>NW_012099654.1:2442540-2480027 GCF_000951045.1 Mandrillus leucophaeus
CGAGACCATCCTGGCCAAAATGATGAAACGCCGTCTCTACTAAAAATACAAAAATTAGCTGGGCGTGGTGGCACACACCTGTAGTCTCAGCTACTTGGGAGGCTGAGGCAGGAGGATCACTTGAACCCAAGAGGCAGAGGTTGCAGGTTGTGGCCAGCCTGTTGACAGAGCAACACTCCATCTCAAACCAAAAAAAAAAAAAAAAAAAGAAAAATAGATAGATATTAAATCAACAGATAAAGGGCACTGAGAAGCTAACCACCTGTCACCTACAAAATTTGCCTTCATTTGGGTGTGTATGTTTATGGCTAAAGTGATTCTGCAGCAGGACTTTCTTTTGTCCTTTTGAGCAGTTGGGTTAACTCTTTCGATTATCTGTCAGTTCTTTGACACAGTTGTACCTTAAATATTACTGATCTAACTAGATTCTGCTGAGTAAACTAAGCTACTCTCAATAAAACCATTTAATTTCATGCAGCTAGGAGGGGAAGAAAACTGAAGGAGTCACATTATAACTTTATCACCGTGACTCTGGCACTGAGAAACTATTTCCACAAAGCCGAGTCACACTGTGCCCTGCACATCTGGAGTCCATTCTGAGATTTGAAGCTGTAAATGTGATTAGGGACAGATGTCCCCCTACCGTGTATAAGAAAGAAAGACCAGCATAAATAAGCCAATATCCACTTAGTGGAGAAAAAAATGTGCATCCCTCAGCTGTGGATACGACATTTACTTTTTGGAAAAAAAAAAAAAAGTTTCCTCAAAAATGGCACACAAAACTTCACCCTTCATACATAGATGTTACTGTATATTGGTGAATAAGACAAATACTTCCACTTATATCCCCACCTCTGATTATTTAAAAACATAGTATCATTTATAATCTTCATTATCATAACAGCTGGGGGTGCTGCTTCTTGGCTGGGAGGCTCAGGACAGCGCCACTCCAAGTGGGGTTTGCAACCAGCAGCCTCAGCATCTCGTGGGAGGTGGTTGGCATGCGGAACCTGAGGCCCCACTCCAGGTCTGCAGTATCGAAACCTGCCCTTCAGCTCAAACCTCAGGTGACCTGCATCCACATGATGTCTGGGGGGCAGTGGTCTAGGTCATGGTGTTTCTGTAACTCCCTTTGAATAGGAATAACTTGGAATGCTCATAAGACATACACGCAGGTTCCCAGGCTCCATGCCCAGCACTGATTCAGGAGGTCTGGGATTGGATGTGCTTCTGATTAAATGAGATAATGAAATTAATATGATTGATATGGCCATGCCTGGCATACAGAAGGCAAGAACCAAACTCTAATCTCTCCTCCCTCCTGTGGTCATCAACACTAGTGGTAGGGTTGCCCAGTTACATTTGAATTTCAAATCAGCAGCAAACGATTTTTTAATAATAAGCATCTGGCAACCCTAACTACCCCTGACCTCAGAATATCTTGGGGGAGGAGAGTGAGTGGCAGATTAAGACTGGAAAAATAGGCTCAAATTGTGCAGTTCTGAATGCCAATCAAAGACGTTTAAATCAATCTGTATACTAACTAGCCAAGACTAGATGTGACCCAAAGCCTCCACCCACTTTCTCCCAGGGATGGTCTGAACAACAATGGCAAGTAGGCTGTGGGGACAAAAGTCTCTATCACAAGACCCATTAGAAAGGGAGGCCAGAGGCCAGACGCAGTGGCTCACGCCTGTAATCTCAGCACTTTGAGAAGCCAAGGTAGGAGGATTGTTTGAGCCCAGGAGTTCAAGACCAGCCTGGGCAACATAGTGAAACTCTGACTCTACAAAAAATTAAAAAAAAAAAAATTAGCCAGACATGGTGGTGTGCACCTATAGTCCCAGATACTTAGGAGGCAGAGGTGGGAGAATTACTTGAGCCCAGGAGGTTGAGGCTACAGTGAGCAGTGATTGCACCACTGTACTCCAGCTTGGGCAACAGAGTGAAATCCTGTCTCTAAAGAGAGAGAGAGAAAAAGGAAGCCCAGAGGATGAAAGGAATAGTTATGGCCAGTGACCATGTCACAAAGAATAAGGGAGTTAAAATTTTAAAATCTTAAATGTATTTTGTATTAATTCTAAACTCTTAAACTATTTATACCCTGGCCAGACACATAAAAATAATTTAAGCCAACTACTTGACTTTTCTAACTGGTGCACAGTTGAGCACTGACCCTATTTGCAGAGTTATTTGTGATTTGAAGAAAAAGATATATAGTGACATATCAAAAGCCAAATTTCTAGTGTCCTTAGCCCACTCTTCCAGAACCCTGAACTTGGTTTCTGGACACCCCACATATCTGGCCCAAAGCCCAGTTGTAAAGTCAAGCAATGACTCCATAGCTATTTGCTCTTATTTAATATATAATTCTTAACTAGTCTCTTTATTTAGCATCCTAAACCACAGCACAGAAACATCAAGGAATGAATTAGGGGCAGTTAAAATGATAGCAATAACAGCATGACAGAAAGGTGTATAGGAAAAAAATGTATTACATAAAAAACAAAAATAGATACCCTGAATCATCAGGATGCATTTAGATTATATATGATACATTTCAAAAAGAGTATATACAACATGTTTGATTTCCATTTAAAAAATAAGCTTAAGCAAAAAGAGTTTTGGCTCTTGTAGAGGTAAGCTGTATTTACCTAAAATAAGTATCTTGTCAAAAAAGTTACATAAATGAAGTCACATTTTTTAATCTAATGATTTTATCTGACTGCAGGTGAACTACAAATGACCTACAGAATGTTTTAGGTTGCATACTTCTTCCCCTCTGATTTCCAAGTAGCCTAATTTGGCCACAGCCAAGTCCCACCCTCTACTCTCAAATTGCCCAGGAAGCTCAACAGGAATTCAGCAATCCAGACAGATGAGAAGCCATTATGGCAAACTCCATGTTGAAGTGCTCTGGACCCCTAAGGAAGAAAACTACAGGAACAGCTGGCACAGACACAGAATTGGGACCACATATTAATCCTGATTCCTGTGATAAGGCCATCCTGTCAGGACATATCTACCTCTACATATACACACCGCCAGTCCCAGGATCTCTTCAAACACAGGAAAAGAGTGGGCCCTCCCTATCTCTGACTAGGAGCACCCACTCACCTCCAAAAGGACTTCTTTCCAACTTTTGCTTTTTGTATTGTGTTAAAATTTATGTAGCAAAAAATTTTCCATTTTAATTATTTTTAGTGTACAATTCAATGGTATTGATTACATTCACATTGTTGTCAACCATCACCATTACCTATGCCCAAAACTTCTTCATCACCACAAACCTATAGCTGTACGCATTGTACCTTCCCATTCCCCTCTCCCTTGGACGGAGCCCTGGGTAATTCTACAAGAGTCCCTGGTAATTCTCATCCACTCCCCATCTCCATGAGTTTGCCTATTCTAGATAATTCATAGACAATATTTGTCCCTTTGTGTCTGGTATAATATCATGTTTTCCAGGTTCATCCATATTGTGGCATGTGTCAGCACTTAATTTTTTTTCTATTTAAAACTTTTGTTTTGTTTATTTTCCATTTGGTATCCTTGTTTTGTTAGGCTTTTTTTTTTTTTTTTTTTAATCTGGTTCCTTTATCATCTTTCTTTCCAGTTCTGATGTCATTAGCCCCCATGTCAGAGGCATTTGAACCAGAGCAACTCTGTGTTGAATAGGAGCTGAGGCTGAGACCTACTGAGCTGCATTCCCAGACAGTTAAGGCATTCTAAGTAACAGGATAAGATAGGAGATTCATACAAAATACAGTCCATAAATACCTTGCTGATAAAACAGGTTGCAGTAAAGAAGCTGGCCAAAAGCCACCAAAACCAAGATGGTGACAAGAGTGACCTCTGGTCATTCTCATTGCTACACTCCCACCCGTGCCATGACAGTTTACAAATGCCATGGCAACATCAGAAAGTCACCCTCTATGGTCTAGAAAGGGGACGCATGAATAATCCACCCCTTGTTTAGCATAGCATCCAGAAATAACCATCAAAATGGGCAACAAGCAGCCCTCGGGGGCTGGTCCATGGAGTAGCTCTGCTTTCATTCCTTTACTTTCTTAATAAACTTGCTTTTACTGTGGAGTCACCCTGAATTCTTTCTTGTGCGACATCCAAGAACCCTCTCTAGGGATCTGGATCAGGACCTTTCCTGTAACACCCACACGGCTGCTCTCGTCCGTGCTTTCCCTGGTTGACTTAAGAGGCAGGAGATGCTGATGCCACCTCCAGGTGAGTAGCTTCATGACACTTAGCTGGGTCCTTGTCAGGAAGCAGTGTGCTGCAGAGACAGCAGCCTTGCTTTTCACGTGGAGTGGAACACATTGTGTTTTCGTTTCCACATGAACTCCTAAGAGAAGAATTTGTGTGTGTGTGGTAGAAGTATCTTTGCTACACCAACTGAAATGAGCTTACAGAAGGCAAGGACATGTAATTATTATTATACGAGTGATGGGAGGAGAGTGCAAACAAGGCCACAGGAGTAAACTGGATTCTTAAATGTGAAGGTCAAACTGTGTTCCCCAAATCTCTCCCAAATGTGTCCCACCTATTTTGACAATGGCACCACCATCTCCCAGGAGGAGAGGAGGGGCCTCTTCAGTAGACTTGGTTTCATTTAGTCATTAGGAAGGGGCAAAAGGACCCCTCCTACCCCCACTCAAAGATCTTGCTTGGGAGCTTAAAACTGGGATTCTCCCTGTCGATTCTCTCCCCTCTTTGGTGCCATGTCATGTTCATATTAACTGGGTTAAGGGCAGGCCTTTGTATCATGTGGCGTCAGCTTCTTTGCAGAAAAGGGGACACACAGACTTCGTTCTCGCTTTGGTTCAGCAAATCCCTCTCAAGGACTAAGATATTTTTGGTAATGACTTAAAGCATCTCTTTCTCTTCTCTTTGGACATCATAATTATCTAAATTTAAATATTAAAAGCCACCAGGACTGTAATTTATTTTGTGTATTGATCTTTGGCCACTTAAGTACTACAGAAATATTCCACAAATGCTTCTGTGAAGAACAACAACAAAATCTTAGTCTCTTAGAAGAAAGGTACGCTCCAGTGCCTACTTTGAAGTAAGTGCCTTATTGACATCCCATACTAAGTAGAGCAGCATCTGACTTTAACATCCTACCTCCCTAACCTCACAAAGTGCACACCGAACATTAAGCAGCCCCTTTAACTTCCACTCTAGGAGCTGGCTCCACTGCTATGTACCTAAACAGAAATGCTCTCCCAGGAACTCCTGGAGAGGGGAGCTACGGTGATGCAAATTGCATGGGCCCCTCCCAGTATGGAGGTAATCTTTCCCACAAAATCCCTGGTGACTGTAGTTTAGTTCTGCTCTGCATGAGCTCTTCTCTCGGGCCTGGGCCTTGGCAAGAGAAGACGGTCCATTCTCTCCAATTCTGTTATTCTGAGTCATTAGCATGCAGTGTACTTACAAACTCAAAATTCCCTCATTTCTCAGCATTTCCCAAATATTTTAAGCTAATTAGACACGATTTGCTAAAAAAACAAAAAAAACAAAAAAAACCCTCTTATTAATCTGACTATACTTAAAATCCACAACTGTAACTGCTTATGTGAATGTTGACTGAATTATATTTGCACTTTAGTTATGTTTTCCCTTTGAACGGTTCTCATCTTCTGAATATTCTGTGTCTGCCTTCAGTTCTTGGAAGGGTAAGGTCATGGTTTCTTATATCTCTTCTCCTTTTGTGTCTCCTCAGGTTCCCCACTACCTAAAGTTGATCATCAAGTAGCAGAGCCTCCTGGCACAGAAGACACTTCTACATGAATTGGGAAAAGGCGGATTCATCCGGGTGGATGAATTACGAAAAGGAGCTCCCTCAAGGAAGAGAAACTAGCAAAGATCATCCTTTCCTCCAGATATGTAAAAGCAGCCCTAAACCGAGATGAATGGCTTGGTGAGTAAAAGGGTTGGATTCTAACCCCACCCCTTCCACAAGTCCAGGTCCTTTTGTGCAGGTCACAACCTGCACAATTGTCCATGGCAGCCCCACAGTGTGAGTTGGCTCTGGAAAGTGTTTTTATTAGGGTTTTCGGCAGTTTCTCAGCTGTCAGCTTCACTGTTTCCAGGCTCGGTCTTTACAGTGAAAAAATAATTTTATGGCAGAAATAAGCAATATTCCAATATTGATAAATA
The DNA here is from genome assembly GCF_000951045.1 of Mandrillus leucophaeus. Taxonomy (NCBI): domain Eukaryota; kingdom Metazoa; phylum Chordata; class Mammalia; order Primates; family Cercopithecidae; genus Mandrillus; species Mandrillus leucophaeus. The sequence continues at coordinate 2,448,718 of NW_012099654.1, forward strand.
GCTTTTCATTCCTAAGTGCACAGGAACACTGCATTTTTAAAAATTGTATAAAACACACAGAACATAAAATGTATCATCTTACTATGACGTGATGCTGAGAACATTCACACTGTTGCGTAACCGCCACCACCAACTGAGATTATGCACTTTTTGGATAAAGAAAATCCCAGTCTGAAAATTAGGCACACGAAGTTTTTATTCCTACCTCACTGGTAATGGCATGTGCCTCTATGTGAGTCATTTTCTCCTTATTTGACTTCAGTTTTTCTCTTCTTCAAATTTAGGGTGTTTTATTCTGTGAGCACTAAATCACTCTAAGCTCTACAATTCCCAGAATGGCTCAGTTGCTGACCGGCTTGGTTTTCCAACACATATTAGTTAGGAAAAAATTCAAGACCATTGTCAAGATCAGTAGAAGATCCTCGATGTTAAAACCGCAATCCTAGAAGATGTAGAACCACTACCAGGAGGGCAGAAAGCCAGCACAAGAAACAATTCTTCTGTTTCCCCCACACTGAATTCCAGGGTCCACTGCTGTTGTGGTAATGCCACCGCTAGAGCCTGAGCCGTGGATCTTATTGCTTCCTGGGGTCAGGTAGAAATATGTATTTGAGAGGCCTTGTCTGGAGTATGGTAAGGCACATGTTTTAAGCAATGCCTGGGAAGCACTGCTCACATTTTGTGGGCAGAGGTCACGGCTAGTCAACATCCTGCAATGTGTGAGACAGTATCACACAGCACAGACCTGTCCCTGTTACTAGGGCTCCTGTTGAGAAATGCTAACATAGAGTTGGACATGGGAGAATGAACTGATTTCTGGGGTAAGGGATTAGGGGCTACTTCATTGTTTGGAGGGTAAGTACCTAAAATGGGGCACCCCTTATCCTCTCTCTGTGTCTCATCATCTGACCACTAATGTTTTCCCCTGGGCACACTAATGCCTTTTCATCATCATCATTGCCACCAATTTCCTTAAGAAAAAATTGAACAGGCCAGCTGGGCACGGTGGCTCACACCTGTAATCCCAGCACTTTGGGAGACCGAGGCGGGTGGATCATGAGGTCAGGATATCAAGACCATCCTGGCCACATGTTGAAACCCTGTCTCTACTAAAAATACAAAAATTAGCCAGGCATGGTGGCAGGTGCCTGTAATCCCAGTTACTTGGGAGGTTGAGGAAGGAGAATCACTTGAACCAGGGAGTCAGACGTTGCAGTGAGCCGAGATTGCGCCACTGCACTCTAGCCTGGCAACAGAGCAAGACTCCGTCTCAAAAAAAAAAAAAGAAAAGAAAAAGTTGAAGAGATACCATATTTGGAGAATATGCAAAGGACTTCCTACTCAGCCTCGACTATTCCCTGGGCCTATGTTGTCTGACATTCCAACATTATTGAATATTTGTCATATTATTTTCTTCTTTCAGTATTACCTACGTTAATGTTTTTTAAAAAGAAATTAAAATATCATATACTCATTAGTAACTTTCATTTCTGCTTTGGGGAAAACATACCAACTAAATGTCCCAAACAAAAGAGTAATTTTAATAATGACATTAATTGGAGCATTATTTTCATATAATAAGCAAAGAACTGGATATATTCAAATGCTGAGTAACAGATGGCTAAGCAAGGTACCAGAACAGTGAATTATGAATGGCCATACACTCACTAGTGCCCACAACACACTGTATCGATTCTCCAAAATCTTTATGTGAAATAAAGTGAAGGTAGCAAAGATGAACTAACCTGTATTTACATAATTGCAGTTACGATTATAAGCACATTAAACAGGATCAAGACAGAGAGATGTGAAAATAATGTAAAGATCATTAAATACTATTTTTAAGCACAGTAAAAAAAATTTTAATTGGAAAAACTCATTGTTTCCTCATCGTTTTCAATTTGATTAGAGACCTCAATTTTGAAATTGAAGGTAAGAACTACACTCATTTACTTCTTTTACTTTTTCTTTCACAATCTTACAGGCCAAAAAGAAATTCCTAAATTTAGGGTAAAAATATTGGTTTGCAAATATGTGTGTTAGAAATACTTAATCAGTAATTTATCAGACTAATTGATGAAGATGAATGTGATGAATAGTTTCTAACACTGAAGTGTTCAGCAGGAAGCTCAGGCCATTTAAAGGCCCTTGTTCTTGTTTGTGTGAGAATACTTAGATGTTAGATTTCACATGAAAAGGTGCAACCGCATATTGAAAATCTGAAATCAAACCTATGAGTCTATATTATTTGTATTTGACTTGATCCAATTGTTAGATAATTAACAATTCAACCACCTTATTTATTTTTAATTTTTAAATATTTTAAATTTTACTTTTTTTTTTTTTGAGATGGACTCTCGCTCTGTCACCCAGGCTGGAGTGCAGTGGCGTGATCTTGGCTCACTGCAGCCTCCACCTCCCAGGTTCAAGCCATTCTCCTGCCTCAGCCTCCTGAGTAGCTGGGACTACAGGCACGTACCACCACGCCCAGCTAATTTTTGTATTTTCAGTAGGGACGGGGTTTCACCATGTTGGCCAGGCTGGTCTTGAACTTCTGACCTCAAGTGATCCACCCGCCTTGGCCTCCCAAAGTGGTGGGATTATAGGTGTGAGACACCATGCCTGGTTTCAATTGCCTTATTTAAAGTAAAGTCCACATGAACACATTCTCCAACCTGAAAATACATCAGCAAGTTCTCCAGTGACTTTAGGTAGAGTCTCAGACTGGATTAATGTATATAAGACCAGTGCTCTCAGTGTTAGTGAGGATTCCTATCAGAATCCTCATCCTAGAGTGTTCTAGGATATAGGGATACAATAATTCAGAGTGCAGGAATAAAGAAATCTGCCTTCAGGTTCAGAGCCATATTATAGAAAACCTTCAGTGACCCTCAGGGTGGCAGAAGGATATTTTCCTATCAAACTTTCACCGTCTTAGCATGCTATTTATTGGCAAATTTCAGGAATGAGGCAGGGAGTTTCTATTCATTTCCTGTCCTGTGAGAGTGAATCTGACTCCTTGGATGGAGGAGTCTTTTCAGGCTGCTTGGTCCACCTCCACTTGAATGTCAGAAGCCTCTCTCCTCCCAGGAGAATTTGAAAGGCAAGAGGAAATAAGATCCAGGACCATAATGGTGATAAATTATTGAATCTTCTTTTCCAATTTTGCAATAATGAATCCAAATAAGATTTTGCTAGTGTTGGTAGACAGGATGTGCTCTATGAGCCAATAACTTTTTAATTCCAATTAGGATCACTGTGACGCCTGAGAGGCTAAACAGAGACAGAGGGTGCATACACAACAAAGAATAAAGTTCCATGAGAGATACCCACATAGATGCTGAGGACAAAGAGATCAGGCAGGGTATAGAGCTGCTGATCCTAAAGTCTGCAGTGTACATTTTTAGGGAAAAAAACACTATGGGTCTTAACAGTTAGGCCACAGTCAGATGCCAAATCATCAAAAATTAGGAATAAAGCTAAAAGAGGAAAAAGTCTGCGTCCCTCTTTGTCATCAGCTTGGATATGCTGGTCTACCCGGCAACACTGAGCAGGGGTTAGACACACTTGAAAAAGATTGGTTCACGCACTGTGAGCCAATCACTGCACTCCACCTGCAGTCTAGCGGAAAACAAGAGTCTATGAAACTAGCAAAGGGAAATCTCAGAAACTTGAGATTGTTTTCAGACCCAGCTATCTCTCAATAAAGCAGCTAGAAATTCCAACAGAATATTTCTTCTTTTGTTAATCCCTAAAGGAATAAGGGTTCAGGCCATATCTATCCAGCTCTTCTCTCAAAGAAACTACGCTTTCTTTCTAGACGTGTCAAACAAAGCAAAGGGGCATGGGGGGAATGAATTCTGTATATTTCAAGGAATTCCAGCATCCAAGTAAAAACTATAGAAAGAGAAGCTGAAAACATGTTCAAGGTCTACCAGAGAAATTTTCTGTAATTTATTTCTAGAGTCTAAACAGTGCTTGTCACATAGTAGATGCTCAATAAATTTTGGTTGAGTGAACATTCTAGCTACCAATGGAAGATATAAGAATGCCGAGTAGTCTGACTTGGTACAGTTGATAGGAAAGTTTTCAGTAAAACAAAAACAACTACTCCATTTCTATCCAAAAATATATCCCAAATTTGTAAATATCTATATTTATTCTAGAATTATTTAGAAATATTTAAAAAACTTTCAAGAGCTTCTAAAAATGGAAAAAAGTCAAGTAAAGTTCCAGTTATATGTAAAAGTATTGTCTTTTTAATGCTTTGGTGTTATTGGTCTAGCTGTTTTCATCCAATATACCAATTTACTCTAGCTAATATTGCAGATGTTTGAAAGAAAACCTAGTATCTATGAAGATGGACTATTTCTCCAGGAAACTAGGTGAACACCAAGTAGGCCTCCCAGGATGCAAGACTGGTTTGGACCTCAGTCTTATGTGTTCAGAAACCCGATATGTCAGCACACTAAGGACAGCTCTATCTCTTAGAAGCAGACTCCCAATGGTCAACCTCACCACGACTGATAGAAAAACCAGAATGCCAGTTGGCCAATTAAAATGAAAAACAGGACTCCCAAGAAAACTGGCATTCTTTGGCCAGCATATTTCTGATGGGCAAGCTCTAGAGAAAGCTGAATTTGAAATCCTCAAGTTGCTTTGGAACATGGAATGAGAATGAGAGGTCTTAGCTACAGCATTCATGTCTTCGCAAATTCCAGGCCAAGGATGCCTAATGCATCTTTCCCTACAATAGAGATACATGTGGCCCCTAGATAAATAGGCTAAATCTTTAGATCAGGGCACCTCAACCCTGAGCACTATATGGAAGGGCACTGCCAACATCTGCATCTATGACTTTCTCTTTGCTATTCCTCCTCTACTGAGTTTCAATTCAAAATAATACATTTTTTTTTTTTTTTTTGAGACAGAGTCTCACTCTATTGCCCAGACTGGAGTGCAGTGGTGCGATCTCGGCTCACTGCAAACTCTGCCTCCTGGGTTCAAGTCATTCTCCTGCCTCAGCCTCCCAAATAGCTGGGACTATAGGCACCTGCCACCACACCCGGCTAATTTTTTTGCATTTTTAGTAGAGACGGGGTTTCACCATGTTAGCCAGGATGGTCTCCATCTCCTTACCTCGTGATCCGCCCACCTCATCCTCCCAAAGTGCTGGGATTACAGGAATGAGCCACCATGCCCAGCCCAAAATAATACATGCTTACTTTAGATATGTTCATATTTTCAGTTAGTTCTCAAAGTGCTAAAGATCTCAGAGACTGTCATTCATTCATTCAACAAATATTTGTTGAGATCCTATTATGTACCACACACTGATCTGGGCAAGAGGATACAGTAGGGAACAACAGACAAAATCCTTGGTTCCCATGAGGCTGACATTCCCTTTCTTTATTTTTTCTGCCACTCTGCCTCTTTAAGATGACTTTGCACTATGGGCTGATTTAATTCTCTGAGGCAATCAAATTTCTCATTTGTGATCATATATTTGCCATTATGTACTGTTTATAATTACAAAAAACAGGTGATATCTTCTATTAAGGTTTTTGAAAAGCAGAGAAAAATGTGCGAGTTCAACAGGTGATTACTTTGTTGGACTTCACAAGCAAAAAGGGAATTTCCAGATCACCTTTATCTTGCTTGACATAGCAGAGTGCTGTATTTTCACCAAGAATGGAAAGCCTTGTGTTCTTCTCTGGGTTATCCCCACTGAAAGGGCTTTAAATGAAAATGTGAGGGAACTGGAAAGGAACACAGGACTAAGAGTTGGTATATGTGTTCCAGAGTCTGCCTCAGCTAATACGCAGCTACAGATCAGGCAAGTCAACTGAGTTCTCTGGGTCTCCTATCTTCACCTTTAAAATGACAGGGTTTGCCTACATCACTAAGGAAACAAAAGCTGGGAAATATTATGATTCCCCCTGGTAATAGGAGCCAAACCTTATTCATCTTAATCTTTCTTTTAGGGCCTTGAGCTATGCCCCACACATCCTGGCTGCTTCATAACACCACTTCATCAAACACTGAACCTGTAACACCAGTGTGACAGCTGAAGTCACTGATATTCCAGCTAAGATGTTAAAATTTTTTGTTGTTTAGCTATGGAATCCTTTCCTCACCTAAATGGATGAATCTGAGTCTGCTCTGATGAAGCAGAGGGAAGGGATGCCAGAGGGGGTCCTGTCGACACCTCCCTACTCCCACTCCAGCTCCAAAGAGTGCTCTGCAGAACAAGCACATCTAATTGGCATGTCTAGAGGAGCACATAGACCAAATTTTAAACATGGCCACTGGTTCTGAAGGGAAACACGAGCTTTTAAGAGGATTGTAATAAGATTTTTCTTTTTAAAAAAATTAAAAAATCTAAAAGCATTATGCAGAGGAATTTACTACTTGCTGTTAGTTATTTTGGGGCCAAAAGATGCTCTAACCCCGTGCTAAGCTGTCTGATACCTTCATCAGTCATTGTCCGCCTCCTGTTTAGCTGTGTTCTCTGGTTAAACCTCCCTTTTCAGAATCTCATATCTGCCATTCTGGTCCTGACCTTTTCTACCTACCAGATTAACACCCTCCAAAATGAACCTCATCAGCCTCCTCATCTGCTCTGCCTCCCCTGTACCTGCCCAATCCCTTGGCTATCATCCTCAACTACCTGCTTATCTTTCTCATTCAGCAAAGTTTTCCATTAATCTTCCAGAAATGCTTCCAATTTTGATGCCTTGCTCACCCTATTAACTGATACAGTTTGGGATTTCATCATGTTTTGCCTGGGCTATTGCATTAGCCTCCTAACTGATATTCACACCTCTATTAATTATTATAGCAGCTATCATTTATTAGTGTTGCTATATAATCAATGCTTTGCTAAGAGTTATACATTATCTCATTCAATCATCCCAATCTAATTGGGTATTCTTATTGCCAACATACAGCTATGAAAACTGAGGCACAGAGAAATTTAAATTACTTGCAAATGGTCACACGAGTAAGTGGCTTAAAGTCTATTTGACATTTTAAGTCTCTCTCCCATCTAACTATCTCCCCACACTGCTGCGAGAGGAAGCTTTCTAAAACATGGGTCTAATGATTTAATGATAGTCCAAACCCCCATCTTGGCATTAAGGTCTTCACAACATATCCACAATGTGACCTGTCAGCTCCAACACTACTACCCCTACCACACATAAGTTCACATGATGGCCTGCCAAGTCCAGGCTATGCAATTATAACATCTTCCTGAAGTGCCATCCTTCCTCTTATCTGCCTGGTAAATTCTCATCCGGCTCTCAAAACTCTGTTTATATTTTTTACTTTAAGTTCTGGGATACATGTGCAGAATGTGAAGGTTTGTGACATAGGTATACACGTGCCATGGTTCAAAACCCTGTTTAAATGTCAATTCCTAGATGAATTTTCATCAGTTCCCAAAGGCAAACCTGGTAGTTCCCTCCTCTGCAATCCTACAGCATTTTATCCAGTATCTTTGTCATAGAAAAAACAAAAAACATAAAGCACTAAAATGTATCACAAGTGTATCTGTCACATTGTTAATAAATAAATAAATAAATAAATAAAAATAAATAAAGTTCCTGAATGACAAGGTCACAACATACTAATCAGAATATCCTCTCAATGTACCTTGCCAGGTACCTGGCTCAGAGTTGGTACTCAATTAATGCTTATCAAATGAAATGTTCTTACTGTCTCCATTTTTCTGAACAACATTCATGTTTCTTCCCAAAGCAATCTGGCTCTGCCTCTGTTACGCTGCTAAAACTCCTGTCCTGAAAACTACCAATGCATATGGGTATTACGGGTAGCAGTTGATATTTGCCTTGAAAAGGATAAAAGAAACACAGGATGTTTCACTATGTTCAGGTTTAGTTATAAAAGCACATTTTGGGTTAGAATATGTTGCTTTGCATCTATTTTGTATTAGTCAACACCTGGCTGTGATAATATTTTAGTTCTTAAATATTGCTCATCTTTGTAACCCTCAGCAATAAAGCAGTTGAACCAATAATGATCATTTTCTCTGCTTCACTGGCTGGGTCTTAGGAGAAAATAAGCCAGTGAGCGGGAGGCCAGCCCCTCCGATGCAAGGGAAGAGGTGCCAGCATGCTGCTTGTTCTGCTCTAATGGGCTAGAGTCAGGGTAGGGCTGAGCTGAAAATGGTTGCACAGCCTGGGGTAATCTTAGAACCATACTTGCCCCCCTCAACAACCACTGGACAGGAGCTAAGTCAGAAGGCCCACTTCCACAGCATCCACTCTAAGCCACAGCAAATGGGAAGGGAGAAGGCCTGATGTCCTGGAAAACCCCACCTTATGACCGGGGGCTGGAAATCTGGAGGACACATTTTCACTTCATTCAGTATGAAGGCTTAAAAACTTCCTAGTCTGGCTCATTGTGTTCATTGTGCTCACTGTGTTCATCTTCAGAGCTGTTTGCAGCAGCCAATAACTCTTAATTGACAGCCTGTACTGCAAGACTGTGGCACCTGAAAGCTATACATCCCTTCCTTCTTCCAGCAAGTTCCAGACCTCCCCTTTCTCCTGGCTGCTCCTTTCTCTGGCCTCTCCTCTACCTCCTTAATGATTCCTCCTCCACCACCAGCCCCATAAATAGTATTCAGCAGGAAACCATTCTCTCCCGCATTAAGGTCATTGTCAATGTTGTCTTAAACAAGATGGCTTCCAAATCTCTGGGCATTTCAGCTCAAATGGGGAATAGCCCATTGCCACTCCTCTTTGATTGTCCCCAAAGACCTCAAAATGAGAGGGTCTCAAACTAAACATTTTCATCTTTCTCCCTCCTGCTAAAATCTATATTCTGCCTTACCTACTTCAACGAACTGCCGTTCTTTCATTAATTGGTCCCTTCCTCCCCACTCTAAGCTAATCAATGAGCAAATCCTTGCTGACTCTACCTGTGGAGTAGCTCTGAAATCCATTCCTTCTCTCCACTGCTTTAGTCAGGGCTTTACCCTGTAACATGTTCTCCCTGCTTGAAGTCTCTTTATTTACACTTGTCTTATGGCCACTGATACTTGGTATCTAGACTGGCAATCTACCCATTTGTGATTTCTCCATACTAGACTATAACTTCCTTGGATAGAGAAACCTTGTCTCTCTCTTTTGTCCTATTATCCTTGTGACAATACTGTGCTTTACACACAGTAAGTGCTTAATAAATAGACTTTGGCAATAGAGAACAGATTATCTTAAAGTGACTGCCCTTGTTCTTCCAAAGAGCAGATCATTAGATAATTAAATATTTACTCTAACTTATTCTGGCCCAATTAACAATGTTATATATACACACAGACCACACACACAGATATACACACACACTGGATGCCCTTAGATACCTTTAAGTCAATCTTTTAGCAAACACAAAGAGAGGCTCAATCTCCCAAATAATTAAAACATAAATTGGGTTGTATTTTTGTTCCTGGTCTTCCTTGAGGAAAATGACACAATGCTTAGTAGCAAATGAGAAATTATTTTGCAAATCTATATCCTCAAAATGCCACCAAACATGGGTCATGCATCCTGCTTTCTTGCATTTTGATCCTATTGCTATGACTTAGTGTGGTAATTATATTACAAAGCTATTATTTGATGAAATGGAAATGGCAAAACAATTTAAATGCTTGTCTAGAAAGACTCTGTTAGAATGCAATTATGAGTGAAAACACAATGGCAAAATAATTGAAATGCAAGTCTGGAAGGCACAGTTATGAAAGCATTAAAATGCTCCTGTTGGGGACTCACAACACTGAGTGAAACTATACACTCCTGGGGACACATTTTTAATTCACTAAAGCAGGCAACATTTATGGGCAGATGAGAATATCTGTGCTCCAATTGTTCTGCAGCATTATCTACACTTCTAAATGCCACCCGGGGGTAGGTAACATCACCAGGGTTTCTGGGTTTGGAGGATGGTTTGATAAGAGAACCATATGTCATACTGTGCTTTCACACAGCACCAGGAAGATAAAGGCACAGGGCAAATTGGGCTTAGATTTTTCTGCAGTATTTCCAGTATAAACGGTAGGATCATAGTATTAAAATATTTTTATTCTAAATTTAAGCTGGCAATTATTAAATATTTATGTGGGTATATTTCTAAGGGTCTATCTTCTTTACACATTCTGCTGATATATTTCTTTAGCAAAATCTCAATACATATTTTGATGTCTAGGCTTACAGTTGTATACACTTGCTCACCAAAAGAAAAAAAACAAAAATGCAATACAGTGCTAGATACAAAATCAATCTGCTGAGATGATCAATTTGATGAATGACCAAGGACCCTCCTCTGAAGCGTGGTGATGTCTGCATTTGATAGTGGAACACACAAATGAGTGTACCAGCAAAATATGCAAAATATGCTCCTGACTCCCACCCCTTCAACCTACACAATCTACTTTCATGGATCCATTTCTTTTAGCTAAGCATAAAGAAATGAATACTAGGAGTGGGTCATATAAAAGAAACAAGTGTTAAACGAATAAAAAGATGTATATCGTTTTCTCATTCATGATTATCTCTCTTGTGTTGTCATAGAGCAAGTTAGGATATGGCATTTAATTTTAATCACTCAGAAAATTTCTCAGCATCAATGACAACAACATTACTTAATAAAGTTACTAGGTTTCCACAAAAAAATTGTATACTTTTGTTTTTGAAGATTTAAAGAAGTCCCTTGGAAATGTAGATACAAAGTATTCTTACTTTCTTTCACAGACTCTGAAACACATAAAGATTTAATATGCACATAAACGTGTTTTCTGAGGCAGGATTTGTAAAAGCAGTTTGGAAATCCTCCTGATTTTATATACCAAGTGTTTGTTGTGGATCCTTAAACTGCTGGGAGGATATTTCACTGCATGCTTGCTTCTTGCCTACTTATTTTCCCTTGCACAAACTCAGAGAGTGTTTTGTAAAAATATAAACCTGAGTGCATGGTAACTTCAAAACAAAAATCAAATCTGCTGTATAGATATTTTATAGAGAGGTTATATTATTAACACACACATTTAAATACTTATATGATTTAAAATAATATAAAGAAGTTTTTCTAGTTTGGACACAAAGTTACACACCTTGAAAAAGATTTAAAAATCACCTATAGAAAATTATACGAATAAGGCTAGTTGAAAATCTAAGCAAACATACACATAGATAATAGAAAAAATTAAAGTTATCAAGTTCCTAAAATAAACTACTGTATTACACATAAAATTTGACATTTGAAATCACATTTGTCAGAGTTTTACAGAACTAATCTCTGTATTTAGAAAAGTGTTAAATATAACAGCATTACTAACTTCCAAGAGAGTAGCTTTGGAATTTAATAAAGGAGAAATGAATGCAACTATGACAAAAATATAAGTTAAAACATACTATAACTTACTTTGAAATGCATAAAAATAAATTGGGTTGATGGATGGATGATAAAGAAAATATAGTAAATGTTAACTATAGAAGCTAGGTGGTAGGTATACACAGGTGTTCACTATACAATTATTTTGATTCTTTTGTATGCTTAAAATTTTTTGTAATAAAAAATTTGTTAGAAAAAAATGCAGTGCTCTAGATGAAAAGCATTTTTTCTCTATGCTGATAACTGTGCTTAACAAATAAGCCAGTTTCAGAGTTGGTCTCACGGATACCACACACTCACCTAGCCATCCAGATCCTGAATTTGGGATGCAGAGGTCTGTCTCAGCACTGGGTAACACGAAGCCAACGACAAACACCTCTACACCATCTGCCATAAGAGCCATGCCCAGGACGAAGAAAAGGGCCCATTGAAAACGACCATGACCGCATTCTTGGATTATCAGCTCATACTGCTGAGCTAGCTCTTCCTCGTCAGCTCTTCTTTCTGATTCCAGCTCCTGCCGGTCCTTGTACTCATCGCCCTTGGGCTGCCCCACTGACACGATGCTGTCCTTTGCTTGGTTCATACCGGGGATGCCCTGATACTCCCCCTCATAGATCTCATCATCTTCGTCATGGCCCTCAGTGGCTTCACTTGAGCCTTCATCATCGTTGGCCTCCCCATTATAGGTTTCTCCAGCCGGGTAGTAATCATCATCGTCTTCTTCATCTTGGAACCGACTGTAAGACCTCTGGGTGTATTCATCCTGGGCTCGGTCCACGGCTTGATTCACCTTCTTTACTGTTTGTTTCTTCACCTCTCTGGCAATGTCCTTGGCACCCTTCATCAGTGAAGTCCTATCCTTGTAAGAGTCTTCCATCTTTTCTCGACTGATGGCCAAAGAGAAGATGGGAATTTTTCACAGCCTCAGTGGTTCAGCTCTGACGGCATCATCCACTTTGGGTTCAAAACAGAACTGCGAAAGAAGAAACAGAGGAGATATTCATTATTCCTTTCCATATATTTTTCTTCCATCTATTTCTTGGCCTCTTTTCATTGCCCCACAAACTACAACACAAAATTAGTTTTTCCTTTTTTTTTTTTTTTAATCTCACTGTATACACATGTACACCCTATGCTGCTGCTCTGCTTAAGTGTGAACGTCACTTGGAGTATTTAGGGTTTTTGCTGCTATCATTATTGTTTTGTTTTAAGGAATTCTATCCCCAGGGTAACAGTACACAGGAATTCCCCTGAGAATAAAACAGAGCATTTTGCATCTTTAAAAGTACACCCAACACATTTTGAAATTGCTATAAGCATATACCTTGATTGAGAAAAACAGTATTGCTCACAGACACAAACAAATATTGCAAAGGCAAAACCAGAATATTAGAAGAATCCTACTGGGCCTATTTCCTCACATTGAAAAGCAAGCAGCCCCATATACAATTACTATCAAACTATAGCTATGTTTGTAAAATTGGATTTCCCCCCTTCTTAACATTGTATTTCCTTCCAACAAATTTTAACAGAGACTCACATGGCACCCCAAACAGACAAGGAGTATATTCCCCTAGAATAGTGTCATATCCATGGGATCGTCACAGTTCATCAAATGATTTTACAGATGCATTTGATATTGCATTAGAACATATGGCTTATTCGGTGGGAGGAGTCTGCCCTTTCAGAAACTACCCCCAGGCCATCAGGGACAGGTAAGCTCCACGCCATGTAGCTCCACAACCCCACTTCTATTTTCTTCATCTCTGGATACCCAGTACACACACTCTCTCTCTCTCTCCCTCCCTCCTACCTCCTCCAACTGCCACTCTGGTTAGCTGCTGTTTTGGTAGTAAAGTCTGGACCTTCCATGACCTGTTATTTGGTTTTCTTTTTCACTGATAGCCCCCTCATGCCTTGTTTCCTTAAATTCAGGCTGACCTCTTGGTAACTTGTATTCCATTTGTCCACTCAGCTGCCTCTTCTGGTGGCTCATGTGAGTCATCATCAGGTTCATCCTTGTACACAGATGATACGGAGGTTAAAAAAGTCTTTCTCCCCCATCATTAACTCCCTAAGCCTTAAGCTATGGCAGCATTCCAAACATTGATTTATATAATCGCCATTTCTACTTTTTCACTTTGTACCTAGTTTAAAATATTTAAAGTGGCTATTACTAACATACATTTAACTACTCATCCAAATGCCACAATCAAACCCAGCAATAAAGACAAACAGATGTTTGTTTATAAATGGACCTTGCTTCATTCCCACTGAATACCTACAAATGCCCAGTAGGCAAAACAGGAGTATGACTCTCACAGACCTGTGTTTTGGAAGATGATAAAATGAAATTAAAATAAACATATGATTGCAAGGTTTACAACCAAATGTTTTAGTAAACGATTTTTCTGTTTGTCTTCCCTTTTAAAAAAAAAAAAAAAACTGAGAGGAAAAGAAAGGGAGGAAGAGAGTGATGGGAGAATCCATGAGAACAGTAAGAAAAAATGGAAAGGTCGTAACAAAGGAGGCTGAGGATGGGATGCTCAGAAACTCAAGAAGTCAGGGAAAAGGGGCAGGGAGGACATTGATGGAATTGAGAGACATTCCCTACTTTAAAAATTAACAGACAATCAGAATATTTCTCACTATAAATAAAATAAACTGCCATCCTATCCATCGAACGGATGATCACATCAGACACTGCACATCAGCTGCTTCCTGTACACAATCAGCCCCAGAAACACCATTAAGTGAGCTCCAAAGACCGCTTCGTTGAAAGCAGAGTCTGAACAACCCTACGGCACCACCCCAGTGCCTTTCATAATGGAAAGCTTCTGCCATAGCTGTTTCTAAGAAATTGTACATCAACTGACTGCGTATGGCTTTTTTGCTTTTGTTCTCAGCCACAGGTATCCTTACCACATGCTTTACAGGGCTTTCATCCCTAAAGAGGTCCTTGTATAGGAGCCACCTCTGTAAGAGGCAAGAGGTATGATATCTTCAATGTCATGGTTATGACTGGAAAAGTGGACAATTCTAACCCCCTAAGTAATCTAAGCACTTGAGCAATGAGAAATAAAATAAAATAAAAATTTTACAATTAAATATTCCAATTTTGAAAAAATTCTTACAGAAATCTTTGTTTTAATTCTGGGACAGAACAAAGCAATGTGCACATATAGGTTCTCTTTTTTGTCTCTCAAGATTTCTCATCCCCCAAATCGAAGCTCAAGTTTCTTGAGGGAAGAGACTTGTTCTTTAGTTTGTAGTCTTACTAAAGCAAAGAAGATTTTTCTTTGCTCTTTCATAGACGGGAAATATGAACACTTATTCAAAAATGCTATATAAAATGAGATGTTTGCAGATATCGCCTTTGGGGTAAGCTGGTGAAGGGTATAGGGGTCTCTCTGAATTATTCCTTACAACTACATGTGAATCTACAATGATTTCAAAATACAGAGTTAAACCCAAACCCCAAGTTTGTACTATCTTTATAAAGCCATCTTGGAATATGTGCAGGATGATTGGCTGGGGGCAGATGATTCGGGGGCAGAGTTATAATTCTATGACTATTATCTCCCTCTGGTAAATGGAAAAAAGGAAAAAGCTTGGCTCATTCCAGATATTGCCAGGAAAATGGCAGATTAATATCTACATGGGAAGGTCATGCTTGAATTAAAGCAGCAATTCTCAAGGGTGGGGCTTACACACCAGGTGTGGCCTATAAGTAGGTCCACGAGCAACTGTTTATAGTATCATCCATGTTTACTTTTATTTCTCGAATAAATTACGGAGTTTCACCACATAATATGTGTCGGACTTTGTTTCAATGAAGAATAAAACAAAGCACCTTGATTTGGTGCTTACTATGTGTGAGGCATTGTGCTAAAAACTTCCTGTACATCCTTTTATTCTTTTATTTAATCTTTACTTCAATCCTACAAAATAGATATTATAGTCCTCCATTTTACAGATGAAAAAATTAAGGCTTAGAGAGATTAAATAGCCCAAAGTCACAAAGCTTGTTAGAGGAGATGCTGGACTCAAGCTCAGATGTGTCTGACCCCAAAGCCTTACTTACCCCTTATGTTCATCTGCCTCACACAGTGGTCTCACTGAGGTCTTATTAAATGAGGTGGCCTTCTTCCTAGTCATTTCAGTATTTCAGTAACTTTTTTTCCTACACTAGAATGGTTTTATACCTGCTTCTCTAAATTGTCTTTTACATCCTGAAGTAAAGAGAATTGCTGTGAGGCCTTTAATCAGTGATGAGCTTTATATGGGTAATAATTTTAAAATGTGGTCTTGTTTGTTCCAATAAACTACCCTAGGATGGTGGCTGTACTTCAAAAGATAATGTAACCCTGTTAAATAAGACATCAGTGGGCCAGGACAGCAGGAAAGTAGGCAAAGCAATGAAACTCTAACAGCCTCTGATTAAGTACATGATGCTTACTCAAGTCAGTTTCCTTCTCCACGAAATAAGGGTAATAATGACCACCTTCCAGTGTTGTGAGGATTAAATGAGTTGTTTACACCAGTTTTAGGACAGAATCTGACACATATTCAGTGGTTTCAATTCAGTTTCCCCAGGAACAGACCTAGCCATAAGGAGTCAGCTGCAAATCACTTATTATTAAAGAGTAAGGGAGTCAGGGAGCAGGGTGGGGAGAGGGCGATGGAAGCAGGGCTGCAATTTTAGGTATTGTACCATGGAGCAAGCTTCAGGAGGAACTCTGGAGTACAAATTATGCCTAGGAAGTTTTCCCCACTCAGGCAAAGGTGCTGAGTTTTCATAACCCCATGCCAACTATTGGCTGAGGGCTCCTGGGGGCAATGATGGAATGTAGGAGCTTCCTGTTCTCTGCACCAAAAGACAAGGCAGTTCCAGTAGCCTGAGGGCAGTCCTCTGAAGAGCCACAGGTGCTGGCCAAGGAAAGCAAAGGCACACTGAAGCCAGGTGGGGAGAGCACAGGATGATAAAAGGGGTCCAGCGACCCAGGGCATTAACAGTATCTCCTGTAATGAGCCTTGATAAATATCTGTTTAGATCCCCTACTCATCATGCTAAGCTGCAGGATACATAGCCGATTAAAAACAGCCTTTATAGAAGTGGCTGTTAAATCAAACAATGTTCACAGCAAAGTGAATCTGATATAGTCAATGACATGCACGATCATTGTGCATGATATTTTGCACAAATACGTAAAATACAAAGAATATACACATAAGCATTACTCCGGTAAAACACAGTTTTGGTTTTTTTTTTGGCTCCTTTGATGTTTCATGACAAACACACATATTCAATACCACTATATACTATTTCAAAACTTTCCTACACAAGTTGCCACCCTACACAACCCCCCCACACAGGTGTTTCTCTTGGTGTTTCCCCACACCGCCCACACATGCAGTCTTTCCTTTGCTTTACTCCTCATCACCACCATCAGTCTAAAGATCTTGGATAGCTCCTCCTCCCCCAAATGTTCTAGAATCTTCTGGATGCTGGGAGAGTCCATTCTTCTAACAACCGTATTTATGCAGATTTAAAGCCATAGTGCGCTGATAGAGTAATGATAGCAATAATAATGGCTAATCTGTTATTATGTCAGCCATGTGCCACTCACTTCAGATGCATTATCACACAATAATGCTCACAAACATTGTATGGGGTAGGTACTTTTAAAATCCCTACTTCACAGATAAGAAAACTGAAACCTGCCCAGGAATAATGCGACCCTATGCAATACTATGCCAGAGCCCAACCACATACCCACTACATCTGCTTCATTTTCATGGAAATGGGAGCCTGTGATGGAAATAGGGATCTGAAACAGCATAGGTGTGTAGAAGGCAGCCCCCATGCCAGTAGACTTGGGCTCTTCTAAAGTACTTGCAGATACGTAGTGTGCTGGGATTGGGCAGAGGGGCTCATAACATCCCTCTTCCTCTCTTAAGCTTGGATCTAAAGGAGATATTCGACACAGAAGACAAATCGCGAACTACTTGCCAGCTGACTGGACAACTGCATCCAATTTTATTCCTGATGCCACACCTCCCTCCCAAGTCAGGCATGCTGGGCTACACAGGACTCCTTCTGGAGTGGAGTGGGGTTGAGGGGGGAGCTTTCCATGAAGCTTTCCACTGAGCGCATCTTTGAGATGAAGAAATAGAAACTGACCCATCATCCCAGACTGTCCAAATCTCTGACATTAAGTGTTTATTATTTAAAGGCACCTCTTGCCCTCCAACCCTCTAAACTACCTGTATGCATACATTCTCATTCTTTAAGGTGCAGTTCAAAAATCACCTCTTCCATGAAATGAATTTCTTTCTTTATTGCTTAGCCTAATCACATCTTGCAAGCTAAGTGTAGCTGGTTTCCTCCTGTCATTCAATCATGTTTTCCATTATGCTCATCAATATATGTGATGGCCTTCCCTATTAAAGTGTAACTTTCCTGAAAGCAGGAAGCTTTCCTGAAAGCAGTAAAATAAAACAGCATAAAGTAATGTTATTGGGTATTTTGTTTGTTTGTTTTTTGAGACAGAGCCTCACTCTCCCACCCAGGCTGGAGTGCAGTGGTATGGTCATGACTCACTGCAGCCTCAACTTCCCAGGCTCAAGCGGTCCTCCCACCTCAGCCTCCCGAGTAACTGGGACTACAGGTGTGCACCACCATGCCAGGCTAATGTTTTATTTTTTGTAGAGATGAAGTCTTTTTATGTTTCCCAGGCTGATCTAGAACTCCTGTGCTCAAGCGGTCCTCCTACCTCAGCCTCCCAAAGTGCTGGGATTACAGGTGTGAGCCACTGCATCTGGCCTTAAAGCAATGTTATTAAATTAGGACTCAAGCACCATAAGGGCCCAACTCTTAGTTCCTCCACTTTCTTTACCAGGCAATTTGTTTGGATCAGAAGTTCCCCAAGGTGCAATCTGCAACATGTGGTCCTATAAGGTGCTCTGAGAGGACAAAGTTGTATGGTCATATACATTTTGGAAGTTTCTGTCTCACACTTACTTCATGTGGAGTACGAGTAGGAGGGTTACAGTACAAAGCCTGTTATAAAGAACCTTGCTTAAATTTGTTACCCAATTATTTCCAAACTTTCCTAATAACAGAATTCCCCACCCTCAACATGACACCAGTAAGCAGTTCTCATTATACACTTTATGGAAATACTGTATTAAGATGAACACTAAAATCCTTTAAATTCTAACGTCTCTATTATAAAATACCCTAACACTAATTAGAATTAATCAAAGCAAGCAGGATAAAAGGCAGAAAATCTACATTAAAATAATATTTCTAAAATAAAATACAGTATTTCTTTTAAATGTATCAAAAACTGAAACTAAGTTTTCCAGATGTAATTGCTTATGATTTTTAAATAGACTTGCTATAAAAATAGAAAGTATTTAGCATATCTGTGTATTTTTAAAGTAATAAGTCATTCAAAGAGTCTGGAAAGTTTAATTTTAAGTATAGTAACATTCATTTTAATGCAATTTTGACACAGTTAATTTGCTCTGTGAAGAATAGGTCTCATAAACCAGGGTAAATTTGACCTCAGCAGTTGTCCAAATCTCTACAAACCCTAGATTAGTGAAATCTAAAGGGCTCACACAAATGATAAACCTATTTGCATATATAAACTTTTGTGAAGGTCCCAGAAATATCCTCAAGTGAGTCAAAGTGGGCAGTATCCTTCTTTGAAGAAATACTTGAATTCAATTTAGTACAGAATCTTTCTTTCTGATTACAAAACCAAAGCAGGCTTATTTTAAAAAGAACTGGACCAACGCATACCAATTTGGATGGCTACTAGCAAAAATCAAACAAACAAAATAACAAGTGTTGGCAAGGATGTGGAACCACTGTGCACCGTTGGTGGGAATATAAAATGGTACAGCCTCTGTGAAAAATAGTGTGGTAGCTCCTAAAAACATAAAAATAGAATTACCATATGATCTAGCAATTCCACTTCTGGGTATAGACACAAAAGAATGGAGAGCAGATTCTAGAGAAGATATTTATACATCTATGATCCTAATAGTGTTATTCACAGTAGCTCAATCCAGGAAGCAACCCACTGGCCCATTGACCGATGAATGGATAGGCAAAATGTGGTGGACACAGACAAGGGAATATTATTCAGCCTTAAAAGGAAGGAAATTCTGAAACATGCTGTAATATAGATGAATCTTGAGGATATTATGCTAAATGAAATAAGCCAGCCACAAAAAAGACAAATACTGTATGATTCTATTATGAGATCCTTAGACCAGTCAAAATAATAGAGACAGGATATAGAATGGTGGTTTCCAGGGTCTGGGAGAAGTGGGGAATGGGGAGTTTTCATTTAATGGACAGGGAGTTTCAGTTTTACAAGATGAAAAGAGTGATGGAGATGAATGGTAGTGTTGGTTGCACATTATGAACACATTCAATAGCACTACCTGTACACTTAAAAATGGTTAAGTGGTAAATTTTATGTGATGTTATTTTATCACAATAAAATTGGGGGAAAGTAATAATTTAAAACCTCCAGAACCTGTGAATGTGACCTTATATGGAAAAAGATGTAAATATGTTAAGGATCATGATTATCATCCTAGATTATTCAGGTGGGCCCTAAGTCCAATGACAAGCATTCTTAGATAGAAGAGAGAAGACACAGAGACAAAAGGAGAAGGCCATATGAAGATGGAGACAGAAATTAGAGTTACACAGCCACAGGCCAAGGAGCACCTGGAGTCCCCAGAAGGTAGAAGAGCAAGGAGGGAGTCTCCTTAGAGAGAGTGCAGCTCTGCTCACATCTTAGTTTGGGACTCACCTCCAGAACTGAGAGATAATAAATTTCTACATTTTAAGTTATCCAGTTTGTGGTAAATTGTTAGGCAGCCACAGGAAATTAATACAAGATCCTTTTCTTGTTGAATTTTAAGAGCCCTTCATATAGGAAGGATATAAAGTCTTTGGTCATATATGTTGTAAACTGTTTCTCAGATGGCCTTATGTACAGTGTTTTTCACTGTGAAAAGCTATTAAACAATTTTTATACAGTCTATTTAAAGGTTTCTTTGTTCATGTTTTCTGCTTTGTTGTAAGTTTATCAAGGCCCTCCTGAACTTCCAAAACATCCATCTATATTTGTTCTAATTAACTTTTATTGTTTAATGTTTTGTTCTGGAACTTTTTTGTTATATGAGGAAGGGATTAAAAAAGAAAAAAAACTGAACATCCCGAAATAGTTACTAAAATGCCTGTTTTGTAAGAGAAAAAATTCCTATATTTATTAGTATCTGTTCAGTTTTTTATTCTTCTGTTGCCTTTATACCATTTAGCTTTAATTTTTATCACTTTGTTACATGTTTTAATCTCAGTGCATATATCCTTCATGCTTCATCTTCTGCAAGTATTTATTGATTATTCTCATCCACCTTTTCCTCCACATAAACTTTAGAATTGCTTAGCTACTTTTCAAAGAAACATTTCATTAGGATTTTGCTAAGTTTATAAGTTAATTGCAGAACTGAAAGAGTCATCTCATTTAGAAAGGCATCTATTATTCAAGCTTTCTTTTATGTAACTCGGTGAAGTTTAGATGCTTTCTTCTTACAGTGCCAGTTATTTAATGAACAAGATACATACCTATATATAGAAAATATATATTTAAACATTTTAAAATTCTTTTTTTTTTTTTTTTTTTTTTTTTTTGACACGGAGTCTCGCTCTGTCACCCAGGCTGGAGTGCAGTGGCCGGATCTCAGCTCACTGCAAGCTCCACCTCCCGGGTTCACGCCATTCTCCTGCCTCAGCCTCCCGAGTAGCTGGGACTACAGGCGCCCGCCACCTCGCCCGGCTAAGTTTTTGTATTTTTTAGTAGAGACGGGGTTTCACCGTGTCAGCCAGGATGGTCTCGATCTCCTGACCTCGTGATCCGCCCGTCTCGGCCTCCCAAAGTGCTGGGATTACAGACTTGAGCCACTGCGCCCGGCCTTAAAATTCATTTTATATTTGCATATAGTTTTCTCAAAACCATGATATATAATTGGCCACAAACTAGTTTCTGCCAGATCCATTGGGTGGGTCAGGAAATGTGCTGTCTCCTGCAGTAAAACATCAGGATTCATGGGGAGCAACTCACTGAATTCCATTTGTGCAACAGAGTGGATACACTACAAATAAGGGTCAGACTTGCTTGAGGATAATTCAGAAAGACAAGGCTCTGAACCATGCTGACAGTCCTAGCTCACTTTTCCTCTCCATATCCTTCTGTAGACCTGGACCCATCTCGGGTAAAGTATGTACAGGAGCAACTTTCAAGAAGAGCTGGCAAGCGCACCCAGAGTGTCTTCATTTGAGCCCAGGAGGAGTGCAATACTCCTGGATTCCTGTCCCTAAGTAGTTACCAGGATCTCATAGCTCTTTGGGGGAAACCAGATGCCCAAGGGGCATCAAAACAACCTGTATTATGAAGCATAATCAGCTACCACACTGTTGTACACAATTCCTGCTCTTAAGTAACAGTGAGACATTCTCTTCCATCCAATGGCCAAAGACATTCTGGCAGATGGTTTTCCCTGCATTAAACAGGCACCACCAGACTTGAAAGGGACCATCTGTGAATGTGATAATGACTACTCAAAGTCAATGTGGTCAGTTATGCCTCTTTCACTGGAACTTATGTAAGGGAAACTCAAAGAGAAACAAAGCCAGGACCTGAATTCCTTCCCAGAAGGCAAGGCTTAGGGAAGGCAGTGGGAACTGGGAAGAGCAGAAGTGGGAGGAGGACTTCCCTCAACAATTCTGCTTTCCTTTCCTGGGTTTAAAAGATCCAATCACTCATTCAGGAAGTATGTATTCTGCACCTGTGATGCGGTGGGAACTCTTCTGGGAGCTAAAAGTCAGAGACTGAACAAAACACATGAAGTCCCTGATTGTAGGAAGCTTGCTTTCTTGAAGCAAGACAGATAGCAAAACAAAGAAATGTAACTCCATGTAGTGGTGAGTGCCACAAATAAAAACAAGGCAGGGAAAGGAGTTAGAGCAGCTCTGTCCCATAGAACATTCACAATGGTGGAAATTCTGTATCTGACTGTCCAATAAAAATATGATAATTTAAATTTAAATGACCACACATGACTAGCAGCTACTCTATTGAATGGTGCAGGGTTAGAGAGTGCGGAAGGTGCTGCTCTTCTAGGAAGAGCAGCCAAGGTAGGAGACTCTGAGCAGAGGAAATTTAAAGAGAAGCCCGATTAAGGCTAGGGCATGGGCCATGCTGCTACCCAGAGGCTCAGAGATTTCCAGACATGGAAGACAGCAAGAGCAAAGGGGCTCAGGCAGAGAATGGCAATGAGGCCAACTGGCTGAGTAGAGCCAGGGAGAGGGGGTCAAGGGAAGTGGCTGGGACATATCACCCGGGACTTTTGAGAGCTACAGTAAGGGCCTTGGGTTCTCTAAGAAAGATGGGTTTAGAGTAGGGGGAGGTGACAAGATCTAGAAGAATGTACCCTAGTGGAGCATCAAACAAGGAGTTCTTTTAAAATCCTATTTACCTAGATATTGGCAATGCCTCCTTTTCTTTTATTAAATCTCATCAGCCTTGCTCTTTCACATTTGTTATCCTTTTTATTCTGATTACAATCACCTTATAATGAGCGTGACATCTTTGAAAATAGGTAGCATTTATTAAATGTCATTAAAGACAGGTTTGAGGAAGGAGGAGGACAGTCAGAGGGAGAGTTCCACAGTGCAGACAGAGCAGTCAAAGAGAAAAATCCAGCTCTTCATTGTACCTGGTAGGTGCTTGATAAGTATCTATGATCAACAACCCTTCTTCACCTCCACATTCACTCAATCTCTCACCAGAGCTATTACAAAATAAGACTAGTTTCTCTTTCCCCTGTATGCCTATCACTAAAAGTAGAAGAAAAAGAAAATCTATAAATTAGATATTCCTGTATTGCATATTTAAAACTTGGCTATAGAGCCAAATACTGGTGTCAAGCAATTACTCAGACTCAAAGATGGAAAACTAAAAGCAGTCACGCCATCCAGATACTACCTCAGTGGGACCAATGCGCAATTGTTCCTATATTTATACAGAAACTCTACAACATCCCTTGAGTAAACAGGTGTCCTAGACATATTAAAATGACCTAATTTAATAGACGTAAACAGTGAGCTTGTTTATGAGTCAGACACACACTTGGGCTCCCATACTGCCTTTACCACTTACTAGCTTTGTGACATTAGTGTAAAATGGGAAATAACAGTGCTGTTGTTGAGATGAAATAACATCAAAAGGCAAATCATGGTACGTAGTACCCATTCGGTAAATGCTAGTTTACTTGAATTTAAAGAAGAATAAAAGAATATAATTTATAATTTATGAGTCAGCAGTGATAATACCGGCAATTTCCTATTTTGAAAGGAAACATGATTGTTAAACCTAAGTTGGTCATGCCTTTCCCTCGCCTGCAAGCACAGGCTGGGAGTCATGAAGCCACAGCATGCTATTTCAGAAAAGGCTCACCCGCAGTGTTTACAGCTGTTGCTGAGCTACACACTCTGGGGTTTAGCCTGCAAAAGAAAGCTCAAAGAAGAATGTCTACTTGTCTGCCTGTCTTTACTGAGGGAATCAGGGCAATGTGATTAACATACTTGCAGAGTTTTAATGCAATTTAAAAGCATAGCCAGATTGATCAAGTCAGCCTCATTCTTATTACATTGATAACAGCAAAACACATCTTCCTGGACCTCAGGAAACTCCCACAGATGTCAACAAGAGGAGGAAACAGAGCCCCCAGAGCTTGCACTGTTCTCCCTCTACTGGCTAGAAACGTTTTATTTTCTCTTTCTATTTTGTGCTTTACTTAGTAAATATTTCATTTTGCAAGGTTCTTAGGGCGGTGGCTATAAAAAGCAGCTGTCTTTGTTTACTCAGCACCTCCTGAACACCATGATAAAATCCACTCCCAGGGCATTATTCCCGTGGTGATGGGGGATGGGGAGGGATGCTGTACTCATTGTTTCCCTTGCTTGTGGCCTCTAGAAGGGAGGCATCAGGGACTTACTGAACACCTCCCCCAGTGCTCCATAGCTAAATGGGAGCACAGCTTTGAGACCAAGATGTTTCAGTGTTGCACAAGTCCCCACAGAGTCATCTGCAAAGCATGAAAACTGGAGCATTCATTTACTTAGCATGTGGTGTTCTGCCCAGGGTTCTGTTGGTACAGAAGAGATGTATGCTGAGAAAATGCCATTCAAGGCAGGGCCCTGCTGCCACAAGCCTGAGGTGTGTATGTGTGTGTGTGTGAGAGAGAGATTGTGGGGAGGAAAGTACAAATCTGTGCATTAGAAAGAGTAGCATAAGAGATCTAGGTAGCCGCTGAGAATGGGCGTTCTCTCCTCTCTTTTCCAATAAAACCTTCTCTTTATTGTCACTGGGAGAGAGTTGCTAAACTAATTCACATCCAACATATAAATAAATGGCTAAGGAATTCCTACAGTACTTCTCCTTTCCCTGAGGTATTTCTCTCTTAATTCCTCAGTCCAAGAAAATGGGTAAATTGTGGAATTTCAAGCTCAGTAGTTGGGTTTATAAGTTAGATATTGGGGGACAAGGACTTCTTGGCTTAAATCCTACCAAGTGGACTACTGAATATTCCACCAATGTTTGAGAACTGATCTGGCCTCCAAAGCAACAGTCACAAGGGAAGTCAGAATTCATCCATCCACCCAGTCAGACTACAACTGCATAAGGGAAGGGACCATGTTTTAGCTCATCTCATATTCTTCATAGCCAAGGCAATCCTGGATATTCATTCATTTACTCATTCTTCACACAGCTACTTTGCACCTGCTCCACAGAAGGGTGTAGACCATCCTTACATGCTATACATACAGGAACTAAAGGCACAGACCCTTACCAGCAAGATATCTTCCATTTAATAGGACCACCTAGCAAACAAACAGACAATTATATTATGATGTGATAAGAGCAACGTGCTGGCACGTGGTATTACAATATTATGGAGTGAGGTCTAAACTGAGTTGGCCAGGCAAAAGGTAGACAAGTAGAGGTATTCACTGATTAAGGGCTTGCTTATTAAAAGACATAGTAAGAATTCTATGCGTATAGGGATATGTTGAAATTTTTAAAAAACACAAACATTTACTGAGGCTTTTGCAAACCTATACCTGTGTTAGCAAACAAAAATAAAAACAAAAACAGATTCCAATGCCTTCTTCAACTGTCATATCTCTGGGCCAGTAGTGTAACTCAACCTTGGCCTTATTTGCTAAACTTAAAATTTAAAATTTCTTCCTTTAGCTTTTTGGTGTCTTATCTCCCTGACATTGTTATCCACTATAAATTAGCGCCATGGAAGAAGGTATAAAGGCACTTTCGTGACTGACAGAAATATATGATTGACATCTGATTATATACAACAGTATTTTCCAAAATTCATTCTGGGAAATAATTTTAAAGTCTTCCTAAAAAAGAAGGTTAATGGTCAAATATGTTGAGGAAACACTTGTCACTTTCTCACCACTTCCACTACTCATTACCTGGTCTAAGCCACCATCACATGTCACCTGAACACTACAAGGGCCTCCCTCTTGGCATTCCTTATTCTACCATTGACCCTCAGAGTCCCTTTTCCACAGAGCATCTAAAAAAAACCTCACCAAAGGTGTGGCAGGAAACCTCACTCCCCTACTGAAAACCTTCAGGGGCCTCCTCCCCATCCCCTCGGTCCCACAAGGCCTCGCCTGCCTCCTCTCTGGTCTTGCCAGCCAGACTGGCCTCTGAGAGGCCAAACACTTCCTGCTTCCAGACCTTTGCAATTGCTGTTCTCCTGGGTTGCAGTGATCTTCCCCCAGAGAATAGAGGCTGGCCTCCCTCCTGCACTGGCTTTTGGTGTCCTTTTAAATGTCACCTCTACATAGAACCTTCGACCACACCACCTAAGAGTGCCAGTGCCTCGCATCACCGTGCCCTGACCCTTTATGCCATTTTTCTTATCATCTCTCACCATCTGACAACATACGACATATTTTGTATTTGTTCATTGCCTGACTTTCCCTGCCAATCATAAACTTCATGAGAAAACGACTTTTCCTGTTTCGTTATTAGTTAAATTCTAATACCTAGCAGAATGCCTGACACATTCTAAAATATTCATTAAATGACTGAATAAAACACTAAGTTAAGCAAAGTTAAAACTTTTTTGCAGGCCTTCTGAGAGCCTTTGATATGCAAATATGGATTGTGACCTTTTAAGAAAGGAAATTTATCTGACCTAAAAGCACTTTATTGGCAAAGCATGTTACAGAACAAGCATTCCCAGGACAAGTGTCCGGAAACCAGGGATGACACACTTCGGGGTGACAACATTTTTCTGGTGTTGCCAACAGGAGAAGTTTCAAGAAAGACCAAGGACTTCTCTTGCTAACAAACATGACTCACACAATGCAGGAACAGGAGAAATGCCACAGCCTCTCAGTATAATACTGAGAAAGCAAATTGACTTTGATATTTCCTGGTCTAATCCCAGGGAGGCAAATTAGCTTGATGCTATCACTAAGTAGTGAACTGTTTCTGCCATGGCCAGTACGGTCTGGAGAAAGACGCCTGCCTTTGTCTTCCAGTCTCCATTGGCAGCAATGGAATCTAATTATAACAGTCCCATAGGTCACTCTCTAAATGGAAATACACTGCTGAAAATATTCAGGGTGGAGGGAGAAGGACAAAATACATTTCCTCACTGGAAAGTTGCCTTACTTTACCCTCTCTCAATTTCTCTCATATAATTCACATGAATTATTTAAAAATATTCAACATTAATAACCACCTTTGCTTTAGTCATAAGAAAACCATACATGATTCCTTAAGACAGACAGGTCTAGATATAAAAGAAAGAAAGAGTTAGTGAAGAAACTTATCATTCAAAGCGCATTAAAAAAATAACTCCCAGAGCAGACAGATCTGATAGACTCTGCTTCCATTTAGAGGATCTTTTAGAATCCCTCCCCACCTCTCCCCCCAAAAAAGGTTCCTCACTTGGTGTATAACACAGAGATTCTAATATAGGCAATATTCAACTCCCAGCCCTTGGATTTTCAAGGTTATGCATTCATGGGGTATCATCTGCATCGCACATTTACACTTATAAAGTAATTTCACATGTTTTGTCTCACTTGATCCTCATAAGTACCTAGGGTGGATCTTACAGAAGAAAAATTGAGATGGAGAGATGCATTGGGACTGGCCCAGAGTCACACAGAGCCGGTTCTAGCAAATGTGAACCCATGTCTAAGACTTCTGGCTTTGAATCTTGTTCTCTCTCAGCTGCTGAGCCCTGGGGAACTCCCAACACTCATGTTCTTCGCACCATTGTGGCAAGCAGGCAACACTGCATCGGCTTTCCGATATGTTTCATCCCATCCTGGTTTCAGAATTCAGTTTCTAATTTCTTGATAAAAGGTCCATAAGGAGACAAATAGAGAACAACAGAGCTATGCTGTGAGGCTGGTGCCGACGGGCTGCTAGGCTGGCTCCTGTGCCCAGAACTCACTTCTGCACACCAACCTTGCAGCCTCTGTGATCAAATGTGTGCCTCAGCACAATTATTTCAATTCAGTGACTCGTGAGACTTCTCTCGATTGTCCGACTGCAAGTGTTAACTCCAGAAACCCCGAGGGTCTGCTAAATTAGAAAAATAGCTCTTTCAGGAACATGCCTTTGCTGGAGAGACTGCCCTGCCTGCTAACTTCATATGAAAATGCAGCCATTTCACCCAGGTAGATTTCTACCAAAGATATTCATGCCCCCACTTCCTGCCAGTCACAGAGGAGGCACCAAGTGACACTGTCCACCATCCAAGCCATCCACTTCCCAATAAGCACAACAAATCATACTCCATGCCCTTGACTTCAAGTAAAGGGTCTCCTCAGTTCCCTTCTCTGTTGCCTCTGCCCCCACCAGCCCTTCTCATCGTTTTGACATAACCCCGTAGCTTCTCTCCTATTCAGCAGGGTTCCTTTCCTAAAGATTTCAAAAAATATAGAAGTCAGTCCTTTGGGACAGCATGTTAGAAAACACGATTTGGTTCAGAGGGACACCACTTACAGTTGTTAGGTGACTAAAAATACTGTGGATAGCCATACCGCTGAAGAACTGGACTGGTCATAATGAAATGTAACCACTAATGTGTTATCCTATTTCTATGGAAAATCAGAGTTGACTTAAGTCATTGTGGATTTAAATGATTTTTCTAGACAAAAACCACTGTATTAGTTCCCCAGTACTACTTTTCCCAGTGAAAATATACCACAAACAGGATGGCCTAAAACAATAGAAACTGCTTGTCTCACCCATTCTGGAGGTTAAAAGTCTGAAATGAAGGTGTCAGCAGAGTCTTGTTCCCTCTGGCACCTGTAGAGAACCCTTTCTTGCCTCTTGCCAGCTTCCTACGGTGGCCAGCAAGCCTTGGCATTCCTCAGCTTGTAGGTGCATCTTTCCAGTCTCTGCCTCAGTTTCTCCCTATGTGTCTGTGAAAAATTTCTCTTTCATAAGGACACCAGTCATATTAGGGCCCACCCCAATGATCTTAACTTGATTGCATCTGCAAAAATCTTACTTCCAAACAAGGGCACATTCACACGTATGGGAGGTTAGGATTTTAACGTTTCTTTTCAGGGACACAATTTAACCCATAACACCCATCCTACTAAAGAACTGACTGTAAATGAAATGAACTCACCTTTGATTATACTTAAGAAGAATTATAACATATTTCATTGGTGTTTCCCTGTAATCATTCCCCCTCAAATTTTTAAGTGAGGTTTGCAGATACTTCAAATCTCAGCTAGATACTGTTCATTGGACATAGTAAATGGCACTATTCTTGTAATCTCAAGAGATTGAGCCCTTTGCAACTCTTCTGATAATAGACTGGAAAGAAGAAAGATAGAATATTTATGAGCACAAATGAACAATCCTATCACTTTTCTTTTCTCTTTTCATTCATTCAAATTCACTGAAACTTTCAACATATTTTAAAGTTATATGTAGTAATACAGTAAGCAGTTAAGGCTTGGAAATTAGTCCTCTAACACAAATTCTTCTTTTGAATCTCCTCCTCCAAGTGTTTAAAAGCAAAAAGGTTGGTTCTATAATTATAAATTCACAAAGATCACCAAAAGAAAAACAAAGTCACTCACACCCCTTGTTGGCCAGATATTGGCTGGACCTACGGCTATTCACACCATCTCTAACACTAACAGGACAATATTGAGATACGAGAAAACACTGCCAGCAGATAGCTCATAAATTAGTCAACTTCTTTGTCTACACAATGCCAAACAACCAAATTATATATTTTTTCACCACAATTAATGAAACTAACACGTTATCTCCATTTGCTTTAAGGTGGGACTCATATTTGATCCATCTGATCCCTAGGTCAAGCAGCAAAAGATGATTTAAGGCTTTAGCTTGAAACCAAAACATGATCTTTTATATCCTAAAAGGTTAAATGATGTCAAGGTTATCCAATGTAAAAACAATTTTTGGCCTCCATGGAATACAGGTATTTATTTTTTGCATAAAGAAAAGTATTCTCCCCTCTAATATGGTGAAGCACACAATTTTAAGAACACCAGTGCTTAAATATTTTATGTTAAAATATAGAAATTTAAAGACTTCTTTAGAGCAGCTTCTGCAAAAGTGGTGCATGTCTCTAATACTCGGACTCTCTGTTCCCATATTTCTGTCTTTGCCTTTCTGTGTGACTCTTCCAAATTCTTTTGTCTCATCCCATTTCTTCTGTCCTCTTTTATCCCTAGAAAATGTACATCACTCCAATTTTATCTCTTTTAACTGGCCACATTATATAAGTTAACTTTACTATTTTCACATTATTGTTTAACTACATATCTTTGTTATTACATTTTGAAAAGCAAGAACTTTAAAAATGCTTTCTAAATACTCCAAAAAATTCCTTAAGTTGCTTTCATATCACATAATCTTCTGTTGCTTCCTCACTCTCTGTCAATCACATGTCAGTGGTCCTAAAATAAGGTGCACTATGCTCCACATAGACCAACATTCATAAAAGTATGCTGAAAAACAAATATATGCAACATTTGCCAACTGTGCTATATGGACAAAATGTGAGTGACCTTTTCCTGAAATGTGATTTTTGCATACTTAGGTGCAATGCAAAGTTTAAGAAGATCTGTAGATATTTTATCGACTTCAAGAATTAAACATTATTTTAAAATGACCAATCTTAACAAAACCTCATGAAAATAAATTCTGTTGAGGGGCATGCCCAAGATGGCTGAATAGGAACAGTTCCAGCCTCCAGCTCCCAGCATGAGTGACACAGAAGACGGATGATTTCTGCATTTTCAACTGAGGTACTGGGTTCATCTCACTGGGCAGTATCGGACAGTTGGTGCTGGTCCGTGGGTGCAGCCCGACCAGCAAGAGCTGAAGCAGGGCGAGGCATCGCCTCACCTCGGAAGTGCAAGGGGGAAGGGCATTCCTTTTCCTAGCCAAAGGAAATTGAGACACATAACACCTGGAAAATAGGGTAACTCCCACCCTAATACTGCGCTTTACCAAGGGTCTTTAGCAAACAGCACACCAGGAGATTATATCCCACACCTGGCCCAGAGGGTCCCATGCCCACAAAGCCTCCCTCATTGCTAGCACAGCAGTCTGAGATCTAACTGCAAGGTGGCAGCAAGGCTGGGGGAGGGGTGCCCACGATTGCTAAGGCTTAAGTAGGTAAACAAAGCCACCTGGAAGCTCTAATTGGGTGGAGCCCACCAATTCGAGGAGGCCTGCCTGCCTCTGTAGACTCCA
>NW_012099654.1:2481026-2481316 GCF_000951045.1 Mandrillus leucophaeus
AACAAAGCTGGATGGAGAATGACTTTGACAAGTTGAGAGAGGAAGGCTTCAGTCGATCAAAGTTCTCAGAGCTAAAGGAGGAACGATGTAACCAGCACAAAGAAACTAAAAATCTTGAAAAAAGATTTGACAAATGGCTAACTGGAATAACCAATGTAGAGAAGTCCTTAAAAGAACTGATAGAGATGAAAACCGTAACACGAGAACTACGTGACAAATGCACAAGCTTCAGTAACCGACTCAATCAACTGGAAGAAACAGTATCAGCGATTGAAGATCAAATGAATGAA
>NW_012099654.1:2481366-2481718 GCF_000951045.1 Mandrillus leucophaeus
AAAAAATGCTCGTCATCAGTGGCCATCAGAGAAATGCAAATCAAAACCACAATGAGATACCATCTCACCAGTTAGAATGGTAATCACTAAAAAGTCAGGAAACAACAAGTGCTGGAGAGGATGTGGAAAAATAGGAACAATGTTATACTGTTGGTGAGATTGTAAATTGGTTCAACCATTGTGGAAAACAGTATGGCGATTCCTCAAGGATCTAGAACTAGAAATACCATATGACCCAGTCATCCCATTAGTGGGTATATACCCAAAGGATTATAAATCATGCTGCTATAAAGATGCATGCACACATATGTTTATTGTGGCACTATTCACAATAGCAAAGACTTGGAATCAA
>NW_012099654.1:2481937-2485670 GCF_000951045.1 Mandrillus leucophaeus
GTTAATGGGTGCAGCACACCAACATGGCACATGTATACATATGTAACAAACCTGCACGTTGTGCACATGTACCCTAGAACTTAAAGTATTAAAAAAAAAAAGGTTGGTTTTATAATTTAGATTGACTAACTTCTGCCTGACACACCCTTGCTACTCTGCTCCATAGCATACTAAAGAATAGTGGTGCTAAATAACTTATAAAATCAGCTGCAGTGGAAATTATCTCTATAAAAGGAGAAGGCCTGTTGAAATTACCATTATTTTGCCTGCAGAATAATGCAAACATCTTTGGAGACTTGAAGGTAGGCAGAGGGGAGGAAGGTGGGTATCTTAGTCTGTTTTATGCTGCTATTGCAGAATATCATAGAATGGGTAATTTATAAGAACAGAAATGAGATCAGAGTTCTGGAGACAGGGAAATTCAAGAGCATGACACCAGCATCTTGCAAGGGCCTTCATGCTGCATCATCCCATGGCAGAAGGTGGAAGGGCAAGAGATGGTGAGAACAAGAGAGCAGGAGGGGACCAAACTCCCTTTTATAACAAATTCATTTTTGAGATAATTAGCCCATTAATGATATTAATCCATTCCTGAGGGCAGAACCCTCATGATTTAATTACCTAATATTAGGCCCCACCTTCCAGTCACGTTGCATTGGGGATTAAGTTCTCAACACATGAATTTTTGGGAGACATATGCAAAGCATTGCATGGACTAACACTAGACAGTGGCTAACAGATACTGTTCAGTGATAACACCCAGCATAGTTCCTTACATCTCATCAACCATGCACAGAACCTTAATAAAAGTAAAGCAGTTAGCATGTAAATAATCCTTCTATTTTGGCCCAAAACCCATGGGCAATATGTGGTATATTTCAGCTTTAGAAGAGTGTATATGTGATTGATAAAGTATTAGTGCATTTCAAAACCCTGTTGCATAATTCATCCATAAGCCTGGACTGAATTAACCATAGGCTTTAAAAAGATGCCAATAGGCCAGGCATGGTAGCTCATGCCCATAATCCCAGGGAGCCTGAGGCAGGCGGATCACGAGGTCAGGAGATTGAGACCATCCTGGCTAACACGGTGAAACCCCGTCTCTACTAAAAAATACAAAAAAAAATTTAGCTGGGCGTGGTATGGGCGCCTGTACTCCTAGCTACTCGGGAGGCTAAGGCAGGAGAATGGCGTGAACCCAGGAGGCGGAGCTTGCAGTGAGCTGAGATTGCGCCACTGCGCTCCAACCCAGGTGATAGAGCAAGACTCTGTTTCAAAAATAAATAAATAAAAATAAAAAAATAAAAAAAATAAAGAAAATAAATTCTGTTAAGAAACTTGCTTTTTTTT
Organism: Mandrillus leucophaeus; assembly: GCF_000951045.1. Taxonomy (NCBI): domain Eukaryota; kingdom Metazoa; phylum Chordata; class Mammalia; order Primates; family Cercopithecidae; genus Mandrillus; species Mandrillus leucophaeus. Next base: position 2,483,288 of record NW_012099654.1, read on the forward strand.
TTTTTCTGAAATAGGGTCTTGCTCTGTTGCCCAGGCTGGAGTGCAGTAATATGATCTTGGCTCACTGCAACCTCGACTCTTGGGTTTGAGTGGTTCTCCTGCCTCAGCCTCCTGAGTAGCGGGGACTACAGGCGCACACCACCATGCCTGGCTAATTTTTCATATTTTTGGTAGAGACAGGGTTTCACCATGTTGTTCTTGAACTACTGACCTCAAGTGATCCACCTGCCTTGGCCTCCCAAACTGCTAGGATTACAGGTATGAACCACTGTGCCCAGCCAAGACAATTGCCTTTTTTGTGGGTCTTCAAAGATGCTTTATGTATCTGATGTAATCAATTCTTAACTGTCACAGTATCAAATGCAAATGTAATTAATAACAATCTGAAAACTGTAAGGTATTATTTCTTATTATATGTAAATGTGTATATGAAAAATTTGACTCACGAGCCAGTCAGTATTTCATGGCAGCATTTCCTAAACCGTGTGAGGTATATTATAGGTCAGAGAAATATTAACAAGTGTTATCGTATACTAAACATTTAGAATTCACAAAAGCAACAAGTTCTCATCACTCTCACATTGTTGGAATTAAACAAAAAAATTATAATCCTCATATTTGGAAACACTGTGTTGCTCCTAAATTAGAATATTTTAAAACTTGTTAATTACCTCATTTTTGGATTGCATACTGATTTTCTTGAGAAGTGTAATATTGGAATTGTATATTTTGCCATTGGATTGTTTGGTTATTCTTGGCAGTTTTTAATTCCTTTGTACACTCATTTTTGTGGTCTACTTTACCTCAACTGCATAACACATCTATTGAGTTTCTATTGATGATCTGTGAATACACTCATTCTTTTAACACTCATGAGATATAAGCTGCTATGTGTCAGGCACTATTCTGGGCACTTGGGATGCAACAATGACAAGCAAGACCCTGCCTTGTGGAGTTTACATGCTAGCATGGGGAGAAAGATAATGAACAATAAGCATGCCAAAATTGGTCACATGTTTATTCAAAGATGATATATGCTATGAAAAAAAGAGTAAGGCAAGGGGGATTGTGAGTAGGGAGGGGGTAGGTTGCAGTGATAATTAGGGAATTCAGGGTAGGCTTCATAGAGATGAGATTCAGGCAATGATTTAAAGGAGGAAAGAGACATCCAAGGGGCTCTACGGAGTAGGAGTGTTCCAGGCAGAGAAAACAAAACAAAATCCCTAAGTCAGGGGCATGCTTGATGCATTAAAGAAACAGTAAGGAGGCCAGTGTGGTTGGAACAGAGTAATAAAAGAGAAGAGCAGAAGATGAGCACAGAAAGGTAAGAAGGGGTCATATGGTATAAAGCCCTGTGGACATCTGTAAGGACTTCAGCTTTTACTCTGAGTATGCAGAGGAGTCACTGCAGGGATTTGCACAGAGAAGGGACATGATATGACTTCTTTTAAGAGACTTCTCTGGTTGCTATGCTCAGGATGAACTCCAGGAGGACAAAAGTAGAAGCAGAGAGATAGGTGGGAGGCTACCTCAGTAATTCAGGTAGTTCATATGGGAGGGGGCAGAGGATAGTAGACAGCAGTGGGAGTGGTAAGAAGTGGTTACATTCTGGTTATAATTTGAAGGCAGAGGCACAAGCACTTCCTGATGCGGTGCTTGAGAGGAAGAGAGGAAGGGAAAGGATGCATTTTCTATCAACTGAGATGGGGTAGGGTAGAGAAGCATCAGGTTTCGGTGGGGTAGGTGCAGAGAAGGCATCAAGAGTTCAGCTTTTGGATATATTAAATTTAAGCTATTGATTAGACATCCAGTGGAGATGCTGAGTATGTAGCTGAAGTTCAGGGGATAGAGGTCTGGGCCAAACATATGTATTTGGGAGTGAACAGCATATAGATGGAGTTTAAAGCCATAAGAACGGATGAGACCACCAAGACTGTTAGTGTAAGATGAGAAGGGAGAAGAGGTGAAGAGAAGATTGCTCCCTGGATCACAGGAAGGCCGACAGGTTAGGGAGAAGAGCATAAACCAGCAAAGAAGATTGAGGAGGTACCTAGGTGGCAGGAGGAAGACCAACAGACTGCAATTTCACTTGAAATTAAAGGTGAAAGACTATCAGGGAGGGTGTGTATATGTCAGCATTCAGCTGGGGGACTGAACACAATTTAATGTAAATAATTATTAAGTATGAAGTTGTTAATAAGGTCACAAAAAGGGCAAAACGAGAACTGTAAAATATCACAAAGGTAGTAATTGTAAGGAAGAAAAACTATAACCTTTAGGGCTGGGGGAGAAAAGGCGTGAGTTTTAATTTTTTTTTTTTTTTTTTGAGACAGAGTCTTGCTCTGTCGCCCAGGCTGGAGTGCAGTGTCCAGATCTCAGCTCA
>NW_012099654.1:2485720-2506317 GCF_000951045.1 Mandrillus leucophaeus
CTGGGACTACAGGTGCCCGCCACCTTGCCAGGCTAGTTTTTTGTATTTTTTAGTAGAGACGGGGTTTCACCGTGTTAGCCAGGATGGTCTCGATCTCCTAACCTCGTGATCTGCCCGTCTCGGCCTCCCAAAGTGCTGGGAATACAGGCTTGAGCCACGGCGCCTGGCTGAGTTTTAATTATTACTTAGAGAAAGAGCCCTACAGAGCTGAAACTCAGACTTCTGAGAAGCAGGTGCTACTCAACCGGTTCAAGGGACCGAGAGAGAATCCCTGGGTTCCTTTGTTTAAAATAGGGTGCTAGCTATCTGGGGCTTGTGTCTGTGAGAGGGCTATGATGAGGCAGTATATCCATTTCCTAAGGCTGCCCCACAAATTACCACAATCCTCATGACTTAAAGCAACAGAAATGTGTCCTCTCATAGTGTGGAAGCTAGAAGCCTGAAATCAAGGCGTTGGTGGTGGCAGGGTGATGCTCCCTCTGAAGGCCTTGAGGAGGAATCTGTTCCCTGCCTCTCCTAACTTCTGGTGGTTGCCAGCAATCCCTAGCATTTCTTGACTTGAAGATGTATCATTCCAATCTCTGCCTCTGTCTTCACATAATCTTCTTCTAAGGACACCTTGATTTAGGGCCCACCTTCATCCACTATGACCTCATCTTAACTAATTTCATCTGCAAAGATCCTATTGCCAAATAATGTCACATTCTGAGGTTCTGGGAGAACATAACTTTTTTGAGGAAATTATTCAACCCACAGAGACAGCTTCTGCAACTGTGGGGAAAAACTGCAAATTAGAATCATCTGCTGAAATAGGAAGAAACTGCCTCTTCTGGGATGAAGAAGTTTTTCTAAGGCATGACACCCACAATAACCACATGCAGACAAAAGCCCATGAAAAGTGAATGAGAAAGAGCAGGTCCCTTCTTCCTCCTCCAGCTTTCCAGTCTCTCTCATCTCCCTCTAGTGTCTCCTATTGACAGAGCCTACCACGGAGCCATCTCAGGAATATAGTCTGCAGAGTCCCATCTCTAGCATCACAAACAGAATGTAGAAAGGTAGGTTAGGAGCTAGAGAGTATCTTAATAATTAGCACAAGAAGGAAGTGATTAACTATGTCAGAGGTTGCTGACAAAGCCCTATTCACTAGTATCTATTGAAGGAATGTTTTTGGAGCCAGGCACAGTGGCACACACCTGTAGTCCCAGCTTCTTGGGAGACCAAGGCAGAAGGATTACTTGAGCCCAGCAATTTGAGGCTTCTGTGTGCCATTTTCAGGCCTCTGAATAGCCACTGCATTCCAGTCTGGCCAACACAGCAAGACCTCGTCTCTTAAAACAGTTGCTGATAAATATAGAAATATGAGAACTGTGAATTGTCCCCTGAATTTAGCTTCAGTTGTTTCCTGATCAAATAAGTTGAGGAAATTCTGTTGTAGTGCGTTTCGTTGGACTGGCCAGGCATTTCAGCACTTTGGCCAGCTCCCTTCCTGTAGGGCTTGGCCAGTACTGACATTAGAACAGTTAACGGCTGTCACATACAGGCAGGGATCCACAAAAAGCTCACTGTGCTACCTACAGCTATCACAGATCCTGTTACTCCTCTCTGCTGACTTTTATTCTGATGTTTGCAAATGAGTTAAAGTCGCCTAAGAAATGAACATATTTCTAGGGCCTTCCATAGACTACATAGAATAAAGTTAGTCATGATGTATATACTTCTTATACATTTCTGGATTCAATTTGGTAGTATTTTCCTGAGAGTATTTGAGTTTATGTTCATGAGGGATATTGGTCTGTAGCTTTGTTTTCTTGAAATATCTTTGTATGGTTTTAGTATTAGAGTAACACTGTCCCCATAAAATGAGTTGGAAAGTGTATCCTCTTTTGCTATATTCTAAAATAGCTTGTGTAAAATAGACATTATTTCATCTTTAAATGTTTAGCAGAATTAATCAGAAAACACCTTAAAATTGTACCAATCTCCTAGAACTGTGAGGTTTAAATGAGATAATGTATACAAACAGTCTAGGTGCCCTAACAGCACCCACATATTCAATATTTGCTATTATTAGTCTATTAATCAAACTTAATATAAGTAACTAGCATATTGCTAGAAGAGCATACGACTGCCTGGTGAAGCTACGGCTGTCTTTATGTGCCATAGACTGACTGACACGCAAACCCATCTAGGTTGGCCAGAAGTGGTAATGGTGAAAACTCCAGAGATTAACAGAATCTGAAGGAGAAGAATTTTAGGTTTCTTTGCTACAATCATTACATGACCTAAGACACATAGTGAAGGGGCATTAATATTTAAGATAATTTCAGTATTATACTACTTGAAATATTTTGTTTTATAAATTATTCTTTAAATTTCTATGTGCTCAGGAAAAACATAATGCTATTTACTAGAGTCTTTAAATTAGGAATAAACTCAGATGCAGGTGAATAATATATCAAAGTTCCTCTCTCTCTCTCTCTCTCTCTCTCTGCTTTGCATTTCAGTGACTACAAAAAGGTATGAGGACTAAATACAGAATGGTAAATAATGAATCAAAGGTGCTACAACTTTAGAGATCCATTAAACAAAATACTAAATATTTCTGCAGTTTTAATTATGCATTATTGCATTCTCCATTTTTTTACACATTCCCATATGGTCTTATGGACTGATACTCTAACAGAATGGGGAGAGGAAGCAGTGACAGATTCCAGGTGCTGTAAGAGAAAGCACTTTGTCAATGTCCAAAGGAATATTAATGAACAAAACTAATGAAAAAACAAAATCTAGCTCTTCTAAATGTTAAGGCGGCCTCTGGATATGAACAGGCCTCAAGCCTTGGCAGCTCTAGGTTGATGATAATCACAGAAGCACTTCAATGAAAGAGACTACTAAAGTCAGGGTCATGTTTTTCTGAGTGATTAATAATGTATATTTATTCAACATCTCTCAACAAGGCTACAAGTAAACCGTCTAAACCAAACAAGTCTTTATAATTCTCTCACATGGCTCTGCAGAACACACAGATTCCCTTGGTATATGGGCAGAACCTGAGTTTTTAAGCCAGACGGATATAAAAGCTCTATTTAAAGCTCTGTGACCTTAAGCAAGTAATATATGTTCTCTGGGATTATGCCTTTTCCTTTCTAAAATACAAGTTTCTAAAATGCTGATTCATTCCATTTATAGTGATTGTGCCAAGCCCTGTGTCACCTGCTGGGTTCGCCAGAGTGAACCTTCAAAATACAGACAAAGGAATGAGCATTCACAACATAGAGTAATTGTTACTGGATAACACAACCCACTGGGAGGGTGCACACTGGAAAGGTGCCTAAGGTGGACCTTAGATGATGAGGAACGACTTCCCTGAGGAAACCATCTTTAGTTGAGTCCTGACGGATGAGTGAGAGTTAGCTATGTGATCTGGTGGGTGGGTGGAGGGTGAGGTAGAGAGTCTCTAGGCAGGCATAAAGGATCAGAGGAGGCAGAGGAGAGCATGATGCCATCAAGGACTTGAGGGTGTGTACTGTGGTTCTCGTAAAGAATTGCTAATTTATATTAAGGGAAGACACAGCCATTGGTGATTTTAAACACAAGAACAGACATGGTGTTTTTGTGTTTTACAAAGGTCATTCAGGTAGGATGATGGTATGAAGATGGACAAAACTGAAGTCCAAAGATCCTGTTAGGAAGTTGTTATATTATTCCAAGTGAGAGATGACAGTGGCCTGGACTGAGGGTGTGATAAAAACTAAATGCCAAGTGCTCAGCAGCCACTAATTTCAGCCACTAATTTCAAATTAGATGAAATTTCTAATAAATGTTGGTGTAAATGCAATTTCATTGCAACAAAACTATGAGTATGTCTGAGTTTCTTATAATGAATTTTATCATAATTATTAGCAGTCACTGTCCCTGACATCAACTGCTGCACTGTCTTCATAGAGTTTAAGTACTATTTGAAAGTTCTGATAGCTTCATTTTTATCTGCTAATTGTCCATCTCAACCCGTCTAGACTAAACTCCACAAGAACAGGCACTTTGTCTTCCAGATTCTACCTCCCGCAGCTGGGGCAGTGCCTAGCACTTAAGAGATGTGATAAATACATATGGGCTAACCACTTCACAGAATGAATGAAGAACATAATTTCATCTCTATGAAGTAATGGTAATTGGCCACTCCTAACTGGTATTTCTACCTCAAGGCTGTTCCTGCCCTAAGCCACGTACACCTGATTTCAAATTAATCTTTCTAAATGTGTGGTTCTGATAAAGGTAACTTCTGCTGAAATTGAGCCCAAACTGCTGCACCTGACCTTCACAGAATCCCACCCACCTTCCAGCTCAATCTTCCACCACTGCCTGTGTTTCTGTCTTCTCTCCCAGACCAACAGGATCACTCGCCACTCCCCAGATCACCCAGGGTGCTCCATCTCTGCACCCCCACTCACAAGATTCTCTCCCCACATACAACCTGCATCTCCCTCTTTTGGCCTGATAAAACTTACCTGTATTTTAGGGAGAAAGTAAAAAGTCATTTTCTAAATCAGTGGTTCTCAAATGAGGGCAGTTTTGTACTCCCCCCAACCCCCAGCCTTAGGGACATGTGGAAATGTTTGGAAACATTTTTGGTTGTGACAATGCAGGGGAAAATGCCACTGTCATCTAGTAGGTAGAGGTCAAGGCTGTCATAAGCCATCTTACAATGCACAAGACAGCCTCCCATCAACAAAGAATTATCCGGTCTAAAATGTCAGTAGTGCTGAGGTTGAGAAACCCTACCTTGAGCAAACACCAGACTGCCCCCTTCAAACCATCATGGAATTCTGGACTTCTTTTACTGAATCCTCACTCTGTTGCACAGGCCTGATAGACGACTTGACTGAGCTCTCCCTCACAGGTGTACATGCTTCTTGAGATCACAGGCTGTATCCCACCCACCTCATTTCTCCTAATTAGCATAGCATATCCCTTGCACAAGGGAGATGGTCAATTTGTGGACTGCAATTGATTGAAATTTCTATTTCACTTTTAAAAATATTTCAGTTATCTCCTAATGTCTATTTTCTTCAATCCTGTTAAGCAGAGAAAGTAGGCATTATCTTTTGGCATATGGCCTTTAAAAGACTTAAAGACTGTTATTAAATCATTGGTGTGACTTCTTATCTCCAGAGAAATTCCAGCACCTCTTATGATCCCATACGAAAGAGTGCTCTTTAAGGGCAATAACTGATACTAAGTTGAATTAAATGTAGTTTTGATGCTCGTTTTCTTACATACTGTGAAGTTGCATTTATTTCATTTAGCATAGCTGTAGCTTATGAGCTAATAAGCAAATAAATAGCCAAACTTGACCTCCAGTTGACCCAAAGGCAGCTTTACACAAACCAGAACTAAAAAAAAGGTCATGATTTATCTGAAGTGCCTCCTTTTCCTATTATCCTAATATTTAACAAAGCTAAAAAGAATTTGCCAATTTTATGGCTAATTGATACAGTAAATGCTTACTAAGCATCTTACAAATAAAATATTTTGGCCAATTTGCTGACAGGGCTGTACATTCAGAGACTCTGGGCATGTTCTAAAAATTCAAATAAGAGCCAGAATTTACATCTAACCACAACTCTCAATGTTACCACTTCTGAGGCATGAAAAATCTGTTAGCCTAAAAAACACACACAGAGAGACACATACTAGTTCTTAGAATTAAACTTGAAATTTTGGATGAGAAATTCAGCTTGGATAAAAAGAAGTAAAACCTGGTATGATCAGAAAATACGACATGAATCCTTCTTATCGCTAATAGAAGGTTAAGCTGAACTATCTTGAATATAAACCCAAATGGCCTACAGGCTGCGAATGAAAGCAATAGTTAGCCTGAGAAGCTGTTATGTTGAGAAGCTAGAGATCCTGATTTCCAATGCTGTCAGTCAAAGTCATAGTGAAAACTGCTATGAAACAGAGTTCTGTGTTGTCATACGTCAGCCAGACTGAAAATCAGTGGTTGGTTATCCTGGGAAAGAAGAAGGAAACCCTTCGAAGCAGAAAAGTACAGTGTGATCAGAGAACCCTGAGAAGGCATTTAAGGATGTCATGATTTCCTGAGTGAAGATGTTATAACTCATCACTAGCAGCAACAGGACATGAAGACACACACACACACACACACACACACACGAGCAAAAGAAAGCACTAATATGGCAAACAGGAAGTACAGTAAAAGTAATTTCAAAAGCATCACTAAGAGTCTCAAGAGCTCAGGTATACATTTTATAGCACTTCAATCATAGGCAAAGATAGCTTATCATACAATTTTAAAATTTTGTAGTACCCAATTTCAAAATCATCTAGTAAGAAAAAAAATTCTAAGCCAGCGGAACAGATACAGCACGAACTGTTATTTTCCATTATATCTGGGACTTTTATTAAGTGGAATATGATGTTACACCAATTGTCTGACATGATAATCAACATAGTAACTCATAGGGTAATAAGGTAATAATATATAATATGGTAATAAGGAAGTACATAATGCCCCAAAGCTGGGAGCAAATAAATTAGTTCTTCATTGCAAAGCATCCCCTTAATCTTGACTCAGAGTCTCCCCATCAGTGGGAGATTTAGGCAGAGCTCCAATGCCTCCACATCTTCTAGGGCCAGCAGGTTTTGCTGATGTCAGCCCATAAGAAGAATCTCATCATTCTCCTGATATTAAATAAAGGTGCAGGTATAAGATGGTATGGATACATGTCTCACATTTAATTATATTAGTCACTGGCTTTTCTCCTCAGGCTTTCTGGGAAGTGAATGTTAACCTTTACAGGTTTATTGTTTGATTTTTGTTTTGTTTTGTTTTGCATGTACTGCTGTTGAATATAATCAAACTTTGTACGCACACATCTGTATGCCAAAAGGCAGGCATGATCATTACGTACCAGGTTCAGAGTAATGAATGTTTGGGAAAACAATTAGCTGTAATGTATTTATCAATAAATGAGGATAGCTCTACCCCAACAATAATGTCTTCTGCATGCCACAGATAGAGTGTGATGCCCTTATCGATACTCCAGCTTTAGATAAAAAGGCACACAGAGCAGCACCTGCTATTTAGTCTTGGGTCACTCTTTCAATGTCTTCTGATTTATTCCTTCTGAATTACCCTTAAATCAGTTTCAATTAATAGGACAATATAATATCCTTGAGCTTATGGACAAAGATCAGTCATCAGGCCTTCATTCCCTCTTTTGTAAGAGAGTCTCTTCAGGAAGCAAGTCAGGGGGCTCCCACTGTCATACACAGAAGACTATGGCAGGGGACTCCCACAGGAAGCACTGTCTGACAGTGACTTCTAAGAATAAGAGAATTTTAAAAAATAATATTAGAAGGAAACCACCAGATTCCTACTGGGCATCTCCCACAGTTGTTGAAGCAGCCATCTTTGAACACCTGTTTCTTTTCTTCCTAAGCGTCCCCTGTTCCTACTCATTACTAATCAAAATTAGAGCTGCATAGTAAAAAACTCAGGGCCTTCACAGGACAAGCCTTTGGACTGCCTGAGTTTCAGGTGAGCCTCAGAGGCAGAATTATGGTAAAGGCTTGCACATTTTCTCCAGATCACCCATCTCTGTAGGTAGGCCCAGCTCACACACTACCCTCTCTCAACTACTGCCAGAGAGAGAATAATGTGACTGTCTTCACAGAAAGAACACGTTCCCTTCAGACACTATGCTAAGATAGAAGAGCTCTCTGTATTATATCCTGTTCCTTTCCCACCTCCAAATATGTCAGCTTACTATAATGTAGTGCTAAAATATAGAGGATTTAGAGATGTTCAAAAGCACCTAATAGTAACATATATTTAGCAATGCCTTATTAAATAATATTCATATATAATATCTACCTCTACACATAAATTCAAAATATCAACATAATGACTTAAGGGGAACTAGAAGAAATAATAACAAATTATGTTTTAAAATATGTATATGTTCCAGTATAACAACTCTCAAATACAAAATGAAGACATGGGATGCTAATATCTAAGTGCAGAATCATCACAAACGCAACAAATGCCAATGAAGACAAATACAGGTGTGCTTATTAGCAACTGATGTCACAAATGGGGTTTATCACCAGTGGTAATGTGATTTGCAGAAACGATGAACAACTCTCAGTCAGACTTTAAACAAAATAAAATATAGTCTTCCCTTGATTTACAAGTAGTTTTACTCCTGGAAAATTTACAACATATCAAAATTGTGCAAAAGGTACTGTGTTTATACATAAAACAGAAACAATTCTAGGCTTAAATTATTAGAAACAGATTTTTTACCTAAATAGATATCTGCTGGGACACTGGAAAATTGCGTGATATGCAAGGCAAGGCTTTGCTTACGTGGAACTGTCTTGTGCACAAGGCCTTTGGTCAATGGAATGTGGGCTGAGTGGCAGTGCACCAGTTCTGAGTCTAGGGTTAAGAGGCAGGTATTAGCTTCAGAGAAACAGAACCAAAAGGACACGTATGGATATAAATATAGAGAGTATAATAAAGAGACTTGTTATAAGGAATTGGCTCATGCAATTATGGAGGCTAAGAAGTGCAGACTGAGGAGGGCCAATGGTATAATTTAAATCAAAGCCTGAATCCAAAGGTGGATCAATGTCCCAGCTCAAAGACAGTCAGGCAGAGAGAAAGAATTCTTTCTTACTCAGCATTTTATTCTATTCAAGCCTTCAACAGATTGGGTGAGGCCTAGGAATCTGCTTTGCTCAGTATGCCAATTCAAAAGGTAATCGCCTCTAGAAATACCCTCAAAGACAAAGCCAGAAATAATATTTAACCAAATATCTGGGCACCCCATTGCCCAATTTAGTTGATGCATAAAACTAACGATCACAAGGCATCACATGTTTCTGCTCACCTTTCACATACGTCTGCCACATCCACACAGAAAACATGAACTGGGTAATCAATTAACCCAGGAAGATAAAAGACCTGAATTTAAAATGCAACTTGAAAAAACCCCAGCCATGCTCAGTCTGGACCACCTAGCCCTCAGCCAATTTACAGATTTGTGGATGAAAATAAATGATTCTTGCTTTTTGTCACTAACTTTTAAAGTGGTTGATGTAAGCAGCATGATGTGGCAATCAATGTCTGATATATCAAATGAGACAGTTTTCCTTTTTTCTCAGCATAAAGAATGCAAGTATTGTTAAAAGAATACGAAAAGCCAATAAGAAATTTATGATGTTGGACATGGAATTGATAGACATTAGGAAAAAGAAGCAATAGGTAAAATATAAGGAAAAGATAGAAGTTAACCAGTGCAATATAAACAGAAATGCTTAATCCAAGCCATATGAGTTGCTGGATATTAGAAAAACCCTTCAACAAATCATACCAATGTGTATTTCATGAACTCACTCCCCTACAATCACTTGGCAAGATAGAATATGCAAAGTTTCTGTATCCCGACAGATTCTTGTAAAAGCAGGCAGAGATGTAATAAGGATGAAGGCCCATAGTTTTCACAAAACAAAGCCTTTGTTATCAAAATTCAAATCAGAATTTATTTATCCTTTTAGATTTTAAACACATACAGCATTAAGTAATGAGTAGACACAAAGAAAACCCATGAGTAATTCATTTTTTTATCAACAGTTTTGCTGGCATCTATCACTTAGTTATTTCACAAATTAACTAAATATACCATTCTACCTAGTTACTAACGTTCTGATATTTTTAGGGCTCTTATTCAATGACAGAAAATAAATTATGGGTTAAAAAAAACTTACATATAACCACAGGCAACCAATCTTCCACATTCTAATGAAATAGAAATGATTCTTAAATAATTCATATATATTTTTAAAGGTCTTTGGATAATGCCACATGACTTTGTAAGACTCTATATAAAAACTTGACTGACCTTCTGAGAAGTCAAAGCAATGAAGTAAATACATTTAGATATATGAATCACAGAGTTTACAAGATAAAACCAAACTAGTGATGATAAATAACTATGCAATAAGTTTGACAATCCAGATAAAATTGACAAATTTCTTTTTAAAAAGCAGCACACTAAAGCTGACATAAGAAGAAACTAAAACTCTGGATACCCTTTATTAAAGAAACTGATGTGTTAGTTAATAAGAGGCATATCAATGAAATTCTACTAGTTCAGTTAATAATAATGTATCAGTAATGGCTCATCAATTGTGACAAATCTACTACAGAGATGCAAGAACTGGGAACTCGTGGCGGGGGAGTAACTGGGAACTCTGTACTTTATTTTCAATATTTCTATAAATCAAAAATATGAAGTCTATTAACTTAAAAGCCTTTGAAATTATATATTTCATTTTAAACAAAAATTAAAATGGAGTATAGACCCAATTATAAAATGTAAAACTATAAAATCTCTAGAAGAAAACATTGAAGGAAATCTATATAACCTTGGGTTTGCTGGTGAGATTTTTTAGACACCACACCATGAAAGGAAAAAACATGATCCATGAAAGGAAAAAACAGAGATAAATTGAACTTTATTAAAATTTAAAATTCTTTTTCATCAAAAGACACTGTCATTAGTATAAAAAGACAAGCCACACTAAGAGGAAATATTTGCAAACACATATCTGATTAAATACATATCTGGTATCCAAAATACACAAAGAACTATTAAAACTCAACAATAAGAAAACAAGCAACCCAATTGAAAAATGGCAATAAATATAAATAGACACTGCATGAGAGAAGATATACAGAAGGTGTGATATGCAGAAAAATGGTTCCCCAAAGATATATTCACTTCTTGATCCCCAGAACCTATGAATACTACATTACATAGCAAAACATGCACAAGAATGTTCATAGATACTTTATTGATAATAGCTCCAATCTGGAAACAACTCAAATCTCTATCAACAGATAAACAGAGAAACAAATTGTGGTATATTCATATAATATAATACTATGCATTCAGTAATAAAAAAGAATTGAGTATTGATACACACAAAAACATGAATCTTTTCAAAAATATTGTGTTAAAAGAAAGAAAACAGACACAAGAGTACATACTGTATGATTTTTTAAATTTGAATTTCAAGTATAAGCAAAACTAATCTTTGGTGATAAAAATTAGGACTGTGTCTCTGGGAAAGGAGGAAATGAATGAAAAGGGATACAAGGAACTTTCTAAGGTAATGGAGATATACTTTTGCCTACACAGATGTATACACTTGTCAAACTGATTCAGCTATGTATTTATGATCTGTATTTTCTGTGGATAAAAATTATACCATCATGAATTTAATTGATAAAACAAAATCATTGCTCAGCAGACTCACAGTTTCTTATAGTACTGAATAGCCAAAGACATTTTATTTATTTATTTATCTACTTGTTTGTTTGTTTGTTTGTTTGTTTACAGAGTCTCACCATGTTGCCCAGGCTGGTCTTGAACTCCTAAGCTCAAGCAATCCTGTTTCAACCTCCCAAGTAGCAGGGACTACAGGTGTGTGCTACTGCACCCAGCTCCAAAAACATTTCTTGAATAAACAATAATGAAAAGTGCAATGGGTAATAGAATGGACAACATCCTTAAAATAAATATGGGAAGTTCCTTAAAACTGTTCCTTGGAATAGTGATATCAAAGGGAAAGACATTAGAAGCAAGTCTACAAGGGGGAAAAATAATTTGATGAGCGGCCAGCATTCTCCAATGTGTTTTCTCGGTCTGGTGATAAGAATCCAGAATATTTAGTATAGAGAGAGGGATGAATGCAATGTGCTTTATCCAGACCACTGCGGCTCAGAAGCCAGCTGATAGAGGAGAAATTTGAAGAGTCTGGAAGTCAGTTTGTTGCATTCTGATCCACTGGAATGGGTTCAAGTTTGGAGGGTAAGAAGAATAAGCCTCAGGAGTAAAGGACTGTGTGAGAACAGTTTTGTGAAATTCTGGACAAGGCGTGGAGGTCAAATGATAGAATTGCTCATGAGGGGCTTAGCATTTGGTCACAAGCAAAGCTGCTTTGCAGTGCAGACGGCTATGTGTGCAATTAATTAGGGGCCGTTCTCTGCCTGTACCTTGTGGACAAAAAACCTTGTGGACTGGAAGTTCTGGGCACCCGAACAATATTCTGGACACAGTCACGCCACTTACATGTCCACTGGCAGTAGCAAGACTCTGCCAAGCAGCTTCTCAGATCTTGTGCATGGAACAATGGAATTCAGAGCAGGAGAGGGAGAACTTGATAAGCACCTCCAAAGGACTGAAGTCAGGATAGTGGGGAGATAGTTATGACTGGAAGGAGCATGCAAGGGACCTCTGGGGCATTCGGAATATTCTTTCTGATTTTTGATGGGTGCTCTATAAAGAGATGTGTTCAGTTTGTGAAAACGCAGCTGTACCCTTATCAAATATGCACTTTTCTTTCTATATAATATACTTTAATTTAAAAAGGTTTAAAAATAATTTAAAATACTTCCAGCCCCTATGTGTCCAGTGCCAGGAGTTACAAATATCTCAGTAGTTTGGCCTCTTCCTCAAGGTATGAGTCTAGTAGGAAAATACACATAGAGCAGCCACCATGACACAATATGAGAAGCACTCCACAGCTGGAGCTGCAAGGGGCCTAGGAGAGACAGAGAAAGAGCTGTGGAGTGTCATAAAAAGGGACCTTTGAGCTGAGGATTGAAGGATGATTAGGAGACTTTTCCATAGATAAATATGTGTACGGCGGGGGTTGGGGAAGAAGAGATGGTAGGAGGGAGAACATTCTCAGCCCACGGCAAGAGAAGATAAAAAATTGCCAATCTCCCATCCCGTCAAATACACAGTCATAGTAGAGTGAAAAATGTGCCTAAAAGCACAATATTCCAAGTATTAATGCAGGCTTTTGATAGCTATTGGACAAATAAGATTTAGTGAGGATGGGGGTGGAGGAACGGGGGTCGATCCTCAGCTCTAATGACTTAAGTCAGCAATAAGCAGCCCCTGCTCAAAGGCCAATGTATTGAATGTTTATAGCTATGTTTCTTTTTCATTCAAAATGAAAATAGTTTTATTGAGTACCAAAGCAATTTATGTTCTCACAACTTAGATGACCTCACCTACATTATTGCCTGGAAAAATATCCATGAGAAAAACTGGCACTGCTTTTTTAGCCACTAGAACACTAATACTTACACATGTTTGAAAAACAGCATTGCAGGTGTATACTGAAATTAATATTTACCACCTCCACTGGTGCCTTAATTACAAAAGTCATGTGTGCTTATTGTTGAAAACTCAAACAATTCAGAAATATATATATTAAAATATGTAAGGTCCTTTCCACACCCCAAAAAGACAAGAGTTTGATCTTTATTCTTTCAAACTCTGTAATGTACCTTAGATTCTTTTTAGTAGAATCATACTATATTGAGTCTACTAAATATATATATTTATATTCTGGTCATAAATTGCTATTTTTAAACTAACAACATCTTCAAAATATTTCCATTTTACCGTGTAGGTTCACCTCATTCATTTCAGTGGCTGTGTAGTATTTCATTATTTGGATTAACCATAATTAATGTGATCAGGCTCTGATAGACATACAGGTTGTTCCAATTTTTCACCACTGCCAATAATGATGCAATAAACATAAAAAATTCTGATGATTTATCTTAGTATTCTGATACCTCTGAGCATGTCTAGGAAGGAAGGGACTAAGGAGTCTCTTGGGATTTTATCTCAACTTGGAAACTGAGCAGGGTCAGGCCTGATTAGTACTTGGGTGGGAGACTGCCTGGAACATGAGCTGCTGTAGGCTTAAAAAAAAAAAGTCTCCTAGAAAGCTCATTCTGAGTGAAAGGCAATTTGAGACCGTTATTTATGGTCCTAGGACAACGGACCTGCATTTGAGAGGGGAACTGATTGTAAATACAGGAGACTATCACTTGGCATGTCCGTACACCAGCCCTCATACATTCACATATTCTCTAAACTCTCCAGGGACATCAAGAGCACAGGGAAGCACCAGCAGATTCCACAACACTGGAACCAAGGCATTCTGGGCAGTAAGAGGCAGGTCGGGCAACACTGTGGTGATGTTGCTGCAGGGACCAGAGCAGGGGACAAGGACTATAGGAGCAATCTTCAAGGACTCAAAGAATAGTGAGGAATCTTTGAAGCAGGCTGGGAATGCCACAACTGGGGTCAGACGAGAACCACAGAAGTGATTATGGTTGCTGCTGTGAGTCTGTAATTTCTGCCTTCACATGGATGTGGCCAACAGGAAACAGGTTGTAGATTTAATTGGATGCTTCAAAAAGTAATAGTCTTTACACTTAAATTGTTTTGTGTTCAATGCAGCTAGTGATGGGTTTAATATGCGTTGACTGGAGTATGTCGTCATGTGTCGAAAAGAATGGTGTGAGGGCAAACATGACAATGCCTCCATGGATTTATTAGAATATCACTTCTTAGATATGAAGCACAAAAATGAAATAAAGAAAATTGGCACGCTTAGAACTACTAAAAAGTGATATTAAAATACATGTATTTTAAAAGAGGCTAGTCGGAGCTTGAAATGACAAAGTGGGTCACCTTCTCTACCCACTGCCAAAATGCATGGCTGTTCCTTGCTGCAGAAGCTCCCGTGCTGCGTGACTCAGCTGGGTAATTTAAAGCAAAAATAAAACATCTTAGATATTTCTCTTAGACAAATTTTAGCCCCCCAAAGTTCACTACTTATCTTGCATAAATTTGCAGATTTTAAAACCTAAATATTGGAAGAGATAGAATCTTAGAAATCAAGCTGCTGGTGTTCCTGGTGTTTCTACAAAGGCAGAACTAGAACTTCAAGTTCCAGTTGTTCAGCAATTACAGAGGCAGTGATGGCAGTGAAGATTCATTGCAGTCACCGAAGAATAGGAGACCTAAGGATATCGTCTTTAAAAGCTCCAGATGCTCATCCAAAGGTCTGAACACACTAGATGATGGTAATCAGGTGAAGACAGGCATGATGTAGTGGAAAGAACACTGAACTAGGCGTTTGATTACTTGGTTTAGTTAATTATAAGCCATGCATCTCAGGAAAATCACAAGTTCTCTGGGTAAGGAGAGGGCCAGGGATACCATGAAGACTAAATGCAATGCTCTGTATGCATATGCTGGATACAAATATGCATAGCTTAACAAGACCAGCTACACAATTGGCAGGGCCCAATGCAATAGGGAAACATGGAACCCCTTGCTCACAGAATTTCAAGAGGTGACAGCAGAACACCAGACCAAATATAGGGTTCTTTTAAACGTGAAGCTTAATGTGACTGTTCAGGCTAAAGACCCATGAAGCTGGCCTTAGGTGTTACCAGCCCACAGATAGGTGCTCCTTGAGAACAGGACTTTTGTAACTGCATAGCTGAATCCTCCAGACTACCTTGCATTTGATAAAAACTCGGGAAACACTGATTGCTTCTGAAATTGCAGTATAATGAAAAAAAGTGGAATTTTATACATCAAAAAGGTATCCTCTCATTTTACAAGATACATATGGAGACAAAAGAAAAGATACTTTTTAAAGTACAGTGCCTACGAAGTAACATGCTAGGAGTTTTGTGTATATTTTCCTTATGTAATCTCTACATGCAATCCTGAAAAGTAGATTACAAAATCATCTTTTCACATCTGAAAAAATTTAGGCTTAGAGAGGTTAAGAAACTTGTTCATGGTTAAAAAGCTCAACATATGTGATCATTAGAGAAATGCAAATCGGAACCACAATGAGATACCTTCTCACATCAGTCAGAATGGTGATTATTAAAAAGTTACAAAATAACAGATGCTGGCAAGATTGCAGAGAAATAGGAATGCTTTTCCACTGTTGGTGGGAATGTAAATTAGTTCGACCATCGTGGAAGACAGTGTGGCGATTCTTCAAAGATCTGGAACCAGAAATACCATTTGACCCAGCAATCCCATTACTGGGTATATAACCAAAGGAATATAAATCATTCTGTTACAAAAACACATATATGTTCATTGCAGTGCTATTCAGAATAGCAAAGACATGGAATCAACCTAAATATCCATCAATGATAGAGTGGACAAAGAAAACGTGGTATATATATATATATATATACCATGGAATACTATGCTGCCATAAAAAGGAATGAGATCATGTCCTTTGCAAGGACATGGATGGTGCTAGAAGCCATTATCCTCAGCAAACTAATGCAGGAACGGAACACCAAACACTGCATGTTCTCACTTATAAATGGGAGCTGAACAATGAGAACACATGGACACAGGGAGGGGAGCAATACACACTGGGGCCTGTCCGGGAGGGACTGGAGGAAGGGAGAGCATTAGGAAAAATAGCTAATGCATTCTGGGCTTAATACCTACGTGATGGTTTGATAGGTGCAGCAAACCACCATGGCACATGTTTACCTATGTAACAAACCTGCACATCCTGCACATGTATCCTGGAACGTAAAATTAAAATTAAAATTAAAAAAAAGAAATTTGTTCATGGTTACACTGTTTTTCTCTAACACGTCATTAATTCATTTGACAATATTTCTTGAGCTCCTACCATGCTCCAGATACTATTTCAAACATGAAGGACAAATCAGCAAGATTAATATAAGACCAATGTATCCCTAATCCTGTCCTCAGTCTCCTAGGGTTTGTAGATTAGTAAAGGGGGACCGGCATTAATGAAAGAATCTCATTTTTTTAAAAGAAATTGTAAAATTAGTGAGCTTCATAAACAAGATTGCTAGATTTGGCAAATAAAAATATAGGACACTCAGATAATTTTAAGTTTTCGATAAACAACAAATAATGTTTTAGTGTAAGTATGTCTGCCATGGTCTGAAAGCTGGTGTCCCTCTCAAATTCATATGTTGGAACTTAATCCCCAATGTGATAGTATTAAGAGGTGAGGCCTTTTGGGAAATAAGTCATTAGGGTTCCACCCTCATGAATGGGATTAGTGCCCTTATCAAAGAGGTTGAAGGGAGGTGCCTTGCCCCTTCCATGTGAGGACATTTATGAGGAACAGGCCTTGGCCAGACACCAAATCTTCTGGGAACTTAATCTTGGAATTCCCAGCCTCCAGAATTGTGAGCAATAAATTTCCATTGTTCATAAATTAGCCAGTCTAAAATATTTTGTTATAGCAGCTGGAAGGGACTAGGACAATGTCCCAAGCAATATTTGAGGCATATTTATACTTAAAAAATTTTATTGTTTATCTAAATTCAAATTTAACTGAGCATCTTATATTTTCTCTGATGACTTTATGAGGAAAAGTGCACTGTATTAAAAGTAACCTCACAGCAGAGGCTTAGAGGCTGGATTGAAATCTGAAGAGCATAAGGAGTTAATATGGTACAGGTAAGTTGGGGCAAGTTGCAGAAGGAGACTGATGATTGAAGGTTGCTGGGGATGGAAGTGGTTTGGGGCTCATGGAAAATGAGGCTGCAGAAGTGAGCAGAGGCCAGACCACCTAGGGCTCTGAAGGCCATGCAAAGGTATTCAGCCTTTATTGCACTCAACTGACCTGTCATTACAATGTTCCTTCTGCCAATGCCCTTCCCTTCTTTGATACCAAATATGTAAGTGTCTCCATGGAGTCGTTCCCAACCACCCATGCCACTCACTCCTATGACTTTTACCAAAGAAGTTAGTCCTCTTTACACCTGTCTCACAAAACAGAATGATATTTCACTGAGGGCTTCCAGCAGATACTTGGTAAATATTAAAGAGGAAAACATAGCGTAGAAAGTCCATGCATTCTGGTTCTTGCTATGCTATCTAGAAATAGTTCAAGTGCATCTGCATATATGGTTCCCCTAATGATAATATCCAACTCACTTGGCAGAGCTTGATAAACAGCACATTCTGGGCCCAACCATGGAACCATTAACTTAGAATGTTTAGAATGGGACTCAGAAATTCCCACTTAAACAAGTTCCCCAGGAAAATATGATATACACAACTATTTGAGAATCACTCTATTTGGCTACTCTAGGATTCTAGGATTTGCAAATAGTGGAAAATGATAAGAGAAAGCTCTTGGTTTCACCTGTCATGAATCTCACTGTACTCTTGACTTGTAAGAGGGTCTGAGGTTGTCAGAAGACTGAAGGCCATCCCTATAGTGTCCAGTCTTAATCATTTGTATTATATACTATCTATGGGAAAAGATGTAGCAAGCATAATGCGCATTAGGTGGTCAACAGAAAATATTTTAAATGTCATACTAAATTGATCTGAGTATTTTCTTTATATTAAGCAGGAATTATTTTTCAAATTTGATCCCTAAAATTGTTTTAATTCATACATCTAATGGCATAATACAAAATCTAATGGACCATTTATCTACAAAAACAGAGCCTATAGCTTCATGTAAAATTTTAACCTGAGTTAATTTTTAAAAACACATTTTCTATACTACTTATAAGCAAAGTTCAAACTTAAAATATAACTCATCATATATTTCTCTATTTCCTGGAGAGAAAGAACATTAGAACTAGAAAGGACCAAATCATCCAATACATCCTGTCCATTTATTTAATTTTGTTCAATTCTTCTCAATAGGGAAGCCATCCTGAAGTGCAAATACTACTGCTGTCCCTAATTAGGAGGGGTTGTGATAAAATAAAATTGTGTTTTAGTATCCCATTAAGACATATTTCTAGCAAGAATTAAAATTGTAACTTCATTCCCATTGTTATTCTCAGCTGTCTCAAATAAAGAAAAAACCTCCAAATTCAAACCACTGCAACATTTTACGCTGGTTGCTCAACTGTGCAGTGATTGAAAAAGCAAAGCAAAAGCAAAAACAACGTGGCAATGTTGCATCAAAACTATATACACCTGCCAGGGGCTGCCTTTCCTGGATTTACAAACAGACTTCATTGAAATGATGAGTTTGTGTTTAAATGGAAATAATATGTATGCTGTGAACCACAGTCAAACACGAACCTCACCAACATGGAACCAAGAAATACGCTGGTGAATTGAAGGTTTTCCCCTGATATAGCTGCACAGAATAAGAGACATTTTGCTTTCACTACTCACAGAAATCTAGCATTATATGGAGTAATATGAATAACAACAGTGGGCTGGTTAAGGAGGCATTTTGACAAATCACATGCTTTTATTCATACAATATGTCATCAAGTTTACTTAAGAATAAGAGCTAACACTCCTAATTATAGGAAATGGGTTTTCTGGTACTTGTCATCACGTGATATATTGCACATTATGATGCCTTTGCCGTAATCTCCTGGAGATTGGGAACTGGATCCTATTATTTGAAGCATTTCCACACTTAAGGAATATGATAGGGTTAATAATGAATAGGATTTTTACTACAAGCTCTTAGGCCAGTCTGCTGCTCAGATCAGAGAAGCTACTTTCACTGTCATTGGGTCATGAAAAATAAATCTCATTTCTCCACTACATGAACAAAACACCCAAATGTGATCCAGAGCCTCTTTTTTTCCTTCTCCGGACAGTCAGCAGCTAACGGCATTTGATTGTATATTAGACTGTTAGGAAAAGTCTATTGTCTGCATTTGCTCACATCGAGGGCCAAATTTCATTAAAAAAAAAAAAAACGCTGGAAAAGGTCTCTAGAATTTTTTAAAAGATAAAGTTGTTTGTGCATGTGTGTGTGTGTGTAGGGGCTTTGCTAATATTTTCCATTCATAGAGAATTTGTATTTCCAAAGCCAAAGCTCTCTGAGACTATCTCTTTTGTCTTCAAAACAACCCTGTAAAGTACATAAAAGCTAGTATAAGCTATTTTTTACATTTCTCAAAGGTGGAAGATGAACCCAAGAGGCTAAGTAACCTGCCCAAGGTGACATAACACAGTATTTGGGGAAATGGTGACTAGCATCTGTGTTTCTGGATTCCTTGATAACTGTTTTTCTTCCTCCCTCCCTCCCTTTCTTCTTTCCCAATCCAGCCCCCTTTCATTCATTTTGCCTACACACTGAAGATTTGGGCTCCTTCAGTAAAGCCAGTAGAAAAACTTAGTCATTGGGTTTCCAGAAAGTGGTCTTTAAAGAAAGAATAGAATGGATCGTGGATTTGATTTATTATTTTCCACCAGAGAATGCTTTATCAGTAGTGTTTTTAACGCGTATTTTATGCTATGAAAGAGGAATGCGGCACATTGTTTTGTAAGACATTCTTAAACCTCGCTTAGAGGCCAGGCCTCCTGCCAAAAATCCTGAAGAATGGTGGCGCAACGGGTTGGCACTACAGAACCTCACGAACCTCAACACCTAGGCGTTCACATGAAAACTTGCCCACCAGCACGAGGCCTTTCGGAACTTGCCATGGAAAATGAGTGAACGCCTAAGAGATCAACGCCACATTCTTCAGAATTAAGGATAAGAATTAAACGGAAGCTATCGCGCTAACAGTCAGCTAAGTATGAAGGGAGTAGGTTCAGCGGGAGAGGAGACCATCAGGGCATCCCGGTCTCGGAGCCTTAAAAGACGCCCCATCTCCTCGGTACCCCCGGGAGTGCTCGGTAGCTGCGGCGCCTTCCCAGCACTGCGGCGCACTGCGGAGCCGC
>NW_012099654.1:2506629-2517001 GCF_000951045.1 Mandrillus leucophaeus
GCCCCTCCCCCTCCGCCCCCGCGCGCCGCCTAAGGTCCCCGCACGCCCACAGATCTGCTCCCGATTGTTCATCTGTCGCGGGGTGCTGGCTGCCCCAAGCCAAGTTCATCCCCGTATTCCGCAGTCCCCCTGGACCCAGCTCGGGGCGCTCCCCGCGACGCTCTGGAGAAAAGTCTTCCCAGTTCTAGAACCCAGGCGGAGGGGAAGAAGCCCACTAAGAGAAAGGGTCAGAGGGTCCGCTAATGGCCTTCACTACCCTCATTGCCATCTAAGATTACCCATTATTTACTGGGATCGGTCCCTTTCCCCTCTGAGCTTCACAGCCTTGGGTCTGCTTCGCCTCGCCTGGTGCACAGTAGGCGCCCAATAGGTTTTTGCTGAATGAAGGCGTTGTGTAGGAAGTGCAGGCGGCTGACAAAGAGCTTCAGCCCCGCGGGCTCCCCTGCTCTCCAGCCCTCTCTTGCTCTCGCTTAGACGCTAGACAGGCGCTTCGGGAATGCATGTGGGAGAGTTTGAAAATTCATGGTGTTTCTTTCAGGCTCTCTCAGCACTTACTGCAGCTGCCTCTGCTCTCCCGCCACCCGCACGTCTGCAGAGGGATCCCCGCCGAAAAGTTGAGCCTAAGGCTGCTATGAAGGTATAGGTCCAGGTACCCTGCCCGTCAAACCACACAAGCAAAAAAGAGCTTGGCGGTCGCTGCAGACGCGGCCCCTGCATCGCCTCTGCTGCCCACCCACCTCCCCTGGGAATCCCAGAGAAAGTGCGACCCAGTCCCCAGACCTACCCTAGCGAACCTGGGGGCCACTGCATCTATTTTACCCCGACTTTCCCGGCCCCTCCTCAACAAAGGCGCCTACCCAGCAGCGGGCACCTGCAGCCGTTTCCCCCGGGGCAGGCGGGGCAAAGTTGCGCTTCTGAAAGGTTGCAAAAACTTCCCCAGGCTGTAGCGCCCGGCCACCGGTCGGGAAGAGAAATCCAGTAGCCGGGGAAGTCTCCCCGGGGATGCCCGCTTCGCCTCCCCGACTCACCGCTCCAGCCGTCGGAGACCCTTTCCCTGAGTGGTGTCAGCACTGCAGCCGCCTCCGTGCGGGCGCCGCTCCGGCTCGCTTCCCCGGGCCGCCTCCGTCTGCCACTCTCGCCTGCAGCGCGCAGAGTGGTGACTCCTCTGAGCGTGTCAGCGGCGAGAGGAGGGGCGGGAAAGTGACTCCTGGCTTGCACGCTGCGGTCCTCCTCCCCTCCTCCGCCTCCCTCCTCCCCCCGGTGCTGCAGTGCCGGGCGGCGGCGTGGCGAGAGTACCAGCGGTGCGCAGGGTGTCACGGCGCGCGGGGGAGGCGGGCGCCGCGCGCCACTCGCGGTGCTCCGGCAAGTCGCGGTGGTGAGGCGCTGCTGAGGTGCGGGACTGGGGCAGGGGGCGG
Source organism: Mandrillus leucophaeus (assembly GCF_000951045.1). Taxonomy (NCBI): domain Eukaryota; kingdom Metazoa; phylum Chordata; class Mammalia; order Primates; family Cercopithecidae; genus Mandrillus; species Mandrillus leucophaeus. The sequence continues at coordinate 2,508,045 of NW_012099654.1, forward strand.
GGAAGGAGAGCCACTTGCCAGTGTAGGTACTTCTGGAGAAGTCAGGGCTCTGAGTTAGTAGCAGGTGAAGGAGGGGGGCGGCAGTCCTTAATTGGTCACCAACTGTGACTGTGCGTTGCGCAATTGGCGGCGACCCGGGTCAGGTCCAGCGTGAGACGCCAGGGATTTCTGACTGCTGGACTCTGTTAGCACCGGACAAAAAGAGGGTTTGTATTCTATTTCTGGGCCTGGGATTGACTTGTTACTTCAAGTTGGCTTCCAGGGAGCAACCAGGCAGAGCTAGATTGCCTATTTCCCCCAGCCCCCACCCCGACGCTGGCAGACAAGTCCAGAGGAAACTTGGGCACAGCAAGAGCAAGCAGAAGAAAACTTCGCTAGGTTAAGTCTAGTGTCTCCCCAATGCTAGATAGGGCCAGACAGCTGGGCTCGCAGGCAGACATTGAAAGTGGCGCCTTAGGGGGGAAACAACCAAATATGAGAGAGAGGGAGAGAGGGAGAGAGGGAGGGAGAGAAGGAGGGGGGGGAGAGAGAGAGAGAGAGAGAGAAAGAGAAAGAGAGAAAGAAAGAATGAGAATGAGAATTTTGCTTGTGTTGTCAGAAACAAACATGTCTCCCTTTGGCGTGCAGGAGACCCCAACTCGCGCTTCACTGTTCCAAAGCAGTGGAGAGAAACTCGCTCCGCGAGGCCACACCCAGGCCTGGCGCACCCACCCAGCGGCACCATCGGAGGGCGTCGCCCTCCCAGGCCTTCCGACGCGGACCCTGCCATCCGGATGCTGCGGGAAGTAGGGCATCCCCACGTCCCTGACTCCTCCAGCTCCGCGCTGTGATGGAACCCATGTGGAGTGGGAAGCGGTCACACAGGCGTGTGCCTTCCGCGAAATCGTGGCTCTTGTGGTGGTGACCCAAAGCGAGACAAAGCGCAGCGCCAGTACGGGCTGCAGTGGTTGGAACTCAAACACACACATCTCTCCGCGAATGTGTTCCATACATGTAAATATGCCTGGGTGATTGAATGGATGGCTGAATGAACGCTGTGTGGATAGAAATACAAATGTTACATGTATAATGCAGGCGCCAGGGAAGGAGAGCTATCAGGCATCCCCAGGCTGGAGCCTCCTGCACGGAGGAGCCGGTGGAGCCAGGCCGTTCGCCCAGGGCGGTGTTAACTTGGGCTTTCCAATTCGATTTGTGCCACTATGCAGGATACTGTGAAGAGAAGAAAATGGAGACAACTCTTGGCCTCTCATTTTCTCTCCTTTCTGGTTCAGACACTCTGGAACTGTAAGTTATGGTTCTCATGTGCTGTTGAACCTACACTTCCTTGCTCGGTCTTTCTTGTTCTGGTGAGAGGCTTTGCAGTCTGTGACCGTAGGCGGTGCTATGAGATGGTCAGGCAACATGAAAATTAGTGAACGTGCTCATTTTCATTTCGTGGATTCTTCTTAGTAAAATAATTATTTAAATACTTAAATAATTTAAATAGTTAAATAATTTAAATAATTATTTAGGCTAAAATTAATGTGCTGCTACTATGACAAGGAAGTGCCTATGAATCCAGCATTGGAAATACAATTGTGAAATTTAAAAATAACAAATCCTATATGGATTCCCCACATGTTATTTATAAAAATTTGAGCTTCCAACTGCAAAATGTGCTGGCAATTCACTGAGTTCTCAAACGGGTACCTTTTTGAGAACCTCCCCCAAACTGTTGCTGAATAATGGATTGTTTCTCCAAGTGACAGAAGTTCAGAAAACCATGAAACAAACCTTAAAAGCGATCAACGTTCTTCATGCTATGCTGTATCATCTTAAATCATTCTCCTAACTTGTCCATGGAAGATATATATATTTTTAAAGTGGATTGATTTTTCTACCTCTGGATTTTCGTGTCTTGATGCATTTGAAGGTAACAGCTCCTTTAGGAAAATCCCTGATTGTGTGTTTGCAGGAAACATCCCATTTAAGACCAGGTTGCACTGGAAAAGGCTATTTTAACGTTGTGTCTTTGGAGGATAGGAAACACTTTGTCATGATGATGTTGTGCCCTGGTTCCTGGACTTGCCCTCTAAAGCAGTTCTGGTTCTAGGGTCCTGCCTGGCACACACCTTGGCTCCAGGCCCCTTGGATCCAGCACTCAGACTGGTTTTATTCACGCTGTCATTATAATGAAATGTTTTCTCTCTTCTGAAAACACTTGTCTTGTAGAAGCAGATGGAAGGAAAAGGGGTACAACCCCCAATCCCCACAGAATCCCAGTGCTCTAAAGTCATTGCCCTCCTACACATCAGGACTTTTGTTCCTCAATGCAGAGTATCTTCCTGTGATGCTAAAACACAAGCTGTGAAAGACACCTAATGAGCATGAGAGGTCTGTTTTTGCATCAGCAAAGTGGTTTTGATAAAAATAATTCACACTAAGTATAGATGCTATAGTGGCTATATTTTATAATATACACAAGAAGCACAGTGCCTAGTACATAATGGGTATAGAATAAATGTTAGTCACTCTTCCTCTTTTAGTAGTCAGGGCAAGGTTTTCCAAAGGCTGTGCTTTGGAGAATTGGTTTTGTAAGATGCTCTGGAAAGTCAGAGTTACACCTGGCTTCCACAGCAGAGGTCTGAAGAGAGCCCCATACTGTTGGACCAAGTTTGTACAGCTCTCCACTTCTCCTCATCATCATCAGGAGTCTATAGAAAAGTGCAGACACCTACTCTTCTTAACCCAACACTCAGCTTCCACAACACTCAAAACTATTTTTTGGTTCTTTTGTAATTTTAATCGAGATACTACTATTCATTTTTAAAAATTCTCTCTTATAAGCACCACATTTTAATATCTAAGTCAATATTGGGGGAAAGAAACACCACCAAAAACTTCCCTTCGGAACAAAACAATGATGTTCATTCCTCCAAAAATCCACATTGAAAGTCTATCATAACCAAAACAAAAAAAAGCCCACGGAGAAATAAAAAGTAACAAAAATCACATTCTAGGGTGTTAGGACATTTGGCAGTCTTTACTGTGCTGTCGAACCATCCTTCAGCTGGCTTTCAAAAAAATAACACCCTAAGCTCATCAAAATATACATTTGCCATTTGCTTTTTAAAATTAAAAATAATAGTTAAAAAGAAAACTTCAAGGAATTCACAATCAATTGTCTGACTTGTTTCAATGTCATGTACAGCATATGGAAGTGAAAAAGGCCATTTGCAGCACTTGTGATTAAGGGATATTCATCTTCAAGGTTTAGCTTTCTTCCAGACAGTGTGAAATACCCACAATTCGAAGTTTGAAGGGACATAGACCTTTGAGAATCCTTTGAGAATTCCACAAGGCAATGCAGGCACCCAAGCTGTTCTTCGAAGGGTGGCAGGGCTTCTGTCAGATTGACACAGTTCCCACGTGTAAAATATTTCCCATCCTATTTCAATACATTCATTGTGGGGTCAAAAATCAGTCCGAGAAACTCCCACGTGGAATCTTGTTCCGGAGATGTGGATATTGGAACAGCTGTCAAATCATTAGTCACATAATCCAATTCTCTCCCTTCTCTGGTGTGCCTCTTCAGTATTGGAATACAGTCTTCTATCAGAGCCTGATAGCAGTCTCCTTTCAGATTGTCTACAACATCACCACATGTGTTTTGCATATATTTCTTACATCCATCAATCACCATTTGGTCAATCTCTACCATAGTGACCATCTTTGATTTTAGTTTGACTGTTTCACATAATATGCCCCCATCTCAGCCTCTGAGAGTCAGTACCTCTTTGCCAGTGCAATCTGCTTTGCTGCTGCCTATGATGGCCCAGGTATATGCAAATCACTCTGCCAAATCAACATCTCTACTAAGGATAAGAATATTTCCAAATTGCTTCTAGTGTAGAATTTTAATGTTCCAATAAGGTGAATCTTCATTATACACCACTTCATCTATGTCATATTCGACCAGGCGCCCATTGGTGGTGGACCAATGTCTGTTGATGGCCCCTCTTCAGACTATGGGTGGTAATGGCTTCACCAGCCCAGTACTGTCTTGACTCAATTCTTTCATTCTTTTTTCTACTTTGTTCGAAAGGCTGTCGATCTCTTCTTTGCCCTGCAGGTCATCATTGTAACTCTGAAGGTCCAGCAACATCAATCCATGTAGGTAAATTCTCAAATTGGCAAAGATGCCGTTTTTGTGTTTCCATTTGTAGATTGCTAAATAGCCAGGTGTGCACTGACTCCGCCATCCCGTGCTCCTGGAAAATGGACTGGAGGCCTGTTAGAATGGTCTTGCCATCAGCTTTGGCACTGAGCATGAATTTGATCTTGCTGTGCCATGCTGCTGTCACAGTGAGGTGAGGCCCTTCTGTGCCATGCTTCAGGGAGGTGGCTGTGGGAGCCAGGGGGTGGGGGCATGCCTGTGTCAGGCTGTGGCCCACAGGAGTCAAAACAGTATGTTTTGAGTCTACCAATGTTCATCTTGTTAAGCCCTTAATGCCTACTTGTATCAGTACCACAAGAAGCCCCAAAATCTCAAGTGCTTTTCTCATCTCTTACGTTCTAATGCTCATAAGGCTCAGCACACCTAGTATTCTGTCTCTTTCTCCCTATCCAACTCCTGAAACTCTCTGACTATGCCTCCTAGACTTCGAAGTCCACTGTTAGCAAAATGCCCAATATCCTCAACTTCATCTCCAAGTGTTCTCTTCACCTTTTTGTTCTCATGGAAGTATGGCTTGCCTTCCTAAGAGGCTGCTCTCCCACAACCCTCTCAAGTGATGGCTGACTTTTTCCCTCCAATGCTTGCATCACTTGTGTCTGGAGATAGGAAAGTGGTGTCCTTGTTCTGCATTGCTACTTCTGGAACATTCTTCACCACTCCTCCCTGAAACCTACTGCTATAAATCTCCTTTCATCAGGTTATTTCACCCACTACTCTTAGATGTGGCTAGCAGACTCAGACCTCCAGGTAACTCCACAACTTTCCTGATTGACTCCCAAGTCAATGTCACTTCCTGAACACTAATCCTGTTTTAATCCTTGGCAGTTTAATATACACACAGATATTCATTCCAACCAGTACAACCCGTAGACCTGGGCAAACAAGGACTTGGTCTCCATGCTCCATGCCTTAAACAACTCTAAAGTTTAAGACTTAGAGACCACCTCTCTGGTGGCCAGGTTCTTTTGGTGGGGTCACTTAAGCCTACACCCAGATCCACGTGGACCCTATCCCCGTTTCTCCCCTTCAGTGTGCTCTTCACCTTTCTTCTGACCCCAAAACTCATTGTAGTCTTGACCAAATGCCCCAAGGAGCTGCAGAGCTCCCACTTATGAAGTCAGCCGTGGATGTGTAGACAGGTCCTGGTTCTAGGAAGGCAGTTTGGCAAGTGGGTTGCTCTGGTGGCTGGTGCCCCCATTTCCTTTCCAAAATTGTGGAAGATCGGCAACCAGAACCAGAAGGGTGCTGCCACATTGAGTTTGGGTAACTCGCATTGTTTCCATAGACACCCCGTCTCCTACCCTCCTACTCTCCCTCTTATTTTATGTTTTTAAAAATTAGTTTGTTTGAATCAAGATCCAAACAAGGTCTACCATACATTGCAATTGGTTGATATGTCTCTTAAATCTCTATTTATCTATTGGTTCATCCTTCCTTTCTTTTCCCTTAATAATTTACTATAGATGAAGAAACCTTATGTCCTGTAGAGCTCTCCACAGTCTGAATTTTACTGATTTTGTTCCCGTTATGCTATTTAATAGGCTCTGCTGCTCCCTATATTTCCTGCAATCCAGAAAATAGATCTAGAGGCTTATCAGAGGCAGGGTCTTTTTAAAATGAAACTACTACATATATGTCATTTAATTAGGAGGCATATACTAATTGTCTCTTTTGTGATGTTAGCAGTTATTGATGATTATTGCTATTTATCTACTATTTCATTTGGGTTTTGCTAAATGATAAAATTCTAATGAATATTTCTCGAACAGCCATCCTCCTATACTTTTATGAGATGGTTGATAGCAATATGGTGGGGTAGGTTTTCCTTGTCTTTTTAATGTGAGGGGGATACAAGACAAAACCTAGGACTTGCACAAGTTATTGAATCTAATAATGAGGCACAACCCACCCTCCATTACAAGCAATCTGAAGGTTTACACTATCAGTATAAGGGAAACCAGAGACCAATTCTCCCTACCACTACCAATATAGGCGACTACCGAAAATGTTGCCTTGATGCTTAGTATAGCAAGGGAATGTGGCTATCGAGTAGAGGTAGAATATGCTTACCTGAGAAATTTCAACTGAATGCAAGTCATAGAGATCTCTAGCCCCAAATTCTCAATAAACTATGAATTCAGTTTAATATTGAGTTGGCAATTTCCCAGTCCCTGATAGAAAGAAATGCAAATCCTATGTGGAGGAGCCCTCCTTCATCCTGGAGTTCAAAAAAAAAAAAAAAAAATCACGCAAATAAATGAAAGTTAGAAAATAATGAAGTACACAAAATAACAATACACAAGGAAGCATGATACCATGAAGGAGCACCAACACAAATAACAGAAGAAACTTCAATCTTTTCTTGATGAAAGACTTCAGATGTTAGAACTATTGCTCATAATTTTTACTTTACTTAAAGAAAAATATATGCAGGCAATAGGAAACTATAAGGAATAACCAATCATATTTAAAACGGCGCCAGATCAATCTTCTATCCAACTCTGCTGGTTGCCCTACCAGCATTCAGTACAACTTCCACACATATATGCATACTTTATGCTTGCCTTAAAGACTCCTGATTTTATTTAGGGATTTACCTTTTAAAAAAATGACACACATATATTTAACAATACAGTTTTCTGCAGAATGCTAAGAGCACTTTTCATATTTTACAGAGGGGCTTGAAACAATATGGACCTTCTATTAATACTCATACCATAGCACAACCAAATATAACTCCTACATAGATGCATTACAATGTGCTTAAAGGCTCAATGGAAATAAGGCGAAAAAGACTATATAGGTATTTTACATAACTAATTGAAAAATAAATGCAAAAAAATAGTAAATAAAATTTAATATGGTCTCATGTGCCCCGAGGAAAGTGGTGCCTGATTTGGAGGAGTGATTGCTATGTGCAAATAATCTACTTGGAACTGCTCCCACTATAGGGCATTCATCATCCACCCCTTTTCTATCAGACATGACAATGCCAATTTCCTTTACTTGATAGCAATGTCTTTTAAGATCCACAAAACAACTGCAAAATTTAAGTTTGTGCCCTTCTTTCTAGCTTCTGGGTAGACTTCTTTTATTAATCTAGTCAGTTAACTCAAGGTTGCATCCATCTAAGTGTAGATCTGCCGCTCGCTAGACCCCAGGACAGCTTGGGCATGTCTTTTCTTGGTCGGTGGGTGTCTCCGACTCTTTCTTAATTTCTTCCAGTGCAATTCATGACTCCACTGCCATCTTCTTCTGACAAGCTCTCGAGATTCTTGCCCAGACCTCTGGCCCCCTCAGCAAACTGAGATCTACCACTTTTCACGTGACCATGTGCTTTTGGGAATGGGCACATTACATTGTAATTGGTCCAAATCAGTCATGTTAATTCCTCTCTCCCTTCCAGTTATCGGTTTGGGCATGGACTTGTTACACAATTCTGCTCAATGACATTTGCAGGGAAGATTTCTAGACAGCTTTTGGAAAAGCTCCTCCTGAAAATATAAATGAAGGAAAGAAGTCCCATTTGTGGCTTTAGACATTATTTGCTTGAATGTGACATATAGAACTTTGCAAATATCCTGGAATCATGGAGGAGAGGTAGTCTGATGACATAACACATGAAGGATGTGAGAGTTAAGTGAATTTCAGAGAAGTGGAGCCAGAGCCCTGGTGTGCCATGTCTGGAACAGCCCTACTTCTGTTGTGTAGTAATAAATTTCCTCTTTTTTTTTTAGAGCCTCTTTAAGTTAGAGGCCTTTGCTCATAGCTGAAAGCATCCTTATACTCTCCCCAGCCCTAAAAGAGTACCTGGCACACAGTAGATACTCCACAAATGTCTACTGATTTGAGTTGAACTGTGTTTCAAGTTTATTTCTGTTGGGAAAACAAGAAGGATGTCTCCATCTGTTGTATTCCAAGTTTCTAGCACATTTACTACATTATGGAAGGTGTTTGACAAATATTTGCCTAAAGTCAGAACGGCTTCAGGATCTTAGCAAGCAAAAGGAAAAATTTAGGAGTCCAGATGGAAAGCTGGAAATGAAAAAAATATTAACTCAATGAAAACTTAAGTTCTGGGAGTATTTTTCTGCTCAAACTGCCACGGAAGAAGCTGCCCCAGGCAGGGTCAGAGAAAGAAACTTGGAAGAGGTCTGTAGCCTCCTCTGGTGGCTCAAAGGGGAAGGCAGTGTGTCACTTAGAAGTGTGTGGCAGGGTAGAGATGGGGAAGGAAGATGAAAATGCCCACAAGAGGTATTTTTTGCTGAAAGAGGCAGATTTTGATATCTGGAAAACATTCTTGTTAAGAAGGAGAGATGAATTAAAGGAAACTCTAGGCCATTCAGGACTGTACGACGGGTTTGCTTCATGGGCCCATAACTGCATCTCTCTATGTTGTTTGTTCCTATATTATCTGCACATCTAGGATAAGGTAGTTTTTGTCACTCAGAAAATGTCTGACCTCAGTAAATGTGGCAACTGGTAAGATGCAAGGAAGCGGGGTGTTCCTGATGTTTCAGTCCCAGGAAGAGGAGCTACCATTACCTGAATGGTGACTGAGAAGACTGGAACCACATCATACAGCATTGTGGGGTCACAGTGATTAGTTTGGAGACTCCAAAAAGAAGTAGAGCTTCCCAGAAGAAGCACAATTCACCTCCTTTAAATCACTCCATGATTATACAGTGATTTAACATGCAAACTCCTTTGCCTGTTCGCGTGTCTCAAGTCAATGCCTACC
>NW_012099654.1:2517051-2532864 GCF_000951045.1 Mandrillus leucophaeus
AAAGAAGTCCCATTTGTGGCTTTAGACATTATTTGCTTGAATGTGACATATAGAACTTTGCAAATATCCTGGAATCATGGAGGAGAGGTAGTCTGATGACATAACACATGAAGGATGTGAGAGTTAAGTGAATTTCAGAGAAGTGGAGCCAGAGCCCTGGTGTGCCATGTCTGGAACAGCCCTACTTCTGTTGTGTAGTAATAAATTTCCTCTTTTTTTTTTAGAGCCTCTTTAAGTTAGAGGCCTTTGCTCATAGCTGAAAGCATCCTTATACTCTCCCCAGCCCTAAAAGAGTACCTGGCACACAGTAGATACTCCACAAATGTCTACTGATTTGAGTTGAACTGTGTTTCAAGTTTATTTCTGTTGGGAAAACAAGAAGGATGTCTCCATCTGTTGTATTCCAAGTTTCTAGCACATTTACTACATTATGGAAGGTGTTTGACAAATATTTGCCTAAAGTCAGAACGGCTTCAGGATCTTAGCAAGCAAAAGGAAAAATTTAGGAGTCCAGATGGAAAGCTGGAAATGAAAAAAATATTAACTCAATGAAAACTTAAGTTCTGGGAGTATTTTTCTGCTCAAACTGCCACGGAAGAAGCTGCCCCAGGCAGGGTCAGAGAAAGAAACTTGGAAGAGGTCTGTAGCCTCCTCTGGTGGCTCAAAGGGGAAGGCAGTGTGTCACTTAGAAGTGTGTGGCAGGGTAGAGATGGGGAAGGAAGATGAAAATGCCCACAAGAGGTATTTTTTGCTGAAAGAGGCAGATTTTGATATCTGGAAAACATTCTTGTTAAGAAGGAGAGATGAATTAAAGGAAACTCTAGGCCATTCAGGACTGTACGACGGGTTTGCTTCATGGGCCCATAACTGCATCTCTCTATGTTGTTTGTTCCTATATTATCTGCACATCTAGGATAAGGTAGTTTTTGTCACTCAGAAAATGTCTGACCTCAGTAAATGTGGCAACTGGTAAGATGCAAGGAAGCGGGGTGTTCCTGATGTTTCAGTCCCAGGAAGAGGAGCTACCATTACCTGAATGGTGACTGAGAAGACTGGAACCACATCATACAGCATTGTGGGGTCACAGTGATTAGTTTGGAGACTCCAAAAAGAAGTAGAGCTTCCCAGAAGAAGCACAATTCACCTCCTTTAAATCACTCCATGATTATACAGTGATTTAACATGCAAACTCCTTTGCCTGTTCGCGTGTCTCAAGTCAATGCCTACCAGAGAGCCAAAGCCTTCACTGCAGAGGAAGTTCTGAACGACTACAGGCCAGGATGGTTTGACTCATCTCTGCCCTCGGCCACCCCAGTGCTTGCACAGTAGGTCTGTGAACCCTCAACCAATGAGGGATGAGAATACATGGATATTCTGGGTTAATTGGCATACCCCATAGACTCATCAATTTTCTCTACTTCTTTTTTTAAAATTAATTTATTTTTTATTTCAATAGGTTTTTAGGGGAGCAGGTGGTGTTTGGTTACATGAATAAGTTATTTAGTGGTGATTTCTGAGATTTTGGTGCACCCATCACCCAAGCAGTGTACACTGTACCCAATGTGTAGTCTTTTATCTCTCACTGCCCTTCCACCCTTTCCCCCGAGTCCCTAAAGTCCATTGTATCATTCTTATGCCTTTGCGTATCCATAGCTTACCTTCCACTTATGAGTAACAAGAGATGATGTTTGGTTTTCCATTCCTGAGTTACTTCACTTAGAATAATAGTCTCCATTTACGTCTAGGTTGCTGCGAATGATATTACTTCATTCCTTTTTATGACTGGGTAGTATTCCATGATGTAGATATATATATATATGTATACCACATTTTCTTTATCCACTCATTGATTGATGGGCATTTGGGCTGGATCCATATCTTTCCAATTGCAAATTGTGACACTCTAAACATGCGTACAGCCAATCAATCTTTGACAAAGCAAACTAATACGTAAAGTTGGGAAAGGACATGCTTTTCAAAAACTGGTGCTGGGATAATTGGCAAGCCATATGTAGAAGAATAAAGCTGGATCTTCATCTCTTACCTTATATACAAATCAACTCAAGATGGATCAAAGACTTAAATCTAAGACCTGAAACCAGACAAATTCTAGAAGATAACATTGGAAAAATGGTCATTCTAGACATTGGCTTAAACAAAGATTTCATGACCAAGAAACCGAGAGCAAATGCAACAAAAACAAAGATAAATAGAGGGGACTTAAACTAAAAAGCTTCTGTACAGTAAAGAAATAATCAGCAGAGTTGACAGCCCGCAGAGTGGGAAACAATATTTACAATTTATACACCTGACAAAGGACTAATATCTAGACTCTATAAAGAACTGAAACAAATCAGCAAGAAAAAAAATTCCATCAGAAAGTGGGCTGAGGACATGAGTAGACAGTTTTCCAAAGAAGGCATCCAAATAACCAACGAGCATATGGAAAAATGCTCAACATCACTAATTATCAGGGAAATGCAAATCAAAACCACAATGCGATACCACCTGACTTCTGCAAGAATGGCCATAATCAAAATCAAAATAATAGACATTGGTCTGGATGCGGTGAAAAGGGAACACTTTTACACTGTTGGTGGGAATGTAATCTAGTACAACCACTATGGAAAACAGTGTGGAGATTCCTTAAAGAACTAAAAGTAGAACTACTATTTGATCCAGCAACCCACTCCTGGGCATCTACCCAGAGAAAAAGAAGTTTATCTACTCCTGTGTAAAATTAATCAAGCTATACCCACCACGTGAGATACCAAATACCACTTTCTCTACTGTACCTCTGCAGCCATTACAGGGAAAAGCATCCTGCCCAGCTCCACACTTGTTAACTCCTAGGTTCAACTGCATATATGGCCCTCATTACTTACCAGTTTCATTATAAATAATTCCATTTCATTTCCTGTAGTACAACAGCTTTTTGAGGGCAAAGACATCACATTTTGTACAACATTAAATCCCACGAACTCTCCAACACAGTGGAGGTGCTAAACCTTTCATATGAAAGGTGCTAAACACATTTTGAATAATTGTTCACACATTTAATTAATCTTTCACTTTTTTTTCTGGAACTTTGTTTTCCAAAATAAGGATTATCAAGAGTTTTTCTATATGAGGAACTCATGGTTTTAAATTCTGCAGTGCCTTCTTTGGAGGGGTAATGGCATAACAATATCTGGAGAAACTTACATATCTATAGTTTTTTATTTAGTTAAAAAAATGTGCCCCTTTTGTGACAAGAGTAATCTCTTTGAATTTTTTCTCTCTCCTTTTCGTTCAGTGACTTCTCCTGCTGCTCTAAGCCCTGTAGCAAGTGTTATGGATCCTCTGTATCCAGATGATTTATAGCTCAACTCTGAATATTCCCATGGGTCTTCCCCATTTTTACTGGCTAGAATTTCTTTTTAACATTCTACTATAGGTCTGTTAATGCATTGAGTTCTATTAAATTATTTTCCTGCTCAAGGGAAAATTATCATCTTCATGTTCAGAATTTGTCTTGTATAATCTTCCTGCTCCAAATTAGTGTTCTAACACTCAGCTTTTCTATTTTAATAATAGACATGCTGATTTCCCTACATGATCTAGCTATTAAAAATGCATGTAGTAAGCTCTCAGGAAGTTAGGTTCACTTCTATTTTTAGCATGATCTAAAGGTATTGGTGCTGACCAACTTTTGGGTCACAAATGGCTTTTTATTTTGAGAAGCAGCAACACAATGAGTGTTAATGATGGAAACATTCGGTATTAATAGTCTGTCTAATTGGTTTTCCCTTTCTCTACACTTAGACTACAGCTCTTCCCTGATGATAAAGATATTTTTAAAACTATCTCTTCACTCAACTCCCAGTCCCAAGTTTGGTTTCTGGATACTCTATTAGCCATTTCCTGCATGACAGTGCATCTTACACCAACATTAAATCTCCCATGATGCAATTTGTGCCCACTTTTATATGCATCGGCAGCTCAGAACTGCAGGTTCTTTTATAACTCCTGCTCGGTGCCTCTTCTCCACATACTTTCCAGAGATTCTCTGCAAATCACACTTTTATGACTGACATAAAGTCAAATCAAGCTTATCCTAGGTTATTGTCAATTCCAAGGGAAGGAGAAGGAAGCCCCATTTTGGCATTAGGTCTAAGCTATAGTTTACTAAAAGCTCTGTGTTTGAGGACTGTGGGGCACTCGCCTGCTCTCTCAAGAAAATGAGGAAAGAAGCATCTACCCTTTTTCCACCCACTTGTCATTCATCCCACGGGAGATGGAGTCACATTACTAATGGATACCCTAAAAGTATGGTGGGTTCCATCTTGTCCCTCTGCCTCGCTGCCTCAGATGTCACCTTAAGGCTGTGCAACTCCTGCATCCAGAAGGGGTAGCTCATCTCTGAAGACTTCCTGAAAATGTAGGCATTGGGAGTCCTTGGAAGAACAGAAGTTGGTCTAGGATTTCTATCAAAGAGATCTCAAAACACATTTCTCCAAATTGTCCCAGAGGGAATGCAGAAGTAGCACGGTGGATAGAAGATATTCCAGATCATCACTTCTCAGTATGCTCAGTAAAGAGATTTCCTTGATAGGTAAGACCAGAAGAGCACAGAGCACAGTGTTCATAAACTACCAGAAGATGGCTAGAACTTGACATGCAGGCTTGACATTTTGGTACCATATCATTTTTATAGTCACCTTCTACATACCACCCTTCCCAAAGAAGACAAAGTCCAGACAGAGTTCAAAGATAAGTGGGAATGAGCAGTGCTCTTAGAGATGATTGTGCTGAGACCTCAGAGTCCCAGAGAAGGCAGAGCTATGTATTCTTACTTACAAAGCACATCTAGATTAACCTCAGGGGAGAAGAAGAGACTGAAGTGCCACCACAAATTGCTATCTACTTCCTTACAGAGTGCCTTGACCTCGGGGACAGTAGAAACCTGCCTGATAGAACAAGGCCTGGGTACGAGACTAAAGACAGTTGTCTCTGTGATGTGAGAGTTCCTCTTACCTGGAAGCACATGCACATAAACAGGACACTTGATGAGGCTCTCTAGAGTAAAAGGAGCAAATGGAAAGAACTCTGCTTGGATCACAGGTAGGTGGGCAGTGGAAATCTGATGAGGGTTCAGACTGGTGAAATACCCCAGGAACTCAGTCTCCTCTCCAGGATGAGAGAAGCCTAGCATCCTGGGTGTGAGTTGGGGCCCTGGAGACCTGGGCTGGTCTCAGGTGTGGGGCAGGACTGGACTCCAAGCTGCAGACTGTGGAAGATTACCTGAGAGACAGTTTCCAGGAATAAGTGATAAGCCAGCAGACAGTACAACTGAGGTGTCAATACAAAGGGGCTGCACAGACCCGGAATCTAATTATGTGTCCTGTTTTCACTGTAGGATCTGCAAACATCAGAAAATGAACCTGAGACTAACTTAGGCCACAAAAGGGTGTGTGTGTGTGTGTGTGTGTGTGTGTGTGAGAGAGAGAGAGTGTGTGTGTGTGTGAGAGAGAGAGGGAGGGGGAGAGAGAGAGAGAGAGAGAAAGGGGGGGTTGAAGACAGTGAGAAAGAGAGGAGAGAGGTTGGAAGAAAACCAAAGAGAGGAGAAGCAAAGACAATTCCCCAAAGAACTGAAGAACCAGGTTTGGGAAAGACAGGAGCCAGGAGATGGTTGAACTCTCAGAAGCATCTTTTTAGGCTCTGCCTTTGGAATGATTCAGCTGCCTCTGTATTTCATCCTTGTGTGACTAGCCTGGGATTCCCAGGAGAGTCTGAAAGGCCCAACCTGGGGCACATGGCAAGTGGAGGGATAAGCTGCCTGACTGATATACTCACCAGGACCACAGGCAAAGTGAGGCCTGAGCGGAGGGGCCCTGTGCAGGACAAAACAAGAGACCCTCGCTACAGGGCATCAGAATGACGATCAGGGATGTCAGAGGCTTGACTGAAAGGTAGAGAGTACAACAAGGAGAGATGCCCAAAGGCAAGGGTCACTCTCCAGCACTCCCACAGCCCCACTGAGGTGAGAGGATGGAGCCATGAATGGAGTTGCTCAGACAGATGGAGCAGCCATAAAGTCAAACAGATGGCCTGGAAGGGGAGGCAGCCCCTGTCCTCCTTAGTTGATTCTCAAAGCATATGGTGTTGATATAGAAAATCTGCACCCCAGATTCTTGGCAGAGAGCAGTTATAACTTCAAACCTTCTTCTGTTCATTTCTTATCAAAAGATCAGTTGTAACTAAAAAATATTGAGGAAGGAGCTGAAGACCATGCAATGCATCCATGTGATATTTTGAATGTTACACCCCTATTATGTGAGACCAGCTGGGTGAGCTGCATACCTGAAATCTTTTTCTTTTTTTTCTTTGCACTTCATTTTTTGTATACTTTGCAGATGGTATTAATTACACTGATGCAATTGTGTTATGCCATGAACTTGTATATAACGTATTATAAAACACATTTTACTAGTGTGGGGATGGTGGCAAGGGCTTTGCTCTCTAGGTCGGGCTGTGTATCCTTTAAGGTGACCTAAGGAACTTTTCTTTCAATTCTTGGTATCAGTAAAAATTGTGATACATGTATGCAAATAGCTTATTTTGTCTTAGTTACATTTCATCCTCTTATATAGCTTTTGGTAAAACCTCTTTCATTCTTCTTGGAATGTTTCAAGATATAAATAAATAAGAATATAGACAAAATTATTTTTTCAACCGTTTTTAGATCAGATAATTGCTACTGTGTTAACTATTTTGAAGAGTACAAAGACATTGAAAACTTTCCAGTCAATTATGAAACTGGAAAACCATGACACAAAAAAACCTACAGTGATAATACAAACACACACATGCACACACACACACACACACACTCTGTGGCACTCTCTCGTGTGGACAAAGATGCAAAAATCCTGAACAAAATCCCAGCAAATTGGATTTGGCATTATATGTATTTTTTAAAAACAGTAAACACAACCTCATAGGTTTCATCAGGATGAAGGCATACTCTAGCGTTAGGAAATACATTAATAATAATCATATGATGACATAAGAAATTTCCATGGTTGTATCTCAATATATGTTAAAATGTTAATTCTTAAAATTTCACACCCACTCCTGACTCTTTAGAAATCTAGGTATAAGGAAATACATTCTCAAGAAGATAATATTTATGTCAAACTGACAACCACGTAATCCTTACTAAGCAAACACTGGGGCATTCCCATTAAAATAAGAATGAAATAAAGAGGCCTATTATCATCAACACTATTTAGCTTGGTTTTACAAGCTCTGGCTAATGGAACACAAACATGGACCAAAGATTTGGAACTTAAGAATAAGAAAAAAGTAGAAGAAACTATCATGATTGATAGTTGTTAGAACTGTAAGTGGATAAACATCAGGAGAAAGTCAGTTTAGTAAAATGGCTGAATATAGACACGTGCAAAAAATTCATAACTACTCTACATATTGGCAACAATCCATTATAAGGTATAACTGGAAAAGATACTATTTATAAAAGGAAGAGAAAACATAAAATACCTAGAATAAACTTAGCAAGAAAATTGTGGCAACCACATCAATAAAATCACAACATTTTACTAAAAGATTTATAAGAAATGTTGAATACATAGAGACACATATACTCTTGAATGGAAAATCTGAATATTTTGAAGATATCTATTCTTCCAAAGTCAATGTATAGATTTAACAACATACAACATCTTAAAGGAATTTTAGGGGATTCGGAAAAAAAATCAGTCTAGATCCTAACCTCATGAACTTTACCAAAATTAATTTCAAATAAAGAGTTATTATAAAATTATTAAGGCAGTTAAATACTAGATAAAATTGAAGTTTATATTTGTCAAACCTTTCAATCAGTGGAGAATTTCTAAACTTAAAAGCAATGGAAGAAATTACAAATAACAATAATAATAATTCATTGACTGAATGCTTCCAAAGATACTGTGGAAAATTATACTAAATAACAAAGAAACTTTTTTAAGTCAAAAAATCACAGTCAGAAAAAAAAACTGGAAAATATTCACGACAAATATGAAAAAGTTTGATAGACTTGATAGTCTTACCACACAAAACACAAATTATAAAGGAAAAAAAAAAGACCTCAGTAA
The DNA here is from genome assembly GCF_000951045.1 of Mandrillus leucophaeus. Lineage (NCBI taxonomy): Eukaryota > Metazoa > Chordata > Mammalia > Primates > Cercopithecidae > Mandrillus > Mandrillus leucophaeus. The sequence goes on from NW_012099654.1 coordinate 2,525,187, forward strand.
GTAAATGGACAAAGAAAATAAATTGCAAACCACCAAGGAGGAACTACAAACGATTAATGAAGAAATGCTCAAGTTTACTAATACTCAGTAAAATACAACTCAAAGTGACAATATCTTTTTTACAGAAACATTTTAAGAGAAAATTAAGTATTAGTTAATTTAGATCACATCTTTTTTCTTTAAGAACTCAAAGTAGTTAAAAAATCAATTGTAAAAATTGTTTTTAAGGTGAGAAAACCAGATTGAAGCCAAAATAAAGTGAAACAGTAAGCCTTCTATGGTACTGCAAAGTAAGTTTTTAAACTTCCTACTGGCCAATGGCAAAATAAACACACATAGCTGTGAGACTCCAAATGACTATGGATACCAGTTGTTCACTTTTCCTTGGCAATGAAATCTGAGCAATTTCTCTACCATGCTTTTTTTTTTTTAAACAGGGTCCTTTGGTGACAGAGAGGACTATGTCTTCAACGAGATCTGTACAAAGATAGTTGTGCATGGTGCTTTCTCACAGCATCCCTTCATGTGACCTCAATTCAGTTACTTTTTAAAACAGGGAGGAGCATATGAAGATGAAACAACACACAATGCTGGTTATAAAATGTCAGGAAATGTCCTTTCTGATAGACCCTGACAATGGTTTAAACTGGTGCTGCTATTTGAGAGGTTAAGGAAAAAATTTGCAACACATGTCAAGAGCTCTAACACCATTCCTACTGTTTGGTGTAATATTCCCCTTTCAGAGTCTATCCTAAAGTGGAACCCTAAAAGGAAGCGTTGCCTGCAAAGCTGTTCAATGCAGTGTTATTTATAACGGCACAAACTGGAAACATCCTAAATATCTAACAATAGAAGACTGGCTTAGCATATTATGGTGGACCTGTTTGATAAAATATAAAGTAGCCATTCCAATGATACCAATGGACAGTTTCTAATAACATAAAGCATTAAATTATATTAAGAGAAAAACCTAGAGTGTAAAAATGGATGTGTACTATGATCTCAACTACATATACTACATCTAATAGAAACACATGAAGGAAGTTTTCAAAATGTTAAAGATTCTTTCATATTTCTCTATACCATTCATAAAAAATTAGGTGGTTCTTTTTAACTAGAAAGAATAAATTTTGAAGTTCATTGTAGGCAGATGGCTTACTAAACAGATGTAATCACAGTGCTTAGTGTGAACTTTGATCCCCATGCAGAGGAAGCTAAGATAAATGTGTTTTTTCTATGTCTTTTATTTTTATAATTTCTGGTTTGCCACCTTCTGACAGATACTTAGTCTTCTGGCTTCGAGGTACTGATGCAAGACGTTTAAAAAGAAATATTTTACTTTAAAAATGTATATTCCATTTTATATTTTCAGTCACAGGTTGCTGTTGCATAAAGTATTATAAGAAAATTTTATCAGGCAAGGGATACAATTATATTTTAAAAACCACAAATGTTCCTATTTGCTGAAGCTACATGTACTGAAGATTCAGATCAGTATTTTGTTCTTACTTGAAATCTTGTTTTTATGTGATATGTAATAATTTTGGGGGAACCAAAACATTCACAGATTTTTTTCCAGCAAAGTTAAAAAATGTGATATTAAATGAGCCTATCAACAACATCAAAACCGACCACTCACATAACAAAGGCAGTAATAAATTACACGGTTTGTTTTCCCTTTTAAGATTCTTTTAGATCTAATACTTGTGAGACAAAGGAAGACAGGAAAATAGCTTTCCCTGTTGTTCCTTTGATTATTCATAAATACATTGTTCGTAGAATTTAGATGTGTTTGATCTTAAAATCACTTTAACAATAGAAAAAATATTAACAGTTAATATAGCATGTTGATGTTCTCACATGATATTTAAAAGAGGAAAGGTTAGGGAAAGGTTGACCTTAACCTTCTGACCATCTCAATCCAGTTCAGGCCAAAATATAAACTGGATTTCTGCTACAGGGGATCCGGAGAAGGAGGAAAAAGATGGGGCCCTTCCTTGGTACTTGAATTGTAGACTCCTAGTGGCCAGGAACCATCTCTTCCTGATTTGCTCTGAGTAGGACCTAACACAACACCCCCCACAAAGAGGAGCCCTTAATAAATGCCTCTGGGGATGATGATGGTGGGAGTGATGTGCAATATGCAAAACTAAAACAGAGACTCTTAAGCTAACGGCTTCACTCCAAGTAGAAACAGCTATTCACATAAGTTTAATGCACACATTGTTTATTCTTCTTTCTTGTGTTGTTTTTGCAAAACCACATTTTGCAGGTCTAAAATGTGGTTGGTTTGCCACATTCATGCTTCAAGGAAGACTCCTGCTTGGTGGGAGGAGCCCTTAAGGCTCACATCTCCTCTCACGTTCAGGGCCTGAGCTCCGCGGTTTCCATGAAGAAAGAGAATGGAATCTGGATCTGGAGATCTGGAATCTTTCTCCTCCAGTCCTTTCTCAGATTTCTGTTCCACACTCTCCTCACCTGTCCTGATGTCTAGTATTAGCTTTATTCTCCCTCCGTATTGTGCAGCAGTGAGGGTTTATTATGAAATACCCAAAATATATTGTGTGGAATAAGAGTATACACTCATATTGATGCTGCAGCACTCCTCATGCTATGCTGTTCTTTTCCTCCCTTGTCCCTCACTACATTGTTATCATTATGTATTTTATTCCTTTTTTAAAAAATCATTTCTGTAAGTTGTGATTGACAAAACTCATAGGCATCCAGGGTACATCTGCCTTTCTGAATAATTCAAAGGATATCATGTAAAATTGTTTAAATGTTGTTTATATCTCCTCAAATGTGTTTTAAAAACACTCAGTGAAAAACAAATAAGTCCTTTAGGAATAAAATGCAAGTTTCTTGGAGAGGCAAGGTTATAAAACTGTGGTGTTGAATTATAAAATCTTATTATATGTTTAAAAAACTCCATCTGTATTTCTCTCAGGGTTCTTATAAACAAAAGAGTATGAGACAATTCAATTGGAAAAGGAATCTATTAAATGATATTAAGCTGCTCAAAGGATATTGGGTCCTTCAGGAAGTCCTCTGTGAGGACCATAGGCTCAGGCTTAAAGCCTACATGGTGGGTGTGAATGTCCAAATCACATTATGGGCTGCTCAAGTGAAGATTCCCTGGCCATCAGCACTGGGCACTACTACCATGACTCCACCACCCTGGAAGGCCAGACCCTTCAGGACTGCTGCCCTCAAAGAGCCAGACACCTTCACCGCCACTTCTACCAGTAAATAGCTGCAGCACAATGTGTGTTTTGCCACATTATTTTTTTCTGAAGTAAAGTCTTCACAAGGGTGTCCTAGGATTGGCTGAACCTAGGACACATATCTACATATTTGCTGCAAGGAAAACGAGGAAAGAATTCCTAGTTTCCCCTCTAGAAGGTGGGACACAAAATGGAGGAAATCTCACACACACATGGGACAACAGAACAAGACAAACATGCTCTCGATAGGGGTGAATAATTCATCAGCTCCAGGAGGGAGAGGAGTCCAGTGAAGGGGACAATTGACTTCCGACTGGGTAAAGATTATCACATATTATAGACACATAAACTAATTTTATCTTCCAGTGTAAAGCAGGTCATTTTAATAGACCAGGTAGGGTGTTTATGGAGTTAAACCAAAGTATGAAGAAAGCACTCACCATCTCAGGAGGGAGGGCAACATGGCGGATAAATGAGATGAGATAACACTCCATGTTTCTCCATAACATGCAATTTTGAATGCCTGCTTCATGGTCAGAAAAACCAATGCAATTCAAAAGAGGTATTGCTTTGTTCTCTGTACTGCTGTAAGAGCTCATGTGGGTTTAATTAAAAGCAACCCCAATGAGTTGGCTGGCTGCCATGGTAAGAAATGAAATATTACTTTTGATACTTTCATCTTCAAATTGAGCCAGGCCTATGACATGGTCACAATAAAAAGCCTTTCTTATTTCACAGATGTTTTTGCCAAGTCACCAGGGTAGACAGCCATAAAGTAATAAAAATTAAACATAGGAAAATTACATAGTTTTTTTTTTTTCAGACACAACCAAACCCTGATATCAAAGTTCATGTAAATATCTGTCTTAGTCCATTTGTGCTGCCACAAATCAAAGTACCACAAACTGGGTAATTTATAAAGAACAGAAATTTATTTCTTACCGTTCTGGACTCTGGAAAATCCAACATCAAGGTGCCAGCAGGTTCATTGTCTGTTGAGGATTCGGTCTCTGCTTCCAAGATGGTGCCTTGTAGGCTGCATCCTCTGGAGGGAGGAACACTGTCTGTTGCATGGCAGAAGATGGAAAGGTGAAAGAAAAGCTACTTCCATCAAGCCCTTTTACAAGAGCACCTAATCCTGTTCACAAGGGCTCTACTTTCATGATGTAATCACCTCCTAAAGGCCCCACCTCTTAATATTGTTACAGTGGCAATCAAATTTCAACATGAACTTTGGAGGGAACAAAAACACTGAAACCATAGTACCATCTATCAGACTCTTCCTCATCCCCTCCTTTCCATACTCTAAAAATTATATCAAATAAAAAAAATACTACCCAGTTTCTATTAGATAAAAATGGCAGCAGGTTTAATAAACGTTTTAGGGGTCACTAAGCTACTATACCCAGGGATAAAGAAACATCAGGAACAATGGAATCATTTCAGCTAAACACTCCTTCCTGGTTTTGTATACTAACAGGTAAAAAATGAGTCAAAATTTGCATCATTCTCTGTAAAGAAAATATCGTATCTTTGTTTTGCACTTGACATTAATATCGTCATGATTACTTGATCCATTTTTGCAATTCTCTTGATGTATATTTACTTCAAAATGTCCATTTTAGAAAGAAAGTTTCAAATGAATGAAGGCAGTAGCATAAAGTTATGGAACAGGTTCCTATACCTCTCTGTATACTCTATAATTCTACATGTGACAGGGTTTCAATTCATATAAGCAGATAGGGATAATAATGTTTGATTCTCTATCCCCAAAATTAAAGCACAAAGATGAGAAGGTATGGTTTTATTCCACTTAGATACAACACACTTAGATGTAACTCTTACCCAGAATACAATCTGGGGGGACAGAAGGACAGAATTTTATCTTTATCTGACATAGCTATCTCTGAATCAAACAGGGTTCCTTGCTGGAGTAAAGGTGACAAATTCAGACTTTGAGAAATTATTAGAAATTAATATGGGGAAATGATTTTAGTCATTTGATTTTGGTAATAAAGGTAACCCAGTGATTCATTGTTTATCATAAGTCAAAATATTTGTGATCCTTTACAGACCTTTGGAAATGATTTAGTTCAAGCATACTTCATTTCTTAAATTGTACCTGTCATTATTGCATTTTTTAGATATTGCTTTCTTTTTTTTTTTAATACAAATTGAAGGTTTGTGGCAACCTTGCATCGAGTGTCTATGGGGACCATTTTTTCCAACAGTATGTGCTCATTTTGTCTCTAAGTCGCATTTTGGCAATTCTCACAATATTTCAAGCTTTTTCATGATTATTACACTTGTCATAGTGATCTGTGATCAGTTATCTTTGATGTTACTATTGTAATTGTTTTGGGGCACCACAAACTGTGCCCATGTAAGATGTCAAACTTAATCAATAAATGTTGTGTTTGCTCCACCAACCAGCCATCTCCAAGTCTCTCTCCCTCTCCTCGGGCCTCCTTGTTTCCAGGGACATGACAATATTGAAATTAGGTCAATTAATTTCCTACAGTGGCCTCTAAATGTTCAAGTGAAAGAAAGAGTTGCACACCTTTCACTTGAACTCAAAAGCTAGAAATTATTAAGCTACATGAGGAAGGCATGTTAAAAGCTGAGATATATACTAAAAGCTAGGCCTCTTGCACCACACAGTTAGCCAAGTTGTGAATGCAAAGGAAAAGTAATTGAAGGAAATTAAAAGTACTACTCCAGGGAACACACAAATGATAAGAAAGCAAAGCAGCCTTATTGCTGGTATGGAGAAAGATTCAGTGGTCTAGAGAAAAAATCAAACCAGCCACAACATTGCCTTAAGACAAAGCCCAGTCTGGAACAAAGCCCTAACTCTCTTCAATTCTATGAAGGCTGAGAGAGGTGAGGAAGCTGCAGGAGAAAAGTTTGAAGCTAGCAGAGGTTGTTGATTCAAGAGGTTTAAGAAGCTGATTCCATAATTCAAAAGTGCAAGATGACGCTGCACTTACACAAAAGTGCAAGTAAAAGTGTTGATGTAGAAGCTGCAGCAAGTTATCCAGAAGATCTAGCTAAGATAATGATCATCAGTGAAGGTAGCTACACTAAACAACATATTTTCACTGTAGACGAAACAGCCTTCTCTTGGAAGAAGACGCCGTCTAGGACTTGCCCAGTTAGAAAGGTGAAGTCAATGATTGGCTCAAAGGACAAGTTGATTCTCTCATTAGAGGCTAATGTAGCTAGTGACTTTAAGCTGAAGTCAATGTTCATTACTCAAAAATCATAGGGCCCTTAAGAATTATGCTAAATCTACTCTTCCTATGCTCTATAAAGGAAATAAGAAAGCCTGAGCGACAGCATATCTGTTTACAGCATGGTTTACTGAATGTTTCAAGTGCACTGTTGAAGCCTACTGCTCATTAAAAAATTTTTCTTTCAAAATATTACTGCTCATTGACAATGCGCCTAGTTACCCAAAAGCTGTGATGGAGATATACAATGAGATTAATATTGTTTTCTTGCCTGCACACAAAATCCATTCTGCAGCCCATAGATCAGAGTTACTTCAGTTTTCAAGTCTTGGTATTTAAGAAATGTATTTTGTAAGGCTATAGCTGCCGTAGATAGTTATTCCTCTGAGAGTTCTGGGCAAAGTAAATTGAAAATCTTGTGGAAAGAATTTTTCACTTTAGATGCTATTAAGTAATATTTGTGATTCATGGGAGGAAGTCAAAATATCAACATGAACAGGAGTTTGGAAGAAATTGATGCCAACTCTCGTGGATGATTTTGATGGGTTCAAGACTTCGATGGAGGAAGTAACTGCAGATGTGGTGGAAATAGTAAGAGAACTAGAATTAGAAGTGGAGCCTGAAGATGTGACTGAATTGCTACAATGTCATGATAAAACTTGAATGGATGAGGAATTGCCTCTTATGGATGAGCAAAAAAAAAAAAAAAAGGATTTCTTCAGATGGAATCTACTCCTAGTGACGATGCTGTGAACATTGCTGAAATGACAACAAAGGATTTACAATAGGACATAAGTTTAGTTGATAAACCAGGGTTTGAAAGGATTGGCCTCAGTTTTGAAAGAAGTTCTATTGTGGGTAAAATGCTACCAAACATCATCGCATGCTACAGAGAAATCCTTTGTGAAAGGAAGAGTCCATTGATGCAGCAAACTTTATTGTTATTTTATTTTAAGAAATTGTCACAGCTACCCCAGCTTTCAGCAATCACCATCCTGACTGGTCAGCAGCCATCAACACTGAGGCAAGACCCTCCACCAGCAAAAAGATTACAACTTCCTAAAGGCTCAGATGATTGTTAGCATTTTTTAGCAATAAAATATATTTTAATTCATTTTGGGAGACCGAAGAGGGCGGATCACGAGGTCAGGAGATCGAGACCATCCTGGCTAACACGGTGAAACCTTGTCTCTACTAAACAAAATACAAAAAATCAGCTGG
>NW_012099654.1:2533009-2539574 GCF_000951045.1 Mandrillus leucophaeus
AAATATATTTATGTATGTATACATTTTTTAAAATTAAAGTACTTTTTATAGACATAATGCTATTGCATCCTTAATAGCCTAGAATATAGTATAAACATAACTTTTATATGCACTGGGAGACCAAAAAATGCACATGACTCTTATTGCATTATTTGCTTTATTTTAGTGGTCTGGAATCAAACATTCAGTATCTCTAAAGATATGCATACTTTCATTCTAAAGCATTCAAAATTTGAATAAATGCAAAAGATCATGGTAAAGTATTGTAAAAGGCTATTATAGTAGAGTTTTATAAAATCTATATGTATTTAGTATTCAGAAGGAATCATGAACTATTCTTATTTATACTGTAAACTGTGATTAGATTTGCTTCGCAATACTAACTTCAAATTCTAACTTCTAGTCACATTCTTATTATAAGGCAAATTATCTCACAATTTATTCTGTTCCAAATTTAATTTTGTAATAATGAAAAGGTAGAATATTCAGCACTTGGAATATTCTCCTTCAAGTCTTAAGAGATTCCTAGTCTACGTCTCTAGTCTAATAAGCAGTTATAAGTATGTCTTTGCCAACATTTATTTCTTTTCACTCTAAGCTCCATAGAAATGAGAATTTAATCAGGTGTGATAGTCGGAGCAAATAACCTGACTTTGTTCTGGGTAGGCTTTGGGGATGTAAGTCAGGATTGGATAGGAGACAGTTAGCTTGGAGTTGTCCTGGCAGTAGAACACCCAAGTGTTGCAACAAGTTTGTTCCAGGGTTGATGGGGGAATTTGGTGCACTCCAGGGTAGATCAAAGATCTGAAATGAATTTCCTTTGTAACAGAGCATAATTCTCGTGTAGACCCAGACCCCACCTGAGTTATTCATTGTCATTTATTTCAATTAAGGTAGCTCAGGTGTAGATACAGTTTTAGGACTCTCCTTGGGTGCCTCTCCTCTCACCATAGCCAACTTTCTGTCTGCACCTGCACCTCTGGCATTTATCCAGACATAATGCCCAGCCCAAAGTAGATTTATCAAATACATAAATGTAAATGAGGGAAGAAATAAAATATGCCATAATAATATCTCTGTGTTAAATAAGTTTTAACCACACCTTCCAAAACTTCCCTCTAAAATAAAGAAATGGACATTACATAGTCCCTATAAAGTACATCATTGTCAAATAAAGGATAGAAGAAAAAGAAATTACTGAATAATTCAAATTATTCATAAACATTAATGCTGTTTCAAGGAAAAATACTTTCTGTTTGCCATAATTTTTCAGGTTGGCCATAAACCTTGATCAAAATTATTAGTCCAACCTGTGAAGCCTTAACTTCATTCAACCCAGAACAATTATGATAATAATAATTGTAGTCAGTTACATTTCTCTGTGTTTTTGCATATAATATAATCTATAATATTCACAAAACCCATGGATAATAGGCATTGATATACAGTAGAGGTGAGAAAACTGAAACATTTAAATAGTTTGTTTAAGGTCACATGTCTAGTTAACAGCAGAACCAAAATTCAAACCTAGGATATTGAGCTTATGAGCAAAGAACTGCAGCTCCAGTTATATTATAAAGTTAATTTTATTTAAAACTTACTTCATTATTTGAAACCAATGAGAAGAAAGAGACAATGTATTAGAATCTCTGGGACACATCTAAAGCAGTGTTAAGAGGGAAATGTATAGTACTAAATGCCCATATCAGAAAGTGGGAAATATCTCAAATCGACACCCTAGCATCAAAATTAAAAGAACTAGAGAAGCAAGAACAAATAAATCCAACAGCTTGCAGAAGACAAGAAATAACTGAGATCAGAGCAGAACGGAAGGAGATAAATACACGAAAAACCCTTCAAAAATCAATTAATCCAGGAACTGTTTTTTTAAATTAACAAAATAAATAGACTGCCAGCTAGACTAATAAAGAAGAAAAGAGAGAAGAATCAAATAGACATAATAAAAAATGATAAAGGGGATATCACCACTGATCCCACAGAAAAACAAACTACCATCAGAGAATACTATAAACACCTCTATTCAAATAAACTAGATAATCTAGAAGAAATGGATAAATTCCTGGACATATACACCCTCCCAAGACTAAACCAGGAAGAAATCAAATCCCTGAATACACCAATGACAAGTTCTGAAATTGAGGCAGTAATTAATAGCCTACCAACCAAAACAAAAACAAACAAACAAAAAAACACAAAGCCCAGCACCAGACAGATTCACAGTAACATTCTGTCAGAGGCACAAAGAGAACATGGTGCCATTCTTTCTGAAACTATTCCAAACAATTGAAGAAGAGGGACTCCTATCTAACTCATTTTGTGAGGCCAGCGTCATCCTGATACCAAAACCTGGCAGAGACGCAACAAAAAAAGAAAACTTCAGGCCAATATCCCTGAAGGACATCCATGCAAAAATCCTCAATAAAACACTGGCAAATGAAATCCAGCAGCACATCAAAAAGCTTATCCACCACGATCAAGTCGACTTCATCCCTGAGATGCAAGGCTGGTTCAATAGACACACATCAATAAATGTAATCCATCACATAAACAGAACCAATGACAAGAACCACATAATTATCTCAATAGATGCAGAAAAGGCCTTTGATAAAATTCAACATCCCTTCATATTAAAAACTCTCAATAAACTAGGTGTTGATGGAACAGATATCAAAATAATAAGAGCTATTTTCAACAAACTCATAGCTAATAGCATACTGAATGAGCAAAAGTTGGAAGCATTCCCTTTGAAAATCAGTACAAGACATGGATGCCCTTTCTCACCACTCCTATTCAACGTAGTATTGGAAGTTCTGGCCAGGGCAATCAAACAAAAGAAAGAAACAAAGGTATTCAAATAGGAAGAGAGGAAGTCAAATTGTCTCTGTTTGCAGATGACATGATTCTATATTTAAAAAACCCCATTGTCTCAGCCCAAAAACTCCCTAAGCTGATAAGCAACTTCAGCAACGTCTCAGGATACAAAATGAATATGCAAAAATCACGAGCATTCTTATTCACCAACAACAGGCAAGCAGAGAGCCAAATCATGAATGAACTCCCATTCACAATTGCTACAAAGAGAATAAATAAAATACCTAGGAATACAGCTTACAAGGGACATGAAGGACCTCTTCAAGGAGAACTACAAACCACTGCTCAAGGAAACAAGAGAGGACACAAACAAATGGAAAAACATTCTATGCTCATGGATAGGAAGAATCAATATCATGAAAATTGTCATACTGCCCAAACTAATTTACAGATTCAATGCTATTCGCATCAAACCACCATTGACATTCTTCAAAGAATTAGAAAAAACTACTTTAAATTTTATATGGAACCAAAAAAGAGCTCATATAGCCAATACAATCCGAGGCAAAAAGAACAAAGCTGGAGGCATCATGCTGCCTGACACTAAACTATACTACAAGACTACAGTAACCAAAGCAGCATGGTACTGGTACCAAAACAGATATACAGACCAATGGAACAGAACAGAGACCTCAGAAATAACACCACATGTCTACAACCATCTGATCTTTGACAAACCTGGTGAAAACAAGCAATGGGGAAAGGATTCCCTATTTAATAAATGGTGCCTGGAAAACTGGATAGCCATATGAAGAAAATCGGAACTGGACCCCTTCCCTACACCTTATACAAAAATTAACCAAAGATGGATAAAAGGCTTAAATGTAAAACCCCAAACCATAAAAACCCTAGAAGAAAACCTAGGCAATACCATTCAGGACATAAGTATGGGCAAACACTTCATGATGAAAACACCAAAAGCAATTGCAACAAAAGCCAAAATTGACAAATGGGATCTAATTAAACTAAAGAACTTCTGCACAGCAAAAGAAACTACCATCAGAGTGAACAGGCAACCTACAGAATGGGTGAAAAGTTTTGCAATCAACTCATCTGACAAAGGTGTAATATCCAGCATCTACAAGGAACTCAAACAAATTTACAAGAAAAAGAAAAAAAAAAGAAAAAACAACCCCATCAAAAAGTGGACAAAGGATATGAACAGACACTTCTCAAAAGAACACATTTATGCAGCCAACAAACATATAAAAAAAGCTCAACATCATTGATCATTAGAGAAATGCAAATCAGAAACCACAATGAAATACCACCTCATGCCAGTCAGAATGTCAATTATTAAAAAGTCAAGAAACAATAGATGCTGGCAAGGGTTTGGAGAAATAGGAATGCTTTACACTGTTTTTGGGAATGTAAATTAGTTCAATCATTGTGAAAGACAGTGTGGCGATTCCTCAAGGATCTAGAACCAGAAATACCATTTGACTTTGGGTATATACCCAAAGGAATATAAATTATTCTACTACAAAGACACATGCACACATATGTTTATTGCAGCACTACTTACAATAGCAAAAACTTGGAACCAACTCAAGTGCCCATCAATGATAGAATGGATAAAGAAAATGTGGCACATATGCACCAATGAATACTACGCAGCCATAAAAAAGAATGAGATCATGTCATTTGCAGGGACATGGATGAAGCCGGAAACCATCACCCTCAGCAAACTACCACAGGAACAGAACACCAAACATCACATGTTATCACTCATAAGTGGGTGTGGAACAATGAGAACACATGGACACAGGGAGGGGAACATCACACACTGGGGGCCTGTTGGGGGCGGTGGGAAAGGGAGGGAGAGCATTAGGACAAATACCTAATACATGCAAGGCTTAAAACCTAGATGACCGGGTTCATGGCTGCAGCAAACCACCATGGCACGTGTATACCTATGTAACAAACCTGCACCTTCTGAACATGTATCCTGGAACCTAAAATAAAACAACAACAATAACAACAAAACTTACTTTAACCTTTAAAAAACTATAAATTATTATTAATAATTTTCATTTCTATAGTATCTTAATATATAATATTACATTGATCTTCACCACAGCCTATGAGATTTGTAGGGCAGATACATGGACCTTCTTATGGACAAGAGAAACTGAGGCTGGTTGTTTTGACTTGCTAGTCACAAAGCTGTGTGAACCCAGAATCCAGTGATCTCTTCAAGATACACACTGCCTCCTCAAAGCTTATCTCAACACTAACAGAGAACTGCTATTAAGAAAGCACAACTGAGTTGCCTAAAATCCAAACCAATCCAAACAAAAAACACCATGGATGTTTGACAAAATGATAGCTCCAAACCAGAACTAATGATAGAATCTTTTTTTTTTTTTAATTGTAAATGAGAAAGCCTTCGTAGTAACATTTCCTACAAAGTAATTATGGACAATGAAAATGTCACACTTGATCTTTGACTAGTTTAGCTTAGATTGTCAGACCACTAATTGTCACATGTTAATCAATTCACTTTCTCCCAGTCCATGACTAAAAGCTGAATGATATGGAACTCCAGAACCATAGGATCAAAGTATCTGATATTTGGTCCGATGGCTCATACGTTCTGGACTAAAAATATGTTTCTCTTATTTCAATTCCAGAGACTAGCATTGTATCACAGAGCTTGTGTCAATTGGGAGTTTTATTGAGCAAAGTGACATAGACGTGTGACCTTAAGTGTTCAGCTGAAAAGACAAATGACACTTGAAACAAAAAAGGTCAGCTTTCTTCAGGCATGGATGCTTGTTACAGATTTTGGAATCTGCAATAGCTCTCTGAAGTTCTTGAGTGTTCTACTCTTTTTTTGGTCCATATTGAAAAATTAAGAATTAAGATATCCTGTACAGCCTCTAGGCTAAGCCAGACTACGAAGTGTGGTATGCAATGTGTAGGAAGTCCTGACTCCGAAAAGCTCTCCCCCATTGTTTTAATCACCACATCTGAAATTCTGTTGTAATGTTTTTAAAAAATCTTAGACTAATATTTAAATGTTAACATAATATTAATATATAATATTATAATAGAGTATTATATATAACTTATAATAACATAAACCCTCCAAGAGAGGCTAATAAACATTATTATAGTAGTCAGAATTTATTTCTTATACTTTATTTTGAAGTAACAGTTTTCAGAGTTGCTTTGTTGGAAGAAAGCAGATTTCAAAAGGGAGACATCGTAGGGACTGAGTGTTAATAAGAACCTATGCTGGTGATGACAGACCTTGGTCAGGACCCACTTAGAGAGTGTGAGAAGCCAGCAGCATGATGTGTTGGGCACAGGCCATGTGCGACACACACCCTTTCCTCCAGAACCCTGGCCATCAGACGAGCTCAAAAGGATGAAACACGACAGATGTGCATTCTCCCTAGGTCCAGGTCCCAAGTCCCTGGTAGTCACAAGCACCTTAGGGCTTCAGAATCTTAGGAGGCTTTGATGCCACATGGAGCCCGTCATTCCACAGAAGTTGGCCAGGAGCCATTAATAAGTTTTAATTCTTCAGTCCCTTCTTTATTTCTCTGTTTTTTTTTTTTTGAGACGGAGTCTCGCTGTGCTCCCAGGCTGGAGTGCAGTGGCGTGATCTCGGCTCACTGCAAGCTCCGCCTCCCGGGTTCATGCCATTCTCCCGCCTCAGCCTCCC
>NW_012099654.1:2539649-2543285 GCF_000951045.1 Mandrillus leucophaeus
TAGTCTCGATCTCCTGACCTCGTGATCCACCCGCCTCGGCCTCCCAAAGTGCTGGGATTACAGGCTTGAGCCACCGCGCCCGGCCTTCTCTCTCTGTTATAGCCTGCCCATCATGAAGGCAACTCACATAACGAATGAGACAGGAGAATTTTACCTTATGCCCACAATCCCTGAATTTAAATATGCTTAAAGCTTTCTCTTTCTGAAGCACACTGATCTCACAACTCAAAAGATCTGTAATAAATAATATAACTGAAACTCTATTTAATGTTTTAGAAAAATGAAATTTAAAATTTTCTCAGAATTGATTGCAAGAAGAAACATTTTCCTTTAAAAGCAAGCACTAAAAGGCTTGGGGTTTCTTTTCAGTTTTTAGTATGGCTCCCAGTGGTGTCAAGACTTGGGTTTGGAGACCCAGATGCTATACTACAGGGAAACTTTGGGAGATGACCTGGATTTAACATGCACGCTCCACACACTGATCATGGGCTACAATAAAGATAAAGTAAATTGATCTATTACTTTGCAGACAATAAAATTGATCTATTACTTTGCAGATAATAAAGAAGTGACAGTTCTATATTTTCCTTTCCTCACCAGTTTACTTTTTCAATTATTATCCTCATTTTTTTCTAATATGAAAAGTAAATATCCTTATAGATCATTCAAAGAATTCATACAATCATGGATCAATTGAAAGGAGGAAAACTTTATTCCTAGTCCTACCACCCAGAAACCACTGTTTATTTGCTATTTTGATATATTTTATTTGTATTTTGGGTGTGATGGTTAGATTTTTATGAATTTATAAAAGTTAGTTTTTAACAAAGTTTTTGCATTATTGCATGCATGCCGTATTTTTATGACCTGCTCCTCTCACTTAACATTATTATAGAACTCTTCTGTTATATTGCAAATTATGTAAACATTATTTTTCATGGTTGTATTTAATAGAATACATAATAATTCTAATTTTGAGAGGTTTTTACTGTTTCACTGTCTAAGTAACACTGATGAATATTTTTGTTGATTAAGTTTTGCTAAATTTTTGAACACTTAAAATAGATTTACAGAAGTAGAATTATTGTATAACATAATGAACATCTATATGACACATACTTTTAAGATTAAATCCAAGAATATACTAATTTAGTCTCTCATCTACAATGTTACTGTGTCCATCTTCAATACCTCTGAGTATTATCATTTAAACACATTAGCTTACTTGATCAAAAGAAATGCTTTTCTGTTGTTTTTATTAGCATTTCTTTATTACTATTGTAATAAATAACATTCATTCAACATTATAAAAAATTGAACATTTTTTATATTAGCTAAACAGTTACATGACATTTTCTGCGAATATTTTACTCATAGACTATTAAGGTCTACATTTTTGTTAATGTTTTCTATGAATATTTTATAAAGATATTTTTTACTTGTTACATTTGCTGCACATTTACCTTGTTTAATTTTTGTTTGTGTTGACTATATTTTTAATTTTGAAAACTACAAACATTTTAAATTTTCATATGTATTAATACTTTACTTTTTAATCTGGCTTGCTTATCATTATTTTTTATTCCAGTCAAAAAAAGGAGATTTGGAAGTATTCCTCCCTGTAGCTTTCCCTAAGATAGATAGCTTTCCCTATCTATATTTGATGAACAGGAAGAAAATCACATATTTCCAAACTAAAGATTCACCTTGGCTTTATTCTGTTTCCTGCTACAATTCTGAATTGTTACAGATCACCTACTTTCGACACTTCTGTTCCAGAACATACAGATAAAATATAATTAACACAAATAGGGGCTTATGAACAGGATTTAATACCAGAGCTTTAAGTGCTCTGGAGGGTTTTGACGAGGCTTTGGGTGAAGAGTACTAAGGTGGTAGATCCTTTATAGGAGAAAAAGAGAGTAAGAGAGAGAGAGAGAGAGAGAGAAATCAAGAATTAGATGAATTACTAATGAACAAATGAGTGAAGGAACATTGCATTATCCATGCATATTCCAGCATTCTCCAGCCCTTGTGGGGGAACCTTGTTGTTACCTGGGGCTCATTTTATCCAGTTCAGGATCTCCAAGGCTCTGACAATGAAGATCCTGTAGAGATAAACCCAAGGATTTTCCTGCACATTCTCTTTCATGCTTACCAGTGATGTCATCCTGCTGGGTTTGTGTACTTCTCTTCAACCTCTGTAACATGTTTAGTCATAAAAGAAAAGGTGATCAACCTATGTTGAAACCAAGTACAACTTATAGCATCTCTTTAACACTAAGCATTTTCATGAATATTAATTAAATAATTTGGGCAGTACATAACCCATGTCTACAATATGAGTGATGGCATTTATAACAAAGGCTAATGCTGATCAAATGCTTACTATGTGTTGGGCATTATTTCAACCACCTTAGGTGATTAGTCCTCTCAATGCCTTTATGGGTAGGCACCATATTGGTCACATTTTGCAAATGAGGAATTCAAAGCATAAAGAAGTTAAATAAATTGCCCAAAGTTACACAGAAAAATAAGTAGTGGAACTAGTTAAGATTCAACCCAGGCAGTCTGGCTCCTGAATTTCTGCTCTTCATGGTCATGATGTACTGTTTTACTCAGAATTTTGTTTTGCTTTAGTAGAAACAATAATATCACTAAAGCCACGTGACGTAACTATAGAAGCTTTATTACAAAATAAACAAGAAAATTAAGCAAAATCAACGTATAGTGAAAGCGGCTACTCACTGAAACACTGGTTTTCTTTGCTGCTTTGGGGAAAGCATTTAATGTAAAACAAAACAAAAATAAAAACACTAAAACCCAATAACCTACAAACAAACAACTTGTTTCCTCTGTTCTTACTGACTTTCAACTCAAAATGACATTACTTGTGTAATTACGACTTATTAAATAGAATTCTAGCACCTTAGAATTGGGAGAACCTAGTTCTAGCTGCCCATACCCACTGCAGAAATTTCTTCTTCAATTATCCTTCTAACTGTCACTCACCCTTTGCTAGAACATCTCCACTGACAATAAGCTCACTGATTAGTAAGATGGCCTCCTACGTAGGTATTTTTCTTACCTAACAATGAAATCTGTAAAGTTCATTTATAAATTCATCAAATATTTGCTGAACCCACTGCATGCCGGCCTTGGATACAGACTTTGATTTCCTTCCTTCCCTCCCTCCCTTCCTCCCTCCCTCTCTTCTTTCTTTCTTTCTTTTTTTTTTTTTTTTTGAGACGCAGTCTTGCTCTGTCACCCAGGCTGAAGCCCAGTAGGGCGATCTCGGCTCACTGCAAGCTCCGCCTCCCGAGTTCACGCCATTCTCCTCCTCAGCCTCCCGAGTAGCTGGGATTACAGGCACCCGCCACCATGCACTGCTAATTTTTTGTATTTTTAGTAGATAGGGGGTTTCACCATGTTAGCCAGGATGGTCTCGATTTCCTGACCTCGTGATCCACCCACCTCAGCCTTCTAAAGTGCTGGGATTACAGGCGTGAGCCACCGTGCCTGGCTCCTCTCATCCCCTCCCATCCCCTCCCCTCCACTCCCTTTTCTTTCTCTTCCTTCCTTCCTTCCTTCCTTCCTTCCTTCCTTCCTTCCTTCCTTCCTTCCTTCCTTCCTTCC
>NW_012099654.1:2543761-2571734 GCF_000951045.1 Mandrillus leucophaeus
CATGTGCACCTTCTCGCCATGTTTGAGATTTCTCCTCTCAGCTTGTGCATGTGCACCTTCTCGCCATGTTTGAGATTTCTCCTCTCAGCTTGTACATGTGCACCTTCTGGCTGTGTTCGCACATGGTCTTTCCTCTGTATGTGCACATGTCTGACTCTCTGGCTCCAGCTCTCTCATGCTCTCCAATGTCCTTTTCTTGTAAGTACACCAGTCAGGCTGGATTATGACCCACTCTAATGATCTCATTTTTGCCTAATCACTATTTTAAAGGCTTGTGATAATTGATTTTTTGTGTCAACTTGACTGAGCTAATGGGTGCCCAAATAGCTGGTAAGACATTATTTCTGGGTGTGTCTGTGAGGGTGTTTCTGGAACAGATTAGCATGTGAATCAGTAGACTGAGTAGGGAATATTACCCTCACCAATGTGGTTGGCCCTCACCTAATCTGTTGAGGGCCTGAATACAACAGAAAGGGAGAGGAAGGGCAAATTCATTCTCTTGTTTGAGTTGGGACATCCATCTTCTCTTGCCCTCGGACATCGGTGCTCTTGGTTCTCAGGACTTTGAGCTTGGACAGAATTATACCACCGGCTTTCCTGATTCTCCAGTTTGCAGATTATGGGACTTCTTAGCCTCCATAATCTCATGAACCAATTCCCATAGTCTCTCTTTGTCTCTCATTGTTCTTTAAAAAATTCAATCAACAGAAAAAATTGTATGTATTTATTGTGTATAACGTGATATTTTGAAGTATATATACATTGTGGAATGACAAAATCTTACTAATTAATATGTGCATTACCTCAATTAGTTATCACTTTTGTGGTGAGAACACTTCACATCCACTTTCTTAGAATTTTTCAAGAATACAATATGTTGTTAACTATAGTCCCTGTGTTATACAATAAATCTCTTGAACTTATTTCTTCTATCTAGACCTTGTTTTCAAGGAGTTTACTGTCTAGCATTTTTTAAAATTTTTAAATTTTTTAAATTTAGAATTCTGCCAATAAGTCAAATATCCATTAACAGCATAATATTTTTTTCTTTTCAATCACATATAAATTTCATCAATTTAAAGCAATCAGCTAAATGGTTTAACCCCAAACTGGTAACAACCCAAATGCCATCAGCAGCAGAATGGATAGATACCTTGAGATCTATTCACACTATGGAGACATTCTACAACCTGAGAATGCACAAACTGCAGCCACTGGCAACTGCATATCCAAACATAATGTTGAGTAAAATAAGCCACACACAAAAGAATACATACCATGTGATTACACTTATATTTATATAAAGTTCTAATCAGGCAAAACTAATCACTGTTATTGGAAGTTGAATCATGGGTTACCCTTGAGGGTGGGAAACAGTGACTGAGAGAGGAAGAAAAGGGCTTCTGTGGGGCTGGGAAGGTTCTGTTTCTTAATTTAGGTGCTGGTTATCTAAGTGTGTTCACTTTGTGAACATTAATTAAGCTGTACTCTTATGATTTTTGTACTTCTCTGGATGTACATTACATTTCAATCAAAAGCATACAAAAAGAAAATCATTATTAGACACATTAGAAAAAAGGCTATCCAACTTAAGAAGAACATGAGTCAGATAATGGAAAAAATTCAATTCACATTCTTCAGGAAATGCATATAAGCACTCAGTTAAGAAGATGGCTTGGAAGATAGCCAAAGCATTACAATTAATAAAGACAAGCCTGAAAAAAATAGCCCCAATTTCCGTAATGGGTGAACCTGCAGGCAGACCTCTGTGACAGACAATGAATGGGCAAGGGCAGTCATACTGTGACCTCCCCTAAGGCCTGAGGAGTTACTATGGTTGAGAGGCCATATGAGAGCATCCCCCCAGGAGGGGCTTGAACCTCAGCATCCTTCTTCTTGGGAGAGGTCTTTCTGGCTCAGAGTCACAGGGTTTTCTTTTTCCTTTTAAAAATGCTGACTTGGCAGCTCTGTTCCTTATTATGAGAGCACTGCTTTATTTCTTAGCATTTTATTTGAATGTTGTAGTGCTGTGGAATGTAGTTGGCTTTTAGTAAATAAATTCTCATTCAGTAGGAAAACCTTTTGAGGTTTCATGTTTGAGATAGTAAGACCTTCACACAATCGTGTGGATTCAAGCTAAAAAGTCAATGCTTTGAAATAGACATATACGAATGTATTCTGAGTTCTCTCTTGGATCATCCTCCCTCTCCTCTTTAAAGGTTCAACTCGATGTCACCTCTTCCATGAAGCCTTCTGGATAGCCCCTTCAGAACTCACTGCTTTCTTATTTGCTTCCATTGAACTTTACTTGTGTCTTTATTGTAGCATATTTTAGCAGTGTACCATGCCACATGGTACAGTGATGGGGTGGCCTTTGGATTATAAAGATCAAAGTGTCTTACTTTCCCCAAACTTAGATTTTCTTATTTATCCAGTTACAGGATTGGATTATTTTGATAATCAAGAGTGCCTGTGAAGAGCCCAACTTATAGAAGATAAGTCTTCCTTCCCCCTCACCCTAGTCTAATTTTTTGTGAATGCATTTCACCTTCCAGTAGGAGATAACTCTCATACATTAAGCTGCTGATTTAGTGCCTATCTCCTCCTACTATAGTAAGCTCTACAGACTCATTATCTGTTTTGTTCACTGATGAGATCCAAATACTTAGCACCTGCAACATTATACATGCTCTAAAAGTATTAGGAGAATGAATGAATTCCTTTTTACCCCTCCCCATGTACCACTCAGAGAGCCTGCTAAACCTATTAACCATCACTGGATTTAAGCTTTTTGCAGGCAGGAACTCTCCTCAACACAGCTTCTTTTAGCCCCCACAGAGCAAGGAGGCCTTGCAAGTAAGAGTCAATTAAGAAGTAAACAGCAAGTTACCATGTTATTAACACTCACACCTAGAAGCAAAATAAAATAAATTTAAATAATAAAGCTCAAAGCAACCAAACCTTGGCATTAGCAACATAAAAGAGAACAAACATCTTAGCCCAAAAGCAGCATTCTTGGTCACAATAGATTAATTTATGTGTTTGTCTTAAGACTGCAGCTAATTCGCTCAATGCATATTGGCATATGAAAATGAAATGAGGCTCATGGATAGGAAGAATCAATATCATGAAAATGATCATACTGCCCAAGGTAACTTATAGATTCAATGCTATTCCCATCAAATTACCATTGACATTCTTCACAGAATTAGAAAAAACTACCTTAAAATTCATATGAAACCCCAAAAGAGCTCATATAGCCAAGACAATCCTAAGCAAAAAGAACAAAGCTAAAGCCATCATGCTACCCAACTTCAAACTATACTGCAAGGCTACAGTAACCAAAACAGCATGGTACTGGTAGAAAAACTGACACATAGACCAATGGAACAGAATAGGGATCTCAGAAATAAGAACACACATCTAAAACCATCTGATCTTCAACAAACCTGACAAAAACAAGTAATGGGGAGAGGATTCCCTATTTAATAAATGGTTCTGGGAAAACTGGTTAGCCATATGCTGGAAATTGAAACTAGACCCCTTCCTTACACGTTATACAAAAATTAACTCAAGATGGATTAAAGATTCAAATGTAAAACACAAAACCATAATCCTATAAAAAAATCTAGGCAATACATTCAGGACATAGGCAGGGGCAAAGATTCCATGATGAAAACATAAAAAGCAATTGCAACAAAAGCAAAAATTGACAAATGGGATCTAATTAAACTAAAGAGCTTCTGCACAGCAAAAGAAACTATCATCAGAGTGAACAGACAATCTACAGAATGGAAGAAAAGTTTTGTACTCTATCCATCTGACAGAGGTCTAATAGCCAGAATCTACAAGGAACTTAAACAAATTTACAAGAAAAAAACCAAGCAACCCCATTAAAAAGTAAGCAAAGGACATGAACAGGAACTTCTCAAAAGAAGACACTTATGTGGCCAACAAACATATGAAAAAAAGCTCAACATCACTGATTATTAGAGAAATGCAAATCAAAACCACAAGGAGATACCACCTCACGCCAGTTAGAATGACGATCATTAAAAAGTCAAGAAACAACAGATGCTGGTGAAACTGTGGAGAAGTAGGAATGCTTTTACACTATTGGTGGGAATATAAATTAGTTCAATCACTGGAAGACAGTGTGGCGATTCCTCAAAGATCTAGAACGAGAAATACCATTTGACCCAGTGATCCCATTACTTGGTGTATACCCAAAGGAATATAAATCATTCTACTATAAAGATACGTACATGTCTATGTTAATTGCAGCACTATTCACAATAGCAAAGACATGGAATCAACTCAAATATGCATCAATAATAGACTGAATAAAGAAAATGTGGTACATATACACCATGAAAAAAAGTAATGAGATCATGTCCTTTGCAGGGATATGGATAGAGCTGGAAGCCATTATCCTCAGCAAACTAATGCAGGAACAGAAAACCAAACATTGCATGTTCTCATTTGTAAGTGGGAGCTGAACAATGAGAACACATGGACGCTCAGAGGGGAACAACACACTGGGGCCTGTTGGAAGGAGAGCAGGGGGAGGGAGAGCATTAGGATAAATAACTAATGCATGTGGGGCTTAATATGTAGGTGATGGGTTGATAGGTGCAGCAAACCAACATGGCACACATTTGCCTATATAACAAACCTTCACATCCTGCACATGTATCCCAGAATATAAAATAAAATTAAATTTAATTTAAAAAAGAAAAATGAAATAAGGAGAAATAAATAAAAGTCAGGAGGGAGCACTGCCTGATATCATGTTGCTAAGTGAAACTTTCTTCTACTTTTTTGCTTTGTTTTGTTTTACACTATGGAAAAAGGAATGAGGTACAGATACACATAAAGCAATGAAACAAAATCCTTGGACAAAACACTGAAAACATTAAAAATAACTAAAGTGTATACACTCTGTGGCATTGGCTTCACTAAAATAAATTTTGTAGTATAATAAAGCTAATGCTGTTTCACTTCAAAATAAAATATGCATTAACTTGTGTATGAGGTGGAGTGGGGTTGGGAGATTATTACTAAGCAATAAGAGAAGTGTATTTTGGGGTCTCCTAAATTTTACTAAAAGAGATAGAAAGTGCAGTGGTTAATCACCTGGGCTTTGAAATCCTGTAGCCTAAACTTGAATCTGGGTTACTAGTTGTAAGTGCCTTTTGACAACTTACTTAATTTCCATGAGAGCTAGACTTCTCCAGAGCAGGTGAGGAGAGAGAAAGAGAGAACAGCATTTTATACCTTAACTTTGGAAGTGAGTGATATACCCACAAGTACTTCAACCATATGTTATTGGTCACACAGACCAATCCTGGTACTATATGGGAAGAGACTACACAACATTATGAATACCAGGAGATGGGGATCACTGAGACCATATTGGAGGCTGGCTGCCACAGATGGCTAACACAACTGGGGGTTGGCAGGCATCCTTCTCTCTCCAAATGGGCTTTCTGCATGGCTAGCTTGAACTTCATTATTGCGTGGAAGTCTCAGGGTGGTTGGGTTTCTAACAAAACAATTTGCCTAACACAGAGTAAGCATTCTAAGGTATAACGTGGAAGCTGACAGTCCTAAGGCCTGGGCTCAGAAATCCTGGAAGCCACATCTGACCACCATTCTATTGGCCAAAACAATCAGAGTCCATCTGGGTTCAACAGGAGAAGAAATAGACTTCACTTCTTGGCAAGGTCACATTGCTACAAAGGATGTGGGATCAGAGACGTCAGTTGCAGCTATTATCAGAAACATACTCTACCACTTGTGGAAAGGAAAATGCAAGGAGAAGATAGCCATTGGCTCTTTGGAAAAGGTGAGTACTGAGGTGGGGCTTCAGATAGATTGAGACCTAGAACTGGAAAAAGGAGGTCCAATGGCAAGAACAGTTCAGTGGCTGAACACACTGCAGTGGGAATAACAGGAGCAGAGCCATGGAGGACAGAAAGTGTGAGTCACTTGCAGGGATGTATGAAAATTACTTGGCAGAAACAAGAAAGTCATCTCAGGGACAGACAAGAGATGAGGACAGAGGCAACTGCCAAAGGGCCCTGAATGCTAAACTGAAATTCCAGACTTAGAAGGATGATCTACAGATTTTGGAGGAAATGACCTCCTTAAAAATAGTTTTGAAAGAAGGGCCTCAACATTTATGAAACATTTCTGATGTGCCAGGTACTGAACTAAGTATTTTACATACATCAGTTTATCTAATTCTTATTGCAAATTTACAGAGTGAGTATTCTTCATTTTTTAGATGGTGAAATTGAAGCTTAGGAAGTTTGAGTAACTTGCTGCAGTTCACAAAGCTAGTAAGTGGAAGACCCGGGTTTCAAAACTCAAGTCTAGTTGAATGCCTGTAACCTTAACTCATTCATTTTTTGTCATGGTAAAATCCCAAGATGAAGAAATATTTTAGGTGTTATTAAGAAGAAGGGTCTGATGAGGCAGACCCAAGGGACTGACTTGTAGTGAAGACTGCTACAACATCCAGGGTCACCAGACCCTGTGAGCAGCACCCCGGACAGAGCCAAGTGCTGTCCTGAATGATGGGTGGCAGGCTACACAAGTGGGATGGAGGAGCCTGGGCAAACATCAGGCCTGAAACATGGAGCCAGAGGAGCTGCTGTGGGTGAGAAGGCAGAGCAGAGGGAGCGTTCTGGATTTTGCAGGGAGTTCTGGCAGGGGAGCATGCTAGATTCTCTTCCATCAGTGAGTAATCTCGAAGTCCTATGATGCAGCTTTAGGAAGGACTTGTATAGAGTAATGAAAGATGACAACAAGGTCCTTATCAGAGAGCCAGATTGTCTGAATCAACCCTGATGCACAATGGAGCTGAGGAGGGGAATGCTGGTGGGCAGATCTTGCACTTAAATTGTTCTTACAACCAGTGTTTAGTTCCTCACTACCACCTTCAGACCAAGGCTAGAGGGCTTTTCTATGACCTGCCTCTGGCTGCACATAGTTTGTAAGATGAGGAGTCCGCCAGGCCAAAGAGATATGTGTGTCTATGTGGAGCCCATTCCCTGTCTCTAAATACCTGGGGTCCCAGAATTCCTTGCCCAGATGTCCTGAGCTTGCTTTCAGGTTATCTGCAGTCCTGCCACCTGGGTCCTTCTTCTCTAGGGTGAACTCCGCTCTGCTCTGTGCGTCCCCAGGGATGTGCAGGCCTAACGGGTAGCTTTCTAGCTGTCTGGAGAGAGGGTAGCAACATTTCTTGGATATGCAGGCTAGGATGTTCACACAAATGTGCATGAGGCCCTTTGCAACAAGGCCTAAAGCCAAAGGTGAGAAGAGAAGGAGCTGACTGTGTGATTCACAGAATTTCAGGTTTTACATTTGAACCTGGCCTTCTAGTCCAGGTACATTCATGAAAGTAGAAGGACAGGAGGCATTTTAACTATCGTTGGTTAGCTTGATTTATAACTTTAAAATAGTTGCACAAACAGAATGTGGGCTTCTATTTGTATTCTTGCTCAAGCCCCACAAGAGTGGGCCAGTGAATCAGCCCTGGCACAAGCTTGAAGAGGCTTCCCTAGACCTGCCCTCTCCCTTCTGCTCCTGCCAGACAGCTCAACTCACTGGTTACTCTGCCAGACAATACCCCACACTGCAGTTCCTCAGACTTGACAGTGGTAATTTTTAACCACATACCTTGAGACCAGTAAAAAGTTGCCTGTTTTGGTAAGCTATGATACTGCAACTTCCTCTACTTCTTAAAACAGATGCTTTTCAACTGTGCTGTATTCCTCGTTTCTCGATTTGAAAACATGTCAAGAAGAGTAGCATTCAAAATTCCTGTGTAGGGTTACAGAGTTCTAAATGAGGGCTCAGTTCTCATTGTTATCAACTGACTAGAGGCTTCTGAGGGAGACTT
Organism: Mandrillus leucophaeus; assembly: GCF_000951045.1. Lineage (NCBI taxonomy): Eukaryota > Metazoa > Chordata > Mammalia > Primates > Cercopithecidae > Mandrillus > Mandrillus leucophaeus. The sequence goes on from NW_012099654.1 coordinate 2,551,671, forward strand.
GCACTTCCACACTTAGTTGTGCAACTGTTCATATTCAGCCCATTTGTTTCAAAAGAAGCAACTGGGGTCTAAAATATTACCTCCTGACTACATCATTTTCCTCTCAATGTCTGCTTTCTTTGTGACAACTCCCTTATACCAACCTACATATATAACTCAAAAAAGTCTTCACAGAATTTAATATTGTACTTCTATTCAAGTGAATATTTTAATTTGGCACATGAAGAGCATTTTTTGCATCCTCTATATGATGGTATCAAAGGCATTGTCTGTTGCATTATTCGGTATCCTTTGAAGAAAAACCACGCAATAAAATTATCTTGTAATTACTTACCAGGAAACTGTTTCACTGGAAGAACTGGAATGGTTCCTTTAAACAGATAGCAGATGACTTTTTAACCCATTATCTTTCCTTTTTGCATTGACTGCTAAGAATCTCAGAGTTAAATGTAATGCTCATTCTAATTATCTTATGCCAATTTTCTGACTTAATTTTCTTCTGTGTTCCTTAGTTGATATGCTACTAGTCTCACTTATTAATCTTTATTTTTTAACTATTCTATCATATATGTTTTACTGTTAAAAGTTAATGTGAAAAGAGTTAATTCTTTCTTAGAAGTAGATATATATAACTTATAAATTAATACATGTATAAGTACATGTATTATATCTTGTTATGCTGTCCTTTATATAAAAGATGTCATTAAGATTACTAACCTCTTATGTAGCTTGAATTTTGGTGGTAATGAGTTAGACAATGATACCCATTTTTCTCTTTTTCAGTTTCCTTTAAGCTATAGTAATCTACAGAAGAGTGGGCATCTATCCACATGACATGGAAAGGGCATTGGCTGTTCTTATAATCACTAATGCAATCCTCCATAAGTAGTTACCACTCTTTAGGGGACTCAATTTCTTTTTTCTTTCTTTCTTTCTTTCTTTTTTTTCTTTTTGAGATGGAGTTTCACTCTTGTTGCCCAGGCTGGAGTGCAATGGCACGATCTCAGCTCACTGCAACCTCTGCCTTTTGGGTTCAAGCGATTCTCCTGCCCCAGCCTCCTCCCGAGTAGCTGGGACTACAGGCGTCTGCCCACCACCATGCCCAGCTAATTTTTGTATTTTTAGTAGAGACAGGGTTTCGCCATGCTGTCCAGACTGGTCTTGAACTCCTGACCTCAGGTGATCTGCCCACCTCAGCCTCACAAACTGCTGGGATTACAGGCGTGAGCCACCACACCTGACCTCAATTTCTTTTCTATACAAGATGAGTGTTGGGCTAGTTAAGATCCCTTCTAGCTTTAATGTTTTCTATTCTATGCACTGAAACTTAACCAACTAAAGGCAGCAAACTACATGGACATGAGATGATCCCTAGTTTTCCTACTTGGTCACCTGGTATGCTCCAGTAGGGTTAGCCTCCACATGAAGGAGATATGAGCTGTATCTCCAAGATTGAACAGCAAAATGTCAAGAACTGAACCAGGTCACAGGCAACAATTGGTCCTCATTGTTGAAGGCTAATGAGGAAATAAAGGACAGAGCAGAAGTGAAGCCCACACTGACCAAGCTTGAGCATTAGACTTGAGGCCTCATCAGTTCCACTTCTTTCTCCAAGGTGTGTCCATTTCTTTTGCTGACACAGCTTGAATGTCTAGTCCTCTATAAAGCAATTGCTAAAGAAAAGAATAGCCAACATCTTTTTAGAAACATCAAAATTGGAACCCTTGAGAAATGAAGCTTTGTATGTTACCTTGTGCTGTTCTACTGTTTCTTCTGGAAAGGAGGAGACCTGATTGAAGTTTCCCATGTGCTTATCTGAGCATTTACAAAGTAAAGGTGCATATTGACTTGATCATGTGATTCCTCTGAGCTGTTACAGAGTTATTCATTAATGCAAAGAAGCAATGATTGATGTTTTCTCAGTTGTCTTGGAGAAAGCTTTAATTTTTTTGGAGATATTTCATGAGCAATTCAATAATTATGCAAAATAAAATTTTTTGACCATTGTTTCAGGGTATATTGAGAATATTTGTTCTTTACATACTAAGATAAGTTCAATTATGCTTTAGTATTAATATTTTTAGTGAATAATGAGTGCCTAGTAATGTGATAAAGTTTCCACATTTGTATCACTCATTATGTGCCTGAAGCTTTATCTGCCTTATTAACATTTATATGGCAACTCTGCAATGTAAATATTACAATATTACTTCCACCCCACAACCTTCATTTTCTAGGTTTTGAAACCAAGGCAAATAGAAGTTAAGTGACACACACAAGGCTACATGATAGGAAAGTGCCAGAGAAACCTGGGATTCTGGCCAAGATCTGCTTGACTCCAAAACCCATGCTATTCCCACTTTTAGAGCACTTTCCCCTAACCCTCAATTCCCTACTTCTAGCCTAAGAAGGGGCCTTCATTTATCCATTCACTCATTGATTTACTCATTTAAACATTTGGTTTACATATTCAGTGTACTGAGTCTTATATATGTGCTGGAAGAAGAATAAATAATAAGATATGGTCACTGTCCCTGGAGAAATCACATTATTTTCTTCCATGTATCAGTTAATCGATAACAATAAAGTAACTCTGTTCTTTGAATATTCATTAGTTATCACTTAATAATCTGTGCTTATACTCCATTTCATTCAAAAGGAAAGATTTTAAACAGCTCCTTTCAAAAATAGAAGCAAATATATGTAGAGTCTTCCCATTTCAGTAGATTTGCTTTGGATCTTATGAACTAATGACTAAACTACCTTTCCATCTTACTCAGGCTGGGCTATGAGAATGGAATCCATATACTATCTCAGGGAAATCAAGGCAGCCAGTCAGCTTTTGGAAAGCTGAAAACCAAATATTTCAGAAAGTCCCTGGATAAGTTGCTAAACTCTTAAATCAGTTCTGTGCCAGTTGTAAATAATATAACAATAGCAGAAATATTCTTAATAATATAATTTCTAATGTCAACTAATTAATTCAAGCTGATGGTTTTAGAATATCACTCTGTCCTTTAATAAATGGGCCTCTTGTTGCATTGTGCCCTAGGTAATAATAAAGATATTGAATATATTTTAAGGTCTCAGGCAGTCTTCTATGGGCAAGATAATCCTTAATGTAATTGCTATTTGATCAATAGAGAGTTTGAGAGGATTCAGCACCTTCATCAGGAAGTGCAATTTCTTAGTTACTGAACCTACAAGCCACCTGATGATGTTGCCCAATTGCAGAGTCAGGTAACTGGGCCTGGGAGCAGCCCCTGGCAGGCACTGAGTGGATCAAGGTAACAGCAGCAAGAAGGGGTGTGCAGGGTTTGCCTGCTGCTCCAGCGACAGCCAGCATTGCCATGTGACAGCCCAGTCAGAGGGGTTGGTGATATGGGCAGTGGGTGCTGTTATCAGCAGGGTCTTGGATACAGTCCCTCTGAGTGTACATCATGTGAAAAGCACGGGCATCAGGTGTGTAGCTGGCTGTGATGAGCGGGCAACATGACCAGTGACACTCTGGCTGTAATGTGAGTCAGAAACCAGGGACCAAATGATGATCAGTTTGGTGGGGGAAATTTTGGGAGAATCTGATGCAATCCCTTCACCAAATTGTGACTTGCAGGCATTATTTCACCTGTGACAGGTCAAACAAAAGATCATACCTGCATATTTAAAATTCATCACATCTTTTCAAAAATATCATGATATGCTGACGAATATTTTGAACCATTTATATTGCTTGGTAATCCATTATATACTCTACTGTTTAGCTGATTTCGAGAACAGAAAAAAAAATGTTGAAATATTTGATTTATGTATTAATTTATATAATCATACTTATTACTTAGTATTGTTAAGTATTTTGAATATCATCCCTGGAGAGGCCCCAGATTGGAGCCAGCAAAAGATTCAGTGGCTAATCTCCACTCCAGAGGGAGGCACATTTCTTTTTTCTTTTTTTCTTTTTCTTTTTTTTTGAGACAGTTCTGCTCTGTTGCCTAGGCTGGAGTGCAGTGGCACAATCTCAGCTCACTGCAACCTCCAGGGAGGCACATTTCTAAGCTAGACTACCCTGAGAGAGACAGTTAGAATATGGATGCCAACCACAAGGATGGTGCTTCTTAGAATTGTGCAAAGTGATAGCTCCAAACCATATACATATCATGAACACATTTTTTCTTAATACAGATGACATCACTATTAGAGCATATCAACAGTACTTACTTCTGTAGGTCCCTTTCATTGCTAGGGTAATAGTTCCCAGATGGCATCTACCTCTGTGAATAATTCATCTGTTACTTTTAGAATGCTCTGTGACCAGTGAGTCTGTGAAGTGCTCAATATGCCCTTTTTTCTTCAAAAGATTTCTGGATGTGCGGGCAAACAATTCTTATTCTACACAAACGAGATGGAAATTTTTTCAAAAAGAACTTTACAGGAATAAAGAAAACCAAGCCTCTGACCAAAGCATTCTGTCTTGTAGGAAAATTATTAAACCAAACCAAAATGTGTAAATATCATTTCCCAATATTTTACTGTCAAGGAGTCCCTTGACAGTGGCCTATATTAAGAAATAAAGCTTTTTTCAGTTACTCAGAATTTACTGGAATTAAAAAAAAATAAATAGGTAATCATTAAAATCCTTCTATTTAAAGTGATTTCCCTGACCCTTCAACGCTATGAAGTACCCACCATAGAAACTGGGGTCTGCGGTCACCTGGATCGAAATCTGCCTCTGAAATTGAACGGCTCCATTCAATCAAGTTCTGAAAAGAGGCAACTGAAGCAGAGACAGAGCCTACTTCAAGAACTTGCTCTGATTACAGAATCTGGTCAATGGCTCTACCCAGAGCTCTTAATAAAAGATGCCAGATTGAGGTCCAAGCTGATATTCTGCTGATTTTTATCCCAAAGTCAACATCGCCATGGTAAATGGCATTGTAATGGACAGTTGCAGGTTAAGCTCAATGTTTTTAAAGAAAATTCTTCTTGGCTCTGTAGAAGAGCCAAATATTTGTTTACTTGTCCCCAGAATTACACATGCTGGCTGAATAGGGTGGATAAAAATGGCTAGAGGCTTTCTAATAGGTGTAAAAGTAATAAGTGTAAATTTTTGCCTCAAATACTTCTTAGTAGTGTGGTCTGACTTAGTACTGTAGTCTGAATTTTTGCCTCAAATACTTCTTAGTACCGTAGGACTGTCTCAGATTTTGGTTGAGGAATCACTGTGGTGCTTGTTAAAATGCAGATGACCGTATCCCACCTCATGTCTATGCAATGACTCTCTGGGAGTGGGATTGAGAATCTGTGTTTTAACGAGAACTCTACTGATCATTAAGAACAGCGAGGTTAGGGGGTTGGGGAGATGGTCAAAGAATACAACATTTTCCGTTAGGTAGAAGGAATATGTTTAAGAGATCTATCATATGACATGGTGACTATAGTCAACAACAATGTATTGTGTTTTTGAATATTGTAAGAGAATAGATGTTCAGTGTTCTCACCAGAAAAATAACTGTGTGAGGTAGTGCATATGTTAGTGAGTTACATTTAGTCGGTCTACAATGTATATGTACCTTAAAATAGCAAATTGTACATAAGAACTACATACAATTTTTTCTGACAATTTAAAAACCATGAAGTTTGAGAACACTTGTTCTATAAGACAGGACGGATGGTATTCATTCATTTATGTTACTCATTCATTTGTTCTCCCCACAGTCATTTACTGACTGTATTCTCCGAGTGCTGGGGTTATAGACATGAATACAATACAGTTTCTGTTCTCTGGCAGCTCAAGGTCTAGGTTTAATTTGCAACAGTGCTTCTCAGCTAGAGGCACTATTGCTGCTCAGGAGACATTTGGCAATTTCTGGAAACATTTTTGGGTGTCACAACTGAGAGCGAAGATGGCACCCAGTGGGTAGAGGCCATGACGCTGCTATACATCCCCAGTGTACAGGACAATTCCCTCCCTGGTCCAACAAAAACTGCCGATCCCAAAGCATCTGCCGTGCTAAGGCTGAGAACCCTGATTGGCACTGTACTGATTCATTCAGCCAGATCAATCATCAGAATCACATAGAAACTTTGGCAATACTGCATCTTGCAAATGATTGTCTGGGAAATGTGCATCTATGTTCAAAAGTGGGGCTGGAATCCAGGCCATGATCATTTGCTGCCACAGTGTAAACAAGAGAAGACATTTTCATTTGTGCTATAAGAAACCTCCAGCGACATGACATAATTACTCTTCTCATAGGATTTTTTAAAACCTACAGCCAAACTGGTTTTATTCTATCTATATATTTGTTCAATTAACTAAAATTCCAGAAAATGTTTAATGAATAATTTACCATCCTTACAAAATACTATGGACTTCCACTTCCAGCCAAGATGGCGAAACAGGAATTGGGTTACCCTCCCATTTGAAACAACAAAGTCAATAACAGCAAAAAATCCAGACAAAATACATAAAAAAATTTTCAAGATACTGAGTGAAGGACAGTGATCCAGAGAAACAAAAACAAATATGGTGAGCCCTATGGTTGCTTCCAAGTTGAAGCTGGAAGAGAGTTTCCAAGCCATGATGCAGGGAGGGGCAATGGACTTTCTGAATTGAGGAAACATTGCTGAGAGTTTAGGAAGTCCAAGGTGCCCAGACTTTGCAGGATAGAGTATCAAAGAGGAGAACGCTGCACAGAGAGATAACTACAGAGATCTGTGTAGGGATCCCCTCAAATATTCAATGAGTACTAATGACACATGCGCTTGAAGAAACTACCTGAGAGGAGAACCACCTAAGAGAATTAGAGGTAATATTACTCATGCAGGACAAGGAACAGTGCCTGTTCCCACCAGCCAGAATGGAAAGCCTCATGATTCATGGGGCACAGAGCAGAGTATGCAGAGGGTATTGACTCAGTGATGAAGAATATTTAACTCTGGACTGAGCATTGGTCCAACATCACTTAACACATCTTAAAAGCAAGATCCAGAAAGGATCAAACTGTTTCTAAGTAACTTACCTGCATCCCAGGAAAAAATTCAAGAATATTTACTTGTACAAATGTGATAATTAGTAGAAAAGACTGATTATAATGCATTCCATATATTCAAAAAGTTAAGTAGCACTACAGATTATATCAATGCTAAAATAACTTTGAAAAAGAAAAGTTGGAAGACTAGCATGACCTGTTTTCAGACATTTTGTCAATTAAAATGTAAATAAATAAATGTTTCAAAAATTCATTTTGAATAACAGAAAGAACAACTGCTTTGTAATTCACTCAATGAATAAGTGAGAATGGACAAGACATAAAATAAGAAATGATCAAAAAAATGGATAATAAAAACTGAAAAAAGAGTTGGATGTGGTGGCTCCCACCTGTAATCCCAGCACTTTGGGAGGCTGGGGCAGGTGGATCACCTGAGGTCAGGAGTTCGAGACCAGCCTGGACAACATGGTGAAACTCTATTAAAAATGCAAAAATTAGCTGGGACTGGTGGTGGGCGCCTGTAATCCCAGCTACTCAGAATACTGAGGCAAGAGAATCACTCGAACCCGGGAACTGGAGGTTGTAGAGAGCTAAGATTGCACCATTGCACTCCAGCCTGGGCAACAAGAGCAAAACTCTGAAAAAAAACAAACAAACAAGCAAGCAAACAAACAAACAAACAAAAAACTGAAAAAGATGACAAAAATAATAATTTTTTTAGGAAAATAAAGTTTACCAAAATTGACTTCATCCAAGCTAAAAAGCTGGCGGGGTAATTCCCTTAGGAAAAAAATAGGAAAAGTCTAAAAAGTAGGGGTTTGATGACAGCGTCTGGATGCTTGCCCTCCAACTGAGGTGCTTGTCCATTTGCACCTCATCCACCTTCTTCCTCAGGAACTCCCACTTCCCTAGCACCATCCTTAATCTTTCCCGTTGTAGCCCATCTGCTCTTTCTGTGAACAATCTCCAGGTCTCTCCTAGGATCATCTTTATTTGTTCTCTTTATTTTAACCTTTCACAATAAATACCTTACTTGGGCTCACTGTCTCTTTGTATTCACCCCACTCTAACTCTTGGAATACCTGTAATCTGGCTTCCTACATCTAGCTCTCTAGTGATTGATTTCTCAAAGTTATCAGCATTCCTTGTATTCTTGATCTTCATGTTGGTAATTATGGGTTTCTCCAGGGGGAATTATTTCTATGTATTTGCAGTGGGAGGATAAGGATGGCAAACCTTGCTTTGTGTTGTTTCTCTTTGTGTACTTGCCTGAATACATGAATTAGACTGTGAGCCTCCAGAGGGTAGGGATCAACCATTAGACATTTTAAAGCATAATCTCCCTCCAATAGATCTTCCATAATTATTTGTGTGGTCAATAGTATTATACTGGGCTCAGGATTTTGGCTGAAAGTTGAATAAAAGTACATAGAAAAAATCTTCATTTGCACACTTCTCTGTGCCTAGCTCAGTCTTGCCTATAGCCACCTTTTAATATTAATAGCATCGAAGTGTGTGTGTGTGTGTTTGTGTGTGTAAATTTGCCACGCTGGTTTCTACTTGAAGAAATCTCTTTGAGTTTTTAGATCAGTAGTTCTCAATCCTTTTCCATGCTCAATTCACCTGAGATGCATTACCCATTTCCAACTGTAATTGGCTTACCTGATTGTCACTTGTGTGGAGGTGGTGAACAGAATGCCTTATAAAGGGATTATCAGAATCTTGGGTGAAATGTGTAGTTTTAAAATATCTTTTCCACCCACCTCCCACCATCCTGGTTGAAAATCACTGCCTTAGTCATCCAGACAAACTTCTGAAAAACACATCTCATCTAAGCTAAAATTTCCCAGTGTTTGTTGTTCACTTTGCATCAATGTGTGTTTGGAATGGCCAGGCATGAACAAACATTAATGCTTTGACTGTCTTCCCCCAAAGCCATACAGAAACCTAATAGACTGGTACAGCAGAAATGGACCATCTGACTTCCATTTTTCTCAATGTGCTATTAAACATACAAACTCATGGTCACCATACTGCATTTCTCTTGGTATCCAGCTGCAGGCATGTATTAAACAGTGCTGCAAATCATGCATACGGAACTTAATGGGCTCAGTGTCTCAATACAGAGAATAAAAACTTGGATGTTTTTGTTGTTTTCAAAAACATTTAATTTTAGCACATGCTATGATATTTCAGGAAATGTTTTCCTAATACATCCACTGTCTTACAGGGAAGTGATTTCCACTGTAATGTGATGTTTAAGGTGTTAGGCAGAGCTTTTAAAAGCCTTATTTCCTTCTGCTACGAATAAACAGCCCAGCAGTTTGTGAAAAGGCATTATGCCATCTGAACATATTACTCTCCTGGCTGTCTTACTCAGACTAGCTTTGCACCTCCTCACCAATGTTTGCTGGCAGAATTCCCAGCCAGGAATGCCCCTCAGCCATCTGCTCTGTCTCTGGTACCCTGCCTATGCTCCAGTGGGACAGCAATCTCTTCCCCAAGCATTGCTTAGGTGTTTGGGTTACTGTAAAAGGGCAGCATAAAAACAATATGTGCCTAAGGCATGTGAACTGTTTTTGTGTTATGATATTTTATTACACTTTGCTGTCCTGTGTTTTCTAATTGATTCCATTTGCTGTGAACACACACAGATGGAGTGTGGTGGAATAAGGGCAGGGTGGGAAGAGCAGCTCCCCGAAGGCAGCATTGGGTAAGGAAGGGGAACCTAGATGAGGCTCTGTGTCTATCTCTGCTCTGCATTTAACTGAGCATGCAACTTGGAGCAGACCACTTCTCCCTTTTAGATTCCATACAGTTGACCCTTGAACAACAGAGGTTTGAACTACGTGGGCCCACTTATAAGCAGATTTTTTTTCAACCAAACACAGGTAGAAAATACAATATTAATACAATTATTAAAAACCTGCATATGGTGGGGGGGTCAACCTTTCTCATAAGTGAATTCCACAGGGCCAACTGGAGGTCTTGAATATGTGTGGATTTTGGTCTATGTGGGTGTCCTGGAACCAATCCCCCACATACACTGGGGCACAATATATTTTAAATGAGGGGTTTTCTCACATGATTGACCCTATAAAATGGTAAAAAAACATTATTGCATCTCAAATAAAATCCAAAACATAAATGATTGACTGGAGAAAAAACTGGTTTGTAATGCTTATGGAAAAGGGTAACTATCCATAGCAAAAGCTCCTACAAATTGGTGAAATAAAAAACACAAATAACCCATAAAAATAGGCAAAGGATATGAATAGGTTTAATGGAACATGAAAAGCAAATGACCAATAAATAAGTGCCAACATGTTCACAAACGGTCAGAAAATTAAAAATCAAAGCAACATTGGGACACTATTTTTATGCATATAACCAGCATTTTATATATATATATATATATTTTAAGATAGCTACTGTTAAGTGCTGGTGACAGTGCAGGGACACTTTCTGACATTGTGGTGGGTATGTGAATTGCTACAAGCTGTTAGGAAGGTAATCTCACAATGTCTATAGAAATCCCCAGAAATCTAATTTTGGTAATCTCTCCTATAGAAACAGAAGAAACATTATTTAAAGATACACATATGGGGATATTTATGGCAGAGAGAGAAGAAAAAAAACAGAAAATAACCTGAATCTCCATTATTAAAGAAATGGTTGAATAAGTTACTCTCTATCAGTGATTCAGCTAGGAGTGATTTTTGTCTCTCCCACCCCAGGGAATATTTGGCAATATTTGAAGACATTTTTTATTGTTGCAATGGGGGCGGAGTGCTACTGGTATCTGGTGTGTAGAGGTCATGGATATCATTAAACATAAGGCATAGGAGACCCACCCCAAAGAATTATCTGGCCCAAAATATCAATAATGCTGAGGTTGAGAAATCATCCATATGTGGGCATATGTATTTTGAAGGCCAGTCCCTGAGAAAATATTAAGTTAAAGAAAAAGTTACAGAGTAATTTATAATATTCCATTTTCTTAAAATATAGGAAACAACTCTGAACAAACATATATATACACACACACACACATATGTGTATATATACATACACATATATATGTATATATACACATATACATTATATGCGCTAGAGGATGGAGGAAAAGTATGAAAGTATTCATACCAAACTGATAACGTTGCTTACTTTGGGAAGGGCTAGAGGAAGTGGCATGGAAAGAAATACCCTCCCCTTGCCCAACACACACACATCATACACAAGCTCCTATACTCCTGTTCTGAGATGGCTACATAAAGTCCTATGGGACGCATTTGAAAAATTCGTATATCCTGGCTATATTTCAGAGCTCTTGGATCAAATACCATTGACCTAAACATTTTAAAAGCTTTTGAGTCCCCCCAAAAAGTTACCCACAAAGAAGAAGCGGCTTCCTATTTAAGTCTTTGCAAAGTATCTCATCCCCCAGGGTCTCTCTTGACTACTTTATTTTGACAGCAATGTACCGTTTGGAGGAAAATACGGTAGCTTGAAAGCTGGGAACAATGCTTGTAGAGGTCACCTGACAGACTGAACAAAAATTAATATTTAAAAAAAGTAGGAAAGAAATTTCACTCAAATTTAGTCACTATTCCAAGAATAGAACCTCATATCTGCAAATATTGGGTGTCACTGTGAATCAGCCTAAAAAAATGACTGTAAAAATACAGTTAGTGGTTTCACTGTGAAGTGTGGATATACATTTACAGGGGCAGAAACCACCACTGCCACAACAAAGTATTGTAATGTCATGTAAATTGGGACAGGTGGCTTGGGCTGTAAATTTTCCAGAGCCAACATATCCTATACAGATATTATTAAAATTGCTATGTGAATCTCAGATAACTTAGATGTAAAGATAATATGCATTGGAAAATTGCATTAATAATTCAAAATACAACAAAGATGCTGATGTAGCAGAAGCACATAAAGTGATTTCATGAAATTGAAGGGAAAAAAGTATTTCTAAATTAATGCATTATTTTATATGTGATTCTAAACATGTCTATCAACCAAATTAATAAACTATCAACAAAACCAAAAAGCTTACAAAGGGATTTTTAGGTGCAGACAGCTTTGGGAATGACTGGACAGAGTGGTTCCCAAAAATTATCCCTGTTATCACATCTGGTACAGAAGGTCAGTCATTGTGGGTGTTTATGCCCTGCTATGGCTGAGTACTTCATGCCTTTGCCTTCTGAAGGAACATGAAGTTTCCCAGGGGAGGATTATATTTTAGCTGGTGTAAAGGAGAGAGAGAGGAATTAATATGGGATAGGCTTAGCAGGTGAAAGAGTGAAAAACTCTCTTCAATGCTAACGCAATTTGTTGTAATGCATGAGATGGCCTGGGGAAAAGAAAATACGGAGCAGCACAGGTCAGAGGCTGAGCCTGATGATTCTGAAGTGTGCACTGTTCTGTTCTCCTGGCATCTGTCACTCATGGGCAGTCAGGTACTTGGGAAGATACTTTGACATTTTAAGGCCAAGAGGGCATCTATTGATGCACCAGGCATGCTGAGAAAGCAAATCATCCTTCAGTGTGCTAAATGACACCAGTGAGTTAATGCCGCTGTGAGGCATTAGGCATCAGAGAGAGAAAGAGTGAGAGGCAGAAGGGTGCTGTAGGCTTCAATTTCTCAGCCTAGCCTTGTCATGACTGCAGAATGGTTGGGACAAATTGTTTTAACCTTGGCTCCTTGTTCTGTTCATTACAGGATTATTAATGCCATACCTTGAGAATGAGGACTAGAAATGATCCCAGAATAGTTTAAGAAGACACAACACAATATTACTAATTTCAATGATTTTGACTGTAAGAATAGGATCAAGTAACTTTTACTCACCTATAAGATCCTAAGGCCAGTTAAAAGCTTCCACAGTGACTCAATATCCCAGGCACTTTTAAGTATTAAATTATGAAATGAAAAACTTCCATAAAATTTAATGGGATGAAATGAAAGGTAGAGAAACTTCAAATGAATCATCAGCAAAAATGTTCTTTCAATTATAAAATGACTTTTTCCAGGAGTAAAACTGAGGTTGAAGGAATAAAACTGATGTTACTGGATAAATAAACACCTAAAGGATCTTTAGACCTGTCCTGTATCACTTGTAATTTCATATTTTCAAATTAAGTTCACTTCCCCAATATTAATTTGACCCTTACCATGTGTGAGGCATATTGCTGGGTACTGAGAATAGTGAGATAAATATGAAACGAGACAAAGCTGGGACATCAGAGTTGTCACGAAGGCAGCTGAAGGGATAAACATTGACCTATACCATGGTAATTGAATAGGAAACCTGATGCTATCAATAAGAGAATAAACATTCATTCGTTTCGTCCAAATAGTTTTTCTTTCGGTGCTTGGGCATATTGCTTTAAATTTATATAATACATGCATTAAAGTTTTAAAATAGAACAAACCAAGTCATTGAGTATCGATGGTAAATATATGAATTCAAAAAAATTGAACAAGTTAACATAACTTGCATGGTTGTTTATTAGGGTATATAAAATTTCCAGACAAAGCTATCTGATTAATCAGCATATGAATCTTATAAAGAGCACTGCTGCCTTACCTCCTTTTTGGCAGATACCCAACCAACGGCCTCAGACTTCAGTTAGGTGGAAAACCAAAACAATCACTGATAGACCAATGATTTCTTCGTGTATCTGCCTGTGTATTAACTAACTGCTGCACAAGTAAGTCCTCAAATTGTAGTGACCTGATGCAGTAACATTTTATTTCTTGCTCACTTATTAGTCCAATGTTAGTGTTCTTGTTTGGTGATTGCCTTCAATAAAGTCATCCAGAGATCAGCTGTTTTCATCATGTGACTTGGCCTTCCCTAGTGTGTCAGAATCTTATGCCTTCAGTAATCAATGTGGAAAGAGAGAGGGTGGAAAAAGCACACCTGCTTTCTTAACCCATCTTGTCCCAGAAGAGACACCCAGCACTTCCACTTACATTCCACTGGAAAAAAAGCAGCCACCTGGCCATACCCACCTGCAAGGCAGGCAGAGAAATACAGCCTAGACTGTTCCTAGGAGAAGGAAGAATGGGCTTGTTTAATAATAGTCACACTCCAACCACCAGATCCTTGCAAAGGGAACACATTCACTACCTCTGCTAGGGAGATAATAAAAAGTTCTGCTCAGTTACTGATTCCAGTGCTAAGTCCAGGATTTCCAGGTGATGAGCTACCCTTGCTGTTAGATCTGTATGTGGCTTCGAATGATCACGTGAACTATGAACTAAAAAGTCAGGTTTTCTGCCACTTTATGCCCCCATTCCCTACAATAGTAGAGCAGGGACAGAATGACTGTAATAGAACTCTCATCCAGAAAAGTGAAGAATGGAAAACATACAATGGCCATTGGTCCATAGCAATGATGAAATTCCATAGACATTTGTAGAGTATCTTGTGACTGGTGTAGATGGATTTGACACAGACTCTACACTCTGCAAGGAACCCCTTTGTCCGTTTTTCTTCACAGTCCCTGCTCTTCCCTTCAGGAAGTTCTTCCATCTCTAGCTTCTTCCATTGTCACATCCAAAATAGGCCTAGAAAGCCATATAGCCCACTTTGAGCTAATGCAAGCTTGAGGACTCGAAGGCTGTTTTAAAGCTGTAACAGTGAAAGGTTTTAAAACCTGAGTTTTTTTTGACAATATAATTCCCACACAACCTCAGTGGGCTCCTGATTGTTTTACGTCATTAAGTTTGGGGCTGCTACATAACCTTAGTAACTGGACAACTACCAGAGACTTAACCTAATGACATGCCAAGTGTGAGTATCACTCAACAATTAGAGCAATTCCGCTATTTACTCGTATCCGTCAAAGAATTTGCAAAAGCATCCAATTCATTATCCATGACAATGTTTATTAAAATCCCTTTCACTCATATTATACTGTTTTAAACTTCCTTCCTTACCCTTCCCTCTCCACCATTATTTTGTTAGTTTCCCACTTGTATGGCCTTCTTGTCTTCCCCTCTCCCTCTTTAATGTATTTTCCCTCATTCATGCATACAAGACACAAATCTCTGATCCGAGAGTCTTGGGATTTTTCACCAATTAGCCCAATTTATAGAATAAGGGCCAGATATGTGGCAGTGGTGAAGCTATGAAGCAAGAAATATCCAATTTTGACACTGCAGGTAGAGAGAAGGAAAAGAGGTGAGCAATACTCTTGTAGAAATACTTTTTACCCTCATCACATTTGAAAGTTTATTATCTCTTCTTCACTGAACATACTCAAATGTACTCGGTACGATGCTCAAGCTGCTGTCCCATCAGTCTTTCTTTTATTCCTCTTCTCAAAAGGAGGATGAGCATATATATTTAGTGTCTCCATTTCTCACATTCCATTTACTTCTCAACCTATTGAAATCTAGTTTCTGCCCTCAAAAGTCTATTAAAATTCCGCTGAGGTCACCAAATGGTCAGCAAATTGCTGCATCCAGTGCTCTCTCTAGAAAATACAATACCTTTATACTACCTCCTAGAAACTATTCTCTTGGCTTCCAGAACTCCATACGGGCTTCTCTTTCTCCCTCCTGTACTACAGCTGAAACAGTGATCTAGCTGTTGATTAGATTTTCCAATGATAGGGTTTTTTTTTCTTTCTCTCTTTTTATCATAGTCTTCTTTCCTCAAGGAGGTTTGGACAGTTCCCCAGGAGGGAGATGAAAGGGTGATCTCCTAATGCCACACTCAAAAGGATCCCTACTGCGGATTGGAAATCCGTAAGAGCCTCTAGAATTCTTACCATTTTCCTGTTTCAGGTTACGTTTTCTATCGACCCAGCACTGTATAAAGAATAACTGTAGTTTTACTTCTCCAATTTACTTGTGAAGCTTAATTCAATCTTCAGGGAATCAATGGTCAGCTTTTAAAACCTCTTACGGTTCATGTATGAATAGGATTCTTTTCCTTGAACAAATACGTGGAGTTCCTGTCTAAACAAACATTTTTCTTTAACATTCTCCCCCAACCTCCTCCTTCTGGCCTTTTCCATACCTAATTACATCATTAAAATAGCTGCATTTAGGGAGGTATCCTATTACCATTGATACATTATTGAAAAATCAACTATTGGCCTGAAAAAACGGTAGGCTCATTCTCTATAATTTAAATGCTGTGAAATTTGGGTTTTAAAATTCAAATATCTTAGCAATATCTTACACATATCTCTGTTTTAAGCAATGTCATTATAAAACACCTTTTCAAAAACATGCTGAAGTTTCTATTACTTTTCCCCTTGAAAAACCCCTTTACATTTATTCATGTATAACTTAAAAGTGTACGGAGAAAAGACTTTTTGAAATTAGAAGGGAAACAAAGGCCCTGTGATTATGATTATATGATAAATTTTCTTACTTTTTAGAAAAGAGATAAGTCAATTCCTATCTCAAGTTGAAATTTGATTTATGAAATAAATAGAGAACTGAAGACATATTTTTAATAAAATTCGAGGGTAAAGTTGCAGGGAACAGTGTCCACCATTACTAATTTAATCAAGATGAAATTTATTACAATCTATTAAATGGCTTCAGAATCATCGGGATGGCTGAAGAAAGAGCCTCTTGGATCAGTTTCCACACTATAGAATCAGGTCACCCAGGGATGTGCTGCCTCTTCTACAATTAGGAAGCCACCAGCTCCAGAACAACACTGCCACTGCCACAACCAGGACTCTAAAATCATGAGGCTGCAGCACTGTGACCACATGCATGAGCAAAATGGATGTCTCATGCCTCACCTCTCAAAACCCATGAAGCCTGTGACAGGACAGTGGGATCATGATCCCCCCAAACTGTGTTTGTAGCAAAAATAGTGGAAGCAGCATTAGCGTAGTTTTTCCTCTTACTGCCACTTCCCAAATCTTGCATGAATGCATCTGATTGGCACCTCAATCAAACACAGAAACTTAGCAGCAAGTCAATTTGACGGAGGTAGATTTTAGCTTTCCCCTATCCTCTTATCCACACCAACAGGAAAAGATGAAAACATACTCCTAAAAACAAGTGGTGTAAAATGATTTTTGTATTGGTTAAACAATGAAGTTTCAGAAGAAACACTAGCCTACACTATGGAGATTAATGAGGAAATGCTAAAATGCCAGTTTTTAAAACCCAGTGATAGCCAGGCGCAGTGGCTCACACCTGTAATCCCAGCACTTTGGGAAGCTGAAGTAGGTGGATCGCTTGAGGTCAGGAGTTCGAGACCAGCCTGGTCTCGAAACCCCATCTCTACTAAAAATACAAAAAATTAGCCTGGTATGGTGGCACACACCTGTAGTCACAGCTACTTGAGATGCTGAGGTACGAGAATCGCTTGAACCCAGGAGGAGGAGGTTGCAGTGAGCCAAGATTGCACCACTGCACTCCAGCCTAGGTGACAGAGCAAAACTCCGTCTCCAACAGCAATAACAGCACCCCAGTGATAGACCACACAAATTAACCCTTTATTATTAATAAAATATTAGACACTGTGGAATGGCAGTTTCTCATTAGGTCTCAGAGTACATATTCTGTAGAAAAGTGAAACAATGCTGAAGGTAAAGCTAAGAGCTGATGGAGTCTTGAGTGTAGCCAGGAAAAAAGAGGCAATGAATATTGCCCAGGGCAAAGTCAAGTTTATTTTTTTATGATGAAATTATACAAGGTATATTTATAATCAAGTAAAACATAACTCTTCACTTTTCGATAATGAGTGAGAAATTACTGTGGAAGTATTGGTGAATTATGACAACACACACAGATGCTTTGATGCATAATGCAGGTGGCATTTTAATGATATTAATGACACGTGCCACCTTTGCCTGCTGAGCAAGGAAAGGAGATTCCCTCTTTGAGTGAAGTGAGACAGAAAGAAAGCCATGCCTCCAAGTTTTCTGCAGTGGCAATTATGAAAGGACAATGTTTCATGCAGTTCTTTTACACAAAGAGAACTGGATTCACAGTACCATTTATTGAGCACTTTCTGCAGTCCAGTCCACATTGAATAAGATGCTTTATGTTGTTTTACTCATTACACCATCACAAAAACTCTGGAGAGCTGGTATTCTTTACCATTTATACCATTTTACAGATGAAAATGATAAATAATTTACATAAGGTTGTGGAGTTAGTAAGACAGTGAGAGGTTTCAAGTTCAAATGTATCTGAATCTATAGTGGAAACATGTTGTTTTGGCTCTCCTGCATTCTCCCCCTTCTTGTGGTGAGCAATTCCCTCCTCATCCTCATTCCATGTGGTTTGGTTGGGTTGACTGCCCCTCTCCAGGTTGGTCCGGGACCCAGGTAGAGTCCATCAGGTCATTGTGTCCCAGTGGGCACAATAGTCAGGAATGTCAGGTGATACAACCACAGCCTACAGAAAGAATTGCATAGCTTTTTTTTTTTTTTTTTTTTTTAATTAAAAAAGGAGATCTTCCTCTTTTTTCTGCTGCACTGGAATTTTGAGGATATAATTCCTACGATGGCTGGCAACCTTTTGCTTCCAAAAGCAAAGAGAGCCTGCTAAGAGTGGGGCCACCCACACAGTGGAAAGCAGAGATGACAGATGGAGAGAGATTAGTCTTAATTATATCTTTTATAATTAAAAATCCAGAAATCCCTGAACTCAGATAATTCATGGACTTTTTCAGGTATATAAGGAAATTAATTCCTTTACTTTCTAAAAGCCCATTTAATACAGACTCTAAAACCCATATTCTTTCCATTGGATCACATTGTCTTATATATCAAAGATAAAACAACCTTCAAAGGGAAATAAAAATAAGATTTAACATAATAATTATATACGTAGTTTGTTTATGATATATTCTTTAGCTTATCTGTAAAGTAATTTTACAGATTTTACATTTACATTTTTATAGATTTACATTTTAAAAGTTTGGGTAAAAAATATTTAAATGATTTTGCCACAGGGTAAATTAGGTAAGCATGTTGTTAAATCTTATTGGGAAATTTCTCCAGACAGTCAATTAAACATTAATAATAGCTTACCTCTCTTATAGTTTCATTGTGTTTTTGTCCTTCATCATAAGCTAATGATAAATGATGTGATTTAAGAGGATTTTTAAAACAGAGAAAACAATTAGTTCATAAATATAAAATATATTTAAGATTTTTCTAATAATCAGATTTATTGACCCCACTGTAATGTTCACCCACAGAATTGGACACAAAGGCATAGGTACACTAACGATAGGCAAGATGCAGTGACTGTGTGGGTGGGGAAGAGAGGATCCAGGATACTAGCACCTTCTTACTCATCAAATTAACAAAGTACATCTATCAGAGAGGCTAGGCTAGGCTAAGGTAGGCAGTTAAGCCCCAAATTTCAGTGGGCTTTATTTTTGTTTGGCTGTACTTTTTGTTCATGCTACATGTCCAATGTGAGTTAGTGGGGACTCTGCTCCATATAAGTCATTTCATGATGTAATTTAGTGAAGGTTACTCAGAGATGGAGACTTCACTAACTTATGCCCTCTAGGAAACAGCTCTCTAGTCTGCGGTGGCAGAGTAAAACAGAGAATGAAGAACTCACACCTTTGTTAAACACCCATGCTAGAAGTGACATATATCATTTCTCTACACAGCCTTAGCCAAAAGTATTCACATGGCCCCAACCTTAACTACAAGGAAAGCTGGAAAATTATGAATCATATGGAATATTTGATGAGCAATGACTATGTCTTCCACGGTGTCCAAGAGCAAAGAATGGAATGGATTTAACTGTGGTCCCTTAACTAGGCTGTAACTGCATACGTTTTTAGGTATATCTTTGGTTTCTCTGTTACGTTATGTAGGCTTTTTTAAAAAGGAAATTTCTACATCAATGAGATGGACTGTAGTAAATGTAGACATTAAAATAATCAATGACTTTGGAGTGTCTATAATTATATCTGGTAACTTGCACCTTAAGTTAAGCTGATCAAGTAGGCAAAACAACCTAAGCTGTAAAGGGCGAGGTGTGTGAGTGTATGTTAGGGTATGTGTGTGTGTCTGCACATGTGTGTGCATGTGTGTGTGTGGGGGG
>NW_012099654.1:2572474-2574067 GCF_000951045.1 Mandrillus leucophaeus
TCTCTTTCTTTTTTCTTTCTTTCTTCCTTTCTCCTCTCTCTCTCTCTCTCTCTCTTTCATTCTCCCTTTCTTTCCTTCTTCTTGGCTGTTAAAATAATTTGGAGGGCCCCAATGGCATTTAGTTGGTAGGAGTGCTGCATTTTTTGACATTCAGAAGTCCCACTTAGCATTCACAATCTGAGCCTCTATAACTAAAATATGCTTTATGTCTAAACAATGAAAATGGACTTTTATATTTATTAAATTTTCCAGGAATACAACTATTGTATAAATGGAGGGAAAGTTGCACATTTTTTCTCTCAGAGCTTTACCAAATACTGTTTTCTATTTCAGAAAGTCATGTTGCCTCTGGCAACACTGCTTATAATATTTACATTCATAATGATTCTCCACATACATGTAAGTGCCTGATGACATTATTATATCTTCTAATGTTGTCATGCTTGATTATTTACATACTTGAATATACATTATTTTTATAAATTACTTTCTTTGTATCTCTCCTTTTCACTATGTTTAGGGTACTTTTCATTGGAAGTTCTGGCCAGGGCAATCAGTCAAGAGAAAGAAATAAAGGGTATCCCAAATAGGAAAAGATGAATTCCAATTGTCTCTGTTTGCAGAGGACGTGATTGTACATTTAGAAAACCCCAATGTCTCAGTCCAAAATTTCCTTAAGTTGACAAGCAACTTCAACAAGTCTCAGGATACAAAATCAATGTGCAAAAATCACAAGCATTCCTATATACCAATAATAGACAAACAGGGAGCCAAATTATGAGTGAACTCCCATTCACAATTGCTACAAAGAGAATAAGATACCCAGGAATACAACCTACAAGGGATGTGAAGGACCTCCTCAAGGAGAACTACAAACCACTGCTCAAAGAAATAAGAGAGGTCACAAACAAATGGAAAAACATTCTATGCTTATGGATGGGAAGAATCAATATCATGAAAATGGCCAGACTGCCTGAAGTAATTTATAGATTCAATGTTATCCCCATCAAGTTACCACTACCATTGACTTTCTTCACAGAACTAGAAAAATCTACTTTACATTTCATATGGAATCAAAAAAAGAGCCCGTATAGCCAAGGCAATTCTAAATAAAAAGAACAAAGCTGGAGGCATCATGCTCTCTGACTTCAAGCTATACTACAAGGCTACAGTAACCAAAACAGCATGATACTGGTACTAAAACAGATATATAGAACAATAGAACAGAAGAGAGGCCTCAGAAATAACAACACACTTCTACAACCATCTGATCTTCAACAAACCTCACAAAAACAAGCAGTTGGGGAAACTATTTCCTACTTAATAAATGGTGTTGAGAAAACTGGCTAGCCATATGCAGGTAACTGGCTAGCCATATCCAGAAAACTGAAACTGGACCCCTTCCTTACGCCTTACACAAAAATTAACTCAAGATGGATTAAAGACTTAAACATAAGACCTAAAACAATAAAAAACCTAGAAGAAAACCTATGCAGTACCATTCAGGACATAGGCATGGGCAAAGACTTCATGACTAAAACACCAAAAGCGATTGCAACAAAAGCCAAAATTGACAAATGGGATCTAATTAAA
>NW_012099654.1:2579327-2579659 GCF_000951045.1 Mandrillus leucophaeus
AAAACAACCTAAGCTGTAAAGGGCGAGGTGTGTGAGTGTATGTTAGGGTATGTGTGTGTGTCTGCACATGTGTGTGCATGTGTGTGTGTGGGGGGGGCAGTATTCAATGGGTGCCCATCCTTAGTCTTAGGAGAACCTGTGTGTGCCTGTTTAGTCTGCCCATCTTAATGGATGTGTGGGAAAGATGGAATATTCAAAGTTGAAGAGTGATTCAAGAATTCTTTGATATAATTTTACAGAGATCTGGAATTTCTGAAGACAGATTTCTTTTTCTTTCAGTAGTCTGAACTCTTAAAAGTCTAATTTATGCCAGTAGTTCTTAATGGGAGTGG
>NW_012099654.1:2581829-2587694 GCF_000951045.1 Mandrillus leucophaeus
TAATTAAACTAAAGAGATTCTGCACAGCAAAAGAAACTATCATCAGAGTGAACAGACAACCTACAGAATGGGAGAAAATTTTTGCAATCCATCCATCTGACAAAGGGCTAATATCCAGAATCTACAAGGAACTTAAACAAATTTACAAGAAAAAAACAACCCCATCAAAAAGTGGGCAAAGGATATGAACAGGCACTTCTCAAAAGAAGACATTTAAGCAGCCAACAAACATATGATAAAAAGCTCATCATCACTGGTCATTAGAGAAATGCAAATCAAAACCACCATGAGATACCATCTCATGCCAGTTAGAATGGCGATCATTAAAAAGTCAGGAAAGAACAGATTCTGGTGAGGATGTGGAGAAATACGATAGCTTTTACACTGTTGGTGGGAGTGTAAATTAGTTCAACCATTGTGGAAGACAGTGGGGCAATTCCTTGAGGATCTAAAACCAGAAATACCATTTGACCCAGCAATCCCATTACTGGATATATAGCCAAAAGATGATAAAACATTCTACTATAAAGACACATGCACATGTATGTTTATTGTGGCACTGTTCACAATAGCAAAGACTTGGACCAATCCAAATGCCCATCAATGATAGACTGGATAAAGAAAATGTGGCACATATATACCATGGAATACTATGCAGCCATAAAAAAGGATGAGTTCACATCCTTTGCAGCGACATGGATGAAGCTGGAAACCATCATTCTCAACAAACTAACACAAGAACAGAAAACCAAACACCACATGTTCTCACTCATAAGTGGGAGCTGAACAATGAGAACACGTGGACACAGGGAGGGGAGCATCACACACTGGGGCCTCTTGTGGGGTAGGGTGCTAGGACAGGGATAGCAGTAGGAGAAATACCTAATGTAGATGACAGGTTATAGCTGCAGCAAACCACCATGGCACGTGTATACCTATGTAACAAACCTGCACGTTCTGCACATGTATCCCAGAACTTAAAGTATTAAAAAATAAATAAATAAAGTCAAAAACAGGAAAAGTGTAGGTTAGTCAGTAATATCTATTAATTTGACTTCAGAATAATAAAGGAACATAAAATACTTGCTATGAAAAGGGGTTGGATCTGATAAGGTTAAGAAGCAATGTGTTAAGCATGATGTTTAAAAGCACAGAGTTCAGAGATAAATACCTCTGAGCTCAAGACCAGCTCTAGTATATAACCTCAGGCAAATCATTTAACTTCTCCAAATCTTATCTCTCTCATCTCCAGAATGGGAGAACTACATATTATATTAGTTATTTTGAGGGTTAAGTGAGATAGTTAGATGTTTAGCTTGATGTCTGGCTCTTAGTAAGCAATAGATAAATTGTAGCTATTATTTCAAAGTTTCTATTACTGATGAAACTTAAAACTCAACTCAACATAAAAGATATAGAAGCCAGAGTCTCTGTGGGAAGTAAAACTTGGTGTATCTATATAGAACCTCTGAATTTCTTTGTCAGTATCTTTCTGCCTTCTTTTTTTCTTTTTAAAAATGATCACTTTATCAACTAACAATGCACTGTCCACCCTCGCCAGTTGCCACATTGGTGGGTGTGGAAGAGGGGCTCTACCTGCCTTCAAAAGCATGCTCTTTGAAAACAGGCAGCTGTGCTTCATAGGCTAGCAATAGGTTTCTCCACTTTGCTTTAGGATAATCAAAACAAGGTTCTAATGAGCCCACCAGTAAAATGTGTTTCATGAGATTAGCAGTCTACACCAAATTGTGCAATTAGAACCCTCTTCTTCTTTCTAAGTTTAGTTTCATAATACGACTGCTAATTGCACAGAAAGAGACATTTCCAACTCTTACTTTGGACCCATACACACTTAATATCTACTGCCTGGACCCTTTTTTCCTTCAGAACACCTGAAAAATTGTATGATGCCCAAGAAAATACATTTAAGCCGAAGTTTCTAAGTCTACCCAATTTTAATGTTAGAGTAGGAAGTAATTTTAATGTCATTGGAATAACTTAAACTGATCTCTTATCTTGATTTAATATCCTTTTTTCCCCAAAAGTTGATCAGCATATTACAGGGTTAACAAATGGAAAGAGGGAGGAAAAAGATGATTTCTTGAGAGAATTTTGGAGCTCATTTATCTTTCCATCTGAAAGCTATTTTTCTATAAACTCCCACAAGACTGAAGTCTAAAATTGTGTAGGATCCATACCCTTGAACACACACATTAACCAATTTTAAGCAAATTGCTGCATTTTGCAAGCAATACCATACATAATTCAACCGTCTTTTCCCTGGATAATTAGCAGTGAGTGATCCCCCACCCTGACGAGCAGGCATGAAGGCTTGATTGAGCCCACAGCTGGGCTCCCAGTAATTATGAATCTCTCTGCATCCTGGGAAGAGCCTACGGAGAGAAGGCCTGATGCCTGTTCACTCTACATTCTGGACTGCAACTGTGTCCTTCTGAAAAAATGACATACGAATTCAACAAATAGGTACTGAACTCCTCCTGTGTAACAGGTGCTATTGTAGGTGCTGGGGATACAACAGTGAAAAACAAAATAAAAAAAAATTCCTGCCTGGGTAGAGATTGCAGGTTAGTGGGAGAAAACAGACAAAAAAGAAATAAAATAGATAAGTAAATTTTATATGACATGAGAAGCCAATAAGTCTTTTTCAATTTATTTATTCTTTTATTTTTCACTTTTGTTTGATATTCAGGGGGTACATGTTCAGGTTTGTTACCTGGGTATATAGTGGGATGCTGAGGTTTCAGGTACAAATGATCCCATCACCCAGGTGTTGAGCATAGTATCCAATAGTTTTTCAACCCTTGCCCACCTCCCTCTCTCCAAGCTCTAGGAGTCCCCAGTGTCTATTGTTGCCACCTTTATGTCCATGTGTACCCAATGTTTAGCTCCCACTTATAAGGGAGAACACGTGGTATTTGATTTTCTTTTCCCATGTTAATTTGCTTAGGAAATGGCCTCCAGCTCCATCCATGTTGCTACAAAGGACATTTCATTCTTCTTATGGCTGTGTAGCTTTCCATGGTGTATATGTACCACACTTTCTTTATCCAATAGACCACGGACAGGCACCTGGGTTGATTCCATGTCTTTGCTATTGCAAATAGTGCCGTGATGAACATGCAAGTGTGTGTGTGTCTTTTTGATAGAACTATTTGTTTTCTTCTGGATATATACCCAGTAATGGGATTTCTGACTCAAATGGTAATTCTGTTTTAAGTTTTTTGAGAAATCTCCCAATTGCTTTCCACAGTGGCTGAACCAATTTACATTCTCATTAACAGTATATAACATTCCCTTTTCTCCATAGCCTCACCAAATCTGTTGTTTTTAGACTTTTTACTAATAGCCATTCTGACAGGTATGAGATGGTATCTCGTCGTTTTAATTTGCATTTCTCTGGTGATTAGTGATGTGGAGCATTTTTTTGTATGTGTTAATTGGCCAAGAAGCTTATAAGTCTTAATAGAAATAGCAAGGAAGGATATTGAGCATTCCAGAGGGTGGGTTGCAGTTTTCTTAGAATGGACGTGGTGGGCCTCACTGGGCAGGCAACATCTGAGTAAAGACTAGAAGCAGCTGAGGAAGTGCACCATGGAGCTATCTGGGGGACAGCGTTCTAAGCAGAGGGAAGAATCCATGGAAGGGCCTGTTTGAAGAACAGGCTTGGAGTCTACTGTGGACAAAGATGGTGAGCCAGAAGGTTGTATTGGTGAGGCCAGGTAGGTCAGGGGAGCTAACAGTCCTGCGGACCATCCTCAGGACATTGACTTTTACTCTGAGTGAGAAGGGAAGTCATCGCAGGGTTTAGATTGGAGAAGTGACATGATCAGAAATGAGTTTTAAACGGACCCACTCTGGACTGGGAATGTCTTGCCTTGGGACAAGGGTGGGAACATGGTCTTATGGGAGGCTCCTGCCATAACTCAAGTGGGAGTTGCTGGGGGCTTGGACCAGTGTGAAAACTGGGAGATGAGCAATAGTTGGATTCTGGACATATTTTTATGGTAAAGCCAGCAAGATTTCCTGTGGTATGGAGATGGAATGTGATAAACGAGTCCAGGATAACTCCACAGTTTTAAGACTAGATTTTTTAATCATCTAGACTCACTGCGAGGAAAAAATGGTTTCGAATTCACAGTTAACTGTGTACTCTTCCTGGAATGTGTTTGTCTCTGTAGATATAGGTGAAAAATATTCCTTCATCCCCAGAGGCTTTTAACTGCTTTTGAAGAGTCTCTGAGCCAACAGGTCAAATCAGCACAAAGTACTGCAGCCTGTTTGAATTTCACAGGTTCTCCTGCTGAGACAGACAAGCATTCACCCTCAGTTCACCCTTAGCTGTCTTTATGACCTCACCTGAAGAGGACACTTGTGTTCAGACATTGTTTCTGTAAAATATGTAAATAAAGCCATCTAGTCATTATGTGAGAATGTAAGCAACAGGGGACATTTTCTCTTGATCATTGCTGTGGGAAAAATCCACACAGCTTTTGACTCTGCTGAAACCTAGAAAGAATCTAGTAGCTTGCCTATACCCTCACGGAATAAGGCAAATGGAAAGGACAGCACTGTTGCCACTGGTGTTAAGTTTCTTTACGGGCCTTGACCCAGGCAAGGATCCTTGGTCCCACATTACCATGAACAGCAGTCAAATCGTAAGAGAATCTCCCTGTCAGCAACAGGTGAGGAAAGCAAAAGATTACTACCCTTAATAGTTAGGCTTTGAAGTATTGCAGCTGATTTCCATAAGTCACATGAGATGGAAGACTTCTCATTCATTTGGAGACAAACATAGAGGGGGTCTCCTAAAAGTTTCATTAATACAGGCTCGATGAGAGCAGAGACTCTGTTGATCACTGTCATGTCCCCAGCACCTTTGAGAGTGTCTTCAACATAGTAGACGCTCTATAAATATTTGCTAAGTAAATTAATACAAGGGAAGATGTTCCTAGTTTCCTCTCAAATGTACTAACTTACTCTGATAAAGTACTATACAGTTAATAAGGTAAAAGGAATTCTACTACAAGTTTCAGTGATGTAAACACAAGAGAAGAGTGCCAGTGTTTATGGAATACCCATGATATGCCAGAGTCCCAACTAAGAAACTTTTACCTATTATTTCATTCACTCCTCCTCACAGTCACACTGTAAGTTACATGTTATCACTCTCTTTTTACAAATGAAGAAACTGAGACTCAGATAATTTCAGTCATTTGTTCAAGCCCAGTCTGTTTGCTTTCAAATGCCATGATTATTTTACTATACCCTTATGTTTTCATTATTTGTGTGTGCCTCCCCTCCCCTAGTCTACAGGGAGCTTGCAGGCTAGGGGAAGGGAGGCATACACAAATAATGAACATTAGAGGCCAAGGAGAACCATGAGAAGTTCTAGCAATACATGCTAGAAAATCAGGGCATAGACTCTAGAGCCAAACAGCTTAAATTCAAATCCTTTCTCTGACGCTCGCTGGCTGTGTAATTCTCCTCAGGGAAACTATCCAACCTCGCAGTGCCTTTATTTTCTCATGTGTAAAATGGGAATAATTTTAGTACTTACACTGTGAGGTTGTTGTGAGAATTAAGTGAGTATATATAAATACACATAGCATGTGACATGTACATGTTGTTGATGAGGACAAAGTCCAGGAAGTGCTTCAAGGGAGATAAGGCATTGTAAGAGTGAGTGAAATTTGGATAGACAGCAATTCAGGCAAAGCTCTCAAACATAGGGACTAATGTGACTGAAGGCATGGAAGCCATAGAATATTAGAGGAACACCAATGATAGAGTTTGGCTGGAATGTAGACCAACGATTATCCATGGGGTGGTATGCCTAAGTTTTCC
>NW_012099654.1:2590179-2592800 GCF_000951045.1 Mandrillus leucophaeus
TCCTTAAACATAAGCTCCATTATCCTTGGAGGTTTTGCTAACCACCTGGCTAGTGGAATTAATGGATATCATAATTTCTTGATTTGGCTCTAGGAAAAGTTAAGATGGAACAAGGCATAGGGATTGAGTCCCTGAGTTTGAGCTTTATCAGCTTTTTTTCCCTTGTCCCTCCTGTGCTCCATTTATCAGAGCCTGCAGCTCTCCATTAAAGTCACTGGAACCATCTTTTAGCTCCATCTTCACCCTTTGCTCCAAATCCTCCCTTCTCCTCTGGTTTCTCTCTGGAGCCTGTGCATTTAGTTCTCCTCTCTCGGCCTTGTGTCTTCTGATTGGCAACTTTGTTAGACAGTCTGCCTGACTTTTGCTTTGATTTCTCCTTCTGAGTGCCACACCCTATGGCCCTGGGCAATATGATATCCTGACTCAGAGGCCCAGACCTCCTAACCCAAAAGGCCCCTGCTTTTTACAGAGGTAAGTTAAATGGTACTAGGTTTGCTCACCACTTGGTTCCATTTTCTGAGGTTTGAAGGGCTCATTATTTAATCATCATATTTTGTTGTTTTTTGACCCCTTCTCACCCTCCCTAAAGCCTGAAAGTGTTTTGGGTGATTAAAGAACAGACGTCATTGTTACTGAGCCTTACAAGCACACAAAACAAAACAAAACTGAAGAAAAGGGTTTTAAGGTTCCCAAAACATCAAGTGGCAACAGAGGATACAGGTTAGCAATTATAATTGCCTATCTATAAATTCCTATTTTGGAAAATGCAATTATTATAATAATAGCACATGAAGAATCTTACTCATATCACCCAGCCCATATCATCTCCGCGTCCGCTCTTGAGATGTGCTGTCATATGTAAACAATATATTAAATTTTGGCTGAAACATAGCCCACACTCCCATCTCATCTTTGTAGTCTGTGTTAGTCCGTTCTCATGCTGCTATAAGGACATACCAGAGACTAGGTAATTTATAAGGGAAAAAGGTTTAAGGTTTAATTGACTCACAATTCTGCATGACTGGGGAGGCCTCAGAAAACTTACAATAATGGCAGAAGGGGAAGCAAAGATATCCTTATTCACGTGATGGCAGGAAGGAGAAGTGCCGAGCAAAAGGGGAAAAAGCCCTTTATAAAACCATCAGATCTCGTGAGAACTGACTCATGAGAACAGCATGAGGGTAACCACCCCCATGGTTAAATTACCTCCCACTCGGTCCCTCCCATGACACGTGGGGATTATGGAACTACAACTCAAGATGAGGTTTGGGTGGGGACACAGCAAAACCATATCACATTCTCTCTGGTTACTTTACTTATATATTAAACAAACAAACAAACAAAAAACAAAAACGAAAAACAGAAGTAATGGGTAGCTGATGCAAAAGAAACAGATCTTTTTATTTTTATTATTTTTATCTAAACTTCTTAGCATTTCGTAATTACCTTCACCTAACTTGGTTAACAACACATTTCCTGCCATTTTCCCTCAGGTTTTCTGCTGTGTAACTATCAGTGTTTGGCCAGAGAGTCAGACTGGAATTCACAAACAGGCTTCACCCTTTTCTGTTCTTTGTGCCCCTAGACATGTTTCCAGTGATTTTTAAAATGTATATAAACAACTTTATTGAGATCTAATTCACATAGCATACAATTTACCCATTTAAAGGATACAGTGTAATGGTTTTTAGTATATTCACAAAGTTGTTCAGCCATTACCACAATCAATTTTAGAGCTCTTTTATCACCCTCCAAAGGAACCCCATATCCACTAGCAGTCACTGCCTCTTCTTCCTCCCTTCAGTGACCCACCACCTGTCACAGGTGAGCAGCAGAGATTGTGGAAATACTGTTGCACCTTTGATTTGCTCTTCATTCCGATTTCAATCTGGAAGGTTCATGACTGGTATCATATGAAAAAGACACATGCACTCATGTTTACAGCAACACAATTCACAATTGCAAAAATATAGAACCTACCTAAATGCCCGTCAACCAATGAATGCATAAAGAAAATATGATATATATACAGCATGGAATACTACTCATCTAAAAACTGGAACGAAATAATGGCCTTTGTTGCAACTTGGATGGAGCTGGAGGCCATTCTTTTAAGTGACGTTACTCAGGATTGGAAAATCAACTATTGTACGTTCTCACTTATAAGTGGGGGCTAAGCTATGAGGATACAAAGGCATAAGAATGATATAATGGACTTTGGGAACTCAGGGGGAATGGTGGGAGGAGGTGAGGAATAAAAGACTACATACTGGGTACAGCGTACACTGCTCAGGTAATAGGTGAACCAAAATCTCAGAAATCACCACTGAAGACCTCATCCATGCAACTGAACACAAACTGTTTCCCCAAAACTACTGAAATTTTTAAAATAAAGTTCATGACTGGGCTGGGGGAGTGGTGCACTCCCCCATGAGGCTCAAGAGGCCATCTATTAGGAGGAATCCAGTGCAAATGATTAAGGGTGATATTTCAATATTGCTGCCAACATCTGCCAGTAATTTTCCACACAGGCCTAACTACTTGTAAATGAGTATTTACAGCTTTCCTTTTTCCCAGGAACCATTTCTGAACTGGAAAAGAGACTTTTTTTTTTTTTTTTT
>NW_012099654.1:2595020-2597678 GCF_000951045.1 Mandrillus leucophaeus
CTTCATGGTTGAGGAAACAGATGAGGTCTGTGTTTAGAATAAGTAAAGGTAATTTTTTCACAATAGCATCACCAACATGCACACATGAGTATTGCACAAAACCTCAAATGCAGGGAGACAGCAGAAGAGATAGTCAAGATCAATGGGATTAATCTTAGAAGGCATTTGGAATGAGGTGAAATCTTGGCTAACTTAAAAGGGAAAGTTCAGGTATGAAAATTTCAGGTTCAGATGGATCCAGGGGCTGAAATGATGTCACCAGGACTCTGATTTTCCCTCCATTCTGTATTCCATTCATCCTTGCATGGTTTCATTTGTCAGCTAATGCTTTTTGTACATTATGGGCAAGAAGTCTATCAGCTTAGCAATCTCAGCAGAGTGTTTTTCTGTCCCAATGACAGCATATTGATCTAGGAAGGGACTCAAATTTATTCTGCTACAGCCACATATCCATTCCTGAACCAGTCATTTTGACTGTGGGATGAGATGCATGATCAGCTACGTCTCAGTAATGAGCCCTCCTAGTCACATATGAAATTATTACAGGGAGGTTCTCCAAAGGAAAACATTGTTCAGGGAAAACCAACTAAAAAACCATGAAGGGTATATAGAGCAGAAACAGACAATTATTCCTCAACTCTTAGAGGGTAAGAAATGAGAAGAGGGCATATTTGCATAAATTATTTTGGAAAGATAAATACAAGTGTTACCAACAACATTTTAAGGCTTTGGTTTTTCAAACATTTATATTTTTAGTTACCAAACTTGTTTCCCTCCTAATAGATATCTTTTTATGTAAACCATAAATATAAAACAGATAAAAGCAAAACAACTGTGAATGAGGCAAAGAGAAGGTGTGAGGCTGGAACCTGCACCCACTTGGTCTCCTCCTGCGATATTGTATTAGCTACAAATCACTTCAGAGAAACCCTGGGACTATTTAAAATCCTGCTGGCTGAAAATATAAACAGCTTCAAGAAAGGTTTAGAAAACACTGGACAAACCTATAGATCTATGATGGACTATATAGGGAAGTGGAGGAACTTGATTGATATATCATGAGATTTAGGTCGTGCTCACTCCCCCACTGACAAGGTATGCCCCATGTCACTGTGAAAGTAAAACACTGGCTTCGAGCTCCTGTGGCTTCTCTTATTCCAGGTAGAGGCTTTGGAATCACACAGGACTAGATTAAAGTTCCACCTCCAAACTTACTAGTTATATGACCTTGGGCAATTTGCTTACTTTTCTGAACTTGTTTTCTAATGCGTAAAATGCATTTCTGTTTATTCACAGGGTCATCTTTCAGGTAACAAGAGATCATATAAATAATGCATGCACCTGAGGGCGTGTCACACAATGAGCACTCAGGAGGCCAATGTCTTCATTTTCTTGGCTAATAGCATTACCAAGAAATCTAGAGATGCTGCTAAATTGCCAGATAAAGATCCTTTTTTGATTAGTGCAAGCCCCAAGACTGTGGCCCTCAATGTTACTAAGAGCAACACAAACAAACATTAATACTGATTCTGATGCTGAAAGTAATGCATACCATGTGCCAAGGACCAGTCTATATACTTTATACGCCTCTAATCCTTACAATAATCCTAGAAGGTAGGTCCCATTATTAGTCCCATTTTACAAACAAAGAAAAAAGCTTTTAGAGAGCTTAGTTGACCTCCAACACATCCATAGCCAATGTGTGTTGATAGCCCAGCCAGAAAGAAATGTACTGTTTGATGTAAGGAATTTTCTGGTAGCGAAGGTTGTTATGAAATGGATCTGGCTACCAGCCCAGAGATCCTTAAACATAAGCTCCATTATCCTTGGAGGTTTTGCTAACCACCTGGCTAGTGGAATTAATGGATATCATAATTTCTTGATTTGGCTCTAGGAAAAGTTAAGATGGAACAAGGCATAGGGATTGAGTCCCTGAGTTTGAGCTTTATCAGCTTTTTTTCCCTTGTCCCTCCTGTGCTCCATTTATCAGAGCCTGCAGCTCTCCATTAAAGTCACTGGAACCATCTTTTAGCTCCATCTTCACCCTTTGCTCCAAATCCTCCCTTCTCCTCTGGTTTCTCTCTGGAGCCTGTGCATTTAGTTCTCCTCTCTCAGCCTTGTGTCTTCTGATTGGCAACTTTGTTAGACAGTCTGCCTGACTTTTGCTTTGATTTCTCCTTCTGAGTGCCACACCCTATGGCCCTGGGCAATATGATATCCTGACTCAGAGGCCCAGACCTCCTAACCCAAAAGGCCCCTGCTTTTTACAGAGGTAAGTTAAATGGTACTAGGTTTGCTCACCACTTGGTTCCATTTTCTGAGGTTTGAAGGGCTCATTATTTAATCATCATATTTTGTTGTTTTTTGACCCCTTCTCACCCTCCCTAAAGCCTGAAAGTGTTTTGGGTGATTAAAGAACAGACGTCATTGTTACTGAGCCTTACAAGCACACAAAACAAAACAAAACTGAAGAAAAGGGTTTTAAGGTTCCCAAAACATCAAGTGGCAACAGAGGATACAGGTTAGCAATTATAATTGCCTATCTATAAATTCCTATTTTGGAAAATGCAATTATTATAATAATAGCACATGAAGAATCTTACTCATATCACCCAGCCCATATCATCTCCGCGTCCGCTCTTGAGATGTGCTGTCATA
>NW_012099654.1:2599583-2600567 GCF_000951045.1 Mandrillus leucophaeus
GACTAATGTGACTGAAGGCATGGAAGCCATAGAATATTAGAGGAACACCAATGATAGAGTTTGGCTGGAATGTAGACCAACGATTATCCATGGGGTGGTATGCCTAAGTTTTCCGGGAGTGCTATGTCAAACAACGGCCCCAGGACCAAATGCTGATTTAGGCCTTCCCCCAGGAAAGTGGAGGTAAGGGACCAACACTCCCAGTCCCAGAGAGAAAGCAGGCAGGAAATGAGGCAAGAAGGCAGACTGGGGTCAGATCATAATCTCAAGTGCCAGGGTCAGGGATTAGCCTTTATATTCTGTACACATTTTCTGCTAATAAAGAGTTATGCTGTAATCGGAAATGTTCCTGCATGGGAAACAAGGTAGAACAATTCCAAAACAACTTGTGAACTGCCCCCATATTGTGCACTGCAGAAGAAGCTACATTGCCTAAACAAAAACCATTTTTCCTCTTACATAGCATCTCTTTCTGAAAGCAGGGGAAAGATCAGAAAGGGCAAAACGAAATCATGGACATTCACATATATATGAAGGGAAGGCATGTGGTAATGACCAGAGCTGAGGACATGGTCACAGCACACATGTCCATGAAGCTGGCACTGGGTCAGAGTTTCTAGAAGAAGCAGACCATCACTTCCTACTATAAAAAGGCAAAATGTTCAGCTTTCTGTAACCAAGAAGCGTTACTGTCCTCTAGAGAAGTCAAACACTCAATCATTATGAGCCACTGAGAGGTTATAGATATTGAGGCAATTACCCCTTCCCTGAGAAACCTGCTTCATGGTTGAGGAAACAGATGAGGTCTGTGTTTAGAATAAGTAAAGGTAATTTTTTCACAATAGCATCACCAACATGCACACATGAGTATTGCACAAAACCTCAAATGCAGGGAGACAGCAGAAGAGATAGTCAAGATCAATGGGATTAATCTTAGAAGGCATTTGGAATGAGGTGAAATCTTGGCTAACTTAAAAGGGAAAG
>NW_012099654.1:2604392-2610839 GCF_000951045.1 Mandrillus leucophaeus
CCTGAGTAGCTGGGACTACAGGCACCCGCCACCACGCCTGGCTAATTTTTTGTATTTTTAGTAGAGACGGGGTTTCACTGTGTTAGCCAGGAAGGTCTCGATCTCCTGGCCTCATGATCTGCCCGCCCTGGCCTCCCAAAGTGCTGGGATTATAGGTGTGAGCCACCACGCCTGGTGGAAAAGATATTTTTAAAAATTCCTTGTCAAAATTCTGTAAGCAAAATTATTTTCTTCTGGCCCTCTGAGCCGCCCTCTGCTCCCTGCAGCCCCCAGGCCCCCTTCCTCTCTCTAAGCACTCTTGAAATTCTGGACCTTCTTATGGCCCCGGCAAGCCAGGGTCCCCACCTTTGGTGCATTACCAGGCTCAGACATAATTCCACACTTCTAGTGGGTTCTTTCTGCCTGTTCATGCTTCATCTCCCATCAGAGCTCAACTGTTCATCTTTTAATGCAACTCTTATACTCCAGGCGTTAGTTTATTTTTTTTTTAATCATACTGAGTGGTACTAAATTACAACATCATCTTCCTAGTTCACATAAACTCTTAGCCTGGTGTGAAGAAAGCACTCTGAAAGCTGTTGCTCTATTAAGCATGAAAATCAGTGTTCTGAATAATTATGTGGAGGAACAACAGTGGGTAGAGGAAGGGGAGAGAAAGGAGGTGTGATTCTTTTAGGAATTAAACGCAGCTGAGTCAGAGGTGTGTGTCAGAAGCCGAACTATAAATCTGGTGACACAGCAGTGGGAGAAACAGCTCCCCCATCAAGCAAAGAGTGTTAGCTCTCTGGATGTGCTGTGGTATCATTCTCTGCATGTCTTAATGTTTAAATCCTAATGTAACCTGCTGAAAATAATTTTCAGTGCTAATTAATGTTCATAGTAAACGCTGCTTATAGGTAATTTTGGTGGTGTTAAGTGTGGAGTCAGATGCTAGAGCAGGGCTTCTCGAATTTGAGTGTGCACAGAACCATGGGGAGCTTGTTAAAATTCAGATTCCTGGGTCGCACCTCCAGAGTTTCAGTGGCTGGGCAGGCCCAGCATTACGCAGGCTCTCAGTGGGTCCAGGCCACACTTGGAGAAAAATTATGTGGGAAATATCCCAGATGGGAATAACAGATGTGTGATGCAAACTGGGAATTTGCAGATGGCACAGGCTTCCCTCTGTGTTTCTTCTTTCTGCTTGCCATGGAGAGGGTAAAAATATATGTAGGGGTGGGTACCTGGGAAATGTTACCAGAAACTTTGCTGTTTGAAGTTAAATGTCTCAAAGGCTTCATGAAAGATGCCTAGATTAAACATTATTTCTGGGTGTGTCTGTGAGAGTGTTTCTGAATGAAACAAGCATTTGAATTGGTGGACTCAGTAAAGTAGATGGCCCTCCACTATATGGGTTGACATCAACCAGTTTGTTTAGGGCCTTGCTATGGTTTGAATATTTGTGTCCTCTCCCAAATTTACATTGAAGCTTAATCCCCAGTGCAACAGTATTAAGAGGTGGGGCCTTGAGTAGGTGATTAGCCCATGAGGGCTCCATCCTTATGAATATTAATATCTTATAAAAGGTATTGCCTCTCTGTCTCTTCCTCCACGTGAGACTCAGCATTCATCCCCTCCAGAGGATTCAGCAACAAGGCGCCATCTTGGAAGCAGAGAGTAGCCCTCACAGACACCAAATCTGCCAGTGCCTTGATTTTGGACTTCCCAGCCTCCAGAACTGTGAGCAGTAAACTTATATTGTTAATAAATAACTCAGCCTGTGGTATTTTTTTATAGTAGTCCAAAGGACTAAGACAGGCCTGGGTAGAAAAAAGGAAAAAAAAAGGCAGAGAAGGGAGGAATTCACCCCACCCCCCGATTTTATTATTTCACCTCACTGCTGGAGCTGGGACATGTTATCTCCAGCTCTCAAACTGGAAGTTACACCACAGGCTTCCCTACTTCTCAGGCTTTGGACACAGGCAGAATTATACCACAGGCTTTCCTGGGGCTCCAGTCTTGCAGACCCTGAGACTTCTCAGTGTCCATAATTGTGGGAGTCAATTTCTCACAATCATTTTCTCGCTCTCTCTCTCTCCCTCCCTCACTCTCCATTCTCTCTCTTCCTATATATAAATATATGTGTGTATCTATACTGTATATATATGTATATACACACATACATACATATATACAAATTGATATGGTTTGGCTGTATCCCCACCCAAATCTCATCTTGAATTCCCACGTGTTGTGGGAGGTAATTGAATCATGGGGTTAAGTCTTTCCCATGCTGTTCTCGTGATAGTGAGTAAGTCTTACGAGATCTGATGGTTTTAAAAAGAGGAGGTCCCCTGCACACGTTCTCTCATTTTTTGCCTGCTACTAACCATGTAAGATGTGACTTGCTCCTCCTTGCCTTCCACCATGATGGTGAGGCTTCCCCAGCCATGTGGAATTGTAAGTCCAATTAAACCTCTTTCTTTTGTAAATTGCTCAGTCTTGGGTTTGTCTTTACCAGCAGCATGAAAATGGACTAATACACAAATATAGAGATGTATTAGATATACATATGTGTGTATATGTACAATAGAGAGAGAGAGAGAGAGAGAGGAGGAAAGACAGAGAGAATGAGAGTGAGATTTATTATGAGGAATTG
This sequence comes from Mandrillus leucophaeus, assembly GCF_000951045.1. Lineage (NCBI taxonomy): Eukaryota > Metazoa > Chordata > Mammalia > Primates > Cercopithecidae > Mandrillus > Mandrillus leucophaeus. The sequence goes on from NW_012099654.1 coordinate 2,607,028, forward strand.
GCTCATGTGATTATGGAGACTGAAAAGTCCCATGATCTTCCATCTGCAAGCTGGAGACCTAGGAAAGCCAACCAGTGATGTAATACACACACACACCCACATACATACACTTTCACACAAACACACTCACACACTCATGCATACTCACATACATACTCATACATACACACACACACAACTAACATGTTCTGAAGAGTAAAGGCTAGTTGTCCTACAGAGTATTCCATGTTCTAGATTCTCTTGACATTTTCCTTGCAATTCAAATCAATTCAATCATGATTCATCCATTTATGGCTAGGATGCCACCCAGCTGAGTTTGGGTACCTTCCACTGCATGACTTCAAGAAGCACACAATGAAAGGTAACCCATTACTAGTGATGGCATGAGCGTACTATTGTTCTCAGTATTTCTCCACTCCCCATGGGACTTTCTTTTTTAATGGGGGGAGATTTTACTTTTATTTTCCAACTGCTAGTGCCTGCCTGCAGGATCTGCCTGACTCCTCACTCTCATATAGCTCATGAGTTGGCTCTGCTTTTTTCACTTTTCTACCACATGTACATTGGAGAGAAGAGTATTATTTTCTGTCTTCTAGTTATCTTGTGGGCTCAAGTTATAGATAATTTTATATATTCTCCTTGTTGATATGCATGGTTCTTGAAAGACATATGAAAAATTAGGATTTAGGAGTCCTGTCATTATTCTATGGGAATTTGGAAGTCCCGAATGAGCTTCTAATGTCAATTTTTCTTAAAGCTTGTAAGAGCTGGAGCCAGATATGAGCTCTGAATATAATCAATTGACTTTGACTCTAAGGAAATACTTATAGTGAGTCAAAGCATTTTAACCTATTCTGAGATGAATATAAATGTTACACAGGTAGTGATGGATAGTTCTTAAAATGAGTATAATGGTTGTTATTTGTTTTTCTTCCTTCATATTTTGTTTCAAATTATTTGATAGCATTTCTAACTGACTATTGTATTAATGATGTTTTATTTTTAATATACTGCATCTCCATAGGGAAATCATAGTTGCCTGCAGTTGTGTGTTAATCTGTGTTGCCAATCAATCTAGGAAGCAATATAATATACTCCTTAAAACCTCTGAAATCGAAAAATCATCCAAGATGGCCAAATAGGAACAGCTCCAGGCTACAGCTCCCAGCATAAGCGACCCAGAAGATGGGTGATTTCTGCATTTCCAATTGAGGTACCAGGTACATCTCACTGGGGCATGTCAGACAGTGGGTGCAGGACAGTGGGTGCAGCCCACCAAGCAAGAGTCGAAGCAGGGTGAGGCATCGCCTAACCTCGGAAGCACAAGGGGTAAGGGAATTCCCTTTCTTAGCCATGGGAAACCATGACACACAGCACCTGGAGAATTGGGTCACTCCCACCCTAATACTGCACTTTTCCAAGGGTCTTAGCAAATAGCACACCAGGAGATTATATCCTGCGCCTGGCTCAGAGGGTCCCATGCCCATGGGGCCTCCCTCATTGCTAGCATAGCAGTCTGAGATCTAACTGCAAGGCGGCAGTGAGGCTGGGGGAGGGGCGCCACCATTGCTGAGGCTTGAGTAGGTAAACAAAGCAGCCAGGAAGCTCAAACTGGGTGGAGCCCACCACAGTTCAAGGAGGCCTGCCTGCCTCTGTAGACTCCAACTCTAGGGACAGGGCATAGCCAAACAAAAGGAAGCAGAAACCTCTGCAGATGTAAATGTCCCTGTCTGATAGCTTTGAAGAGAGTAGTGGTTCTCCCAGCACAGAGTTTGAGATCTGAGAACGGACAGATTGCCTCCTCAAGTGGGTCCCTGACCCCTGAGTAGCCTAACTGGGAGGCACCCTCCAGTAGGGGCAGACTGACACCTCACATGGCTGGGTACCCCTCTGAGATGAAGCTTCCAGAGGAATGATCAGGCAGCAACATTTGCTGTTCAGCAGTATTCACTCTTCTGCAGCCTCCGTTGCTGACACCCAGGCAAACAGGGTCTGGAGCGGACCTCCAACAAACTCCAACAGACCTGCAACTGAGGGTCCTCACTGTTAGAAGGAAAACTAACAAACAGAAAGGACATCCACACCAAAACCCCATCTGTATGTCACCATCATCAAAGACCAAAGGTGGTTAAAACCACAAAGATGGGGAAAAAACAGAGCAGAAAAGCTTAAAATTCCAAAAATCAGAGCACCTTCCCCCTCCAAAGGAACACAGCTCTTTGCCAGCAACAGAACAAAGCTGGACAGAGAATGACTTTAACGAGTTTGGAGAAGAAGGCTTCAGACAATCAAACTTCTCCAAGCTAAAGGAGGAAGTTCGAACCCATCAAAAAGAAGCTAAAAACCTTGAGAAATGATTAGACAAATGGCTAACTAGAATAACCAATGTAGAAAAGTCCTTAAATGACCTGACAGAGCTGAAAACCATGGCACAAGAACTACGTGACAAAAGCATAAGCTTCAGTAACCGACTCGATCAACTGGAAGAAAGGGTATCAGTGATTGAAGATCAAATGAATGAAATGAAGCGAGAAGAGAAGTTTAGAGAAAAAAGAGTAAAAAGAAACGAACAAGCCTCCAAGAAACATGGGACTATGTCAAAAGACCAAATCTACGTCTGATTGCTGTACCTGAAAGTGACGGAGAGAATGGAACCAAGTTGGAAAACATTCTGCAGGATATTATCCAGGAGACCTTCCCCAACCTAGTAAGGCAGGCCAACATTCAAATTCAGGAAATACAGAGAACGCCACAAAGATAGTCTTCAAGAAGAGCAACTCCAAGACACATAATTGTCAGACTCACCAAAGTTGAAATGAAGCAAAAAATGATATGGGCAGCCAGAGAGAAAGGTCGGGTTACCCACAAAGGAAAGCCTATCAGACTAACAGCGGATCTCTCAGCAGAAACTCTGCAAGCCAGAAGAGAGTGTGGGCCAATATTCAACATTCTTAAAGAAACGAATTTTCAACCCAGAATTTCAGATCCAGCCAAACCAAGTTTCATAAGTGAAGGTGAAATAAAATCCTTTACAGACAAGCAAATGCTTAGAAATTTTGTCACCACCAGGCCTGCCCTACAAGAGCTCCTGAAAGAAACACTAAACATGGAAAGGAACAACCGGTACCAGCCACTGCAAAAACATGCCAAAAAGTAAAGACCATTGATGCTAGGAAGAAACTGCATCAACTAATGAGCAAAATAACCAGCTAACATCATAATGACAGGATCAGGTTCACACATAACAATATTAACCTTAAATGTAAATGGTCTAAGTGGTCCAATTAAAAGACACAGACTGGCAAATTGGATAGAGTCAAGACTCATCAGTTTGCTGTATTCAGGAGACCCATCTCATGTGCAGAGACACACATAGGCTCAAAATAAAGGGATGGAGGAAGATCTACCAAGCAAATGGAAAACAAAAAAAGGCAGGGGTTGCAATCCTAGTCTCTGATAAAACAGACTTTAAACCATCAAAGATCAAAAGAGACAAAGAAGGCCATTACATAATGGTAAAGAGATCAATTCAACCAGAAGAGCTAACTATCCTAAATATATACGCACCCAATACAGGAGCACCCAGATTTATAAAGCAAGTCCTTAGAGACTTACAAAGAGACTTTATTCCCACACAATAATAATGGGAGACTTTAACACCCCACTGTCAACATCAGAAAGATCAATGAGACAGAAAGTTAACTAGGATATCCAGAAATTGAACTCAGCTCTGCACCAAGTGGACCTAATAGACATCTACAGAACTCTCCACCCCAAATCAACAGAATATACATTCTTCTCAGCACCACATC
>NW_012099654.1:2615834-2633421 GCF_000951045.1 Mandrillus leucophaeus
TGCTATAAAGACACATGCACACGTATGTTTATTGCGGCACTATTCACAATAGCAAAGACTTGGAACCAACCCAAATGTCCATCAATGACAGACTGGATTGAGAAAATGTGACACATATACACCATGGAATACTATGCAGCCATAAAAAGGATGAATTCATGTTCTTTGTAGAGACATGGATGCAGCTGGAAACCATCATTCTCAGCAAACTATCACAAGAAAAGAAAACCAAACACCGCATGTTCTCATTCATAGGTGGGAATTGAACAATGAGATCAGTTGGACACAGGAAGGGGAACATCACACACCAGGTCCTATTGTGGGGAGGGGGATGGGGGAGGGATAGCATTAGGAGATATACCAAATGTAAATGACGAGTTAATGGGTGCAGCACAACAACACGGCACATGTATACATACGTAACAAACCCGCACATTGTGTACATGTACCCTAGAACTTAAAGTATATATATATAACAAAAACCTCTAAAATCTCAGCCCATGCCTCAGTTTAGTTGAAGGTAGCCATGGCACAGGGCTAGGAAACAAGAAACTTCTCATACATACAAGCTAGAGCAATAATGTGATGAGAAGTCACCTGCAAATGGTTAATTTCATGTTTTAACTTGACTGGGCCAAGGGATGCTCAGATAGCGGGTCAATATTGTTTCTAAGTGTGTCTGTAAGGGTGTTTCTGGAAGGGATTAGCATTTAAGTTGATAGACTGTGTAAAGAAGATCTGCCCTCACAAATGTAGGCAGGCATCATCCAATCCTTTGGGGGCCTAAATAGAACAAAAAAGGCAAAGGAGAGGTAAATTTGCTCTCTTTTGTTGAGTGGGGATATCCATTTTCTCCTGCCCTCACACATGGGAGCTCCTGGTTCTCAGACCTTCAGACCCTGGGACTTACTCCACTAGTCGCCCACTTATCAGGTCAGTTACACCATTGATTCCCCTGGCTCTCAGGCCTTTGGCCTTGGACTGGAATTTACACCAATGGCCTCCTCGTTCTCAGGCCTTCGAACGTATACGGAATTATACCACTAGCTGTCCTCGTTCTCTAGCTTGCTGATGGCATAGGGTGGGACTTGTTGGCCTACATAATCTGGTGAGCCAGTTTCTATAATAAATCTCCTCTTACATAGCTATATGTTTCCTATTGGTTCTGTTTCTCTGGAGAACCCTGAATAATACCTCACCTTAAATCTTTTCTGGTTAATCCATTCTTAAAGATTAATTTATTGATACTAAATGTTCCTTCAGTTAAAAATATTTCTCCTGCGGAAACTTAGAGAGTCACAAAACCATTTAGAGAAAGATCTTCTCCTTCAGCGCCCTCACTTTATGACAAAGAAGCTGAGGTCCAGTTACTTGTTCAAGGTTATACTACTAGTCAAAGGCAGATTCAGAAAGACTCTTAAGAAGTCAGGATAAAGGCAGGAAATACAGGAACTTAGCAAGGACATACATTTAGTAAGACAGGTCTGTGAGTTCCTCAAATTAGAGCTCAGAGTCAGAGGTGGAACATCTATAAATAAGGCTTTCTCTGCTTTTTGTGTACCTCCAGGGACATGGGAATGTTGCACATTTTGTCTAAAATTACATCTTCCATCTCACTGTCTGTCCGGCTTTCTCCTCAAGACTCCCTCTTCCTAAATTGATCACATATAGACGTGATTTACGTTGTTAAATTTGCTCATGTGTACTGTTGCAGGCTCTTTTATTGGAATAAAAATAGAAGCAGTCCTACTTGAGGCATTAAAATCAAATGACCCCATTAAGCCCAGCCAGTCCTTGTCAGCCTTATAAATCACTTTCAAAACGTTGTAGAGTATCATTGGGATTTTAAGGAAAAATCTTCACTCAGGGCCATTAACAGAAGCAGTATTTCTTTTGTTCTCTTGTTTCTCCCTTGGCTTGAAAAATTCTTTGTGCTTTCAGTCTCCTTCTAAATCAGCACATCAATTTCTGGCTATTGGCCCAGGAAAGATGTGCCTGAACCCATTAGACTGAGAGAATTTCATTGCATCACAGCCCCAGAAGATTAAGTGGCCAGGATGACTTCATGTGGAAAGCTGGAATAAGAACTATCCCTGCTTCCTGACACCACAACTAATGCAAGGCAAAACAGTAAGTATTTTGGACCTAGACAATCTCCTCCCTGAAGGAAAGAGCACAAGGATGCAAACTCAGGTAACCCAGGGCCAGAAATTCCTTCTGTTCCTACAAGTAAAGCTTCAGAGGGATATATTACATTAAAATAAACCAATTATGGGGACATGCCTTCTTAAGTGCAGTGTTCTTGTGTAACTCTAGAACAATATGTTCATCCCTTGGGCCAATGTCCATTTCATGGGAGTTATTTTTCTTACCAAGGTGAAAGCATTAGCTTGGTCTCTTTTTCTGCCAGCTGCTCTGCACTGGAGATTTTCACTCAGCTTGTCATTCTTGCCTCTCTTTGCCTCCCTGCTCCCTTGAGTACAGGCCGTGCTCACTTTGCAGGGTAGCATGAGATCATAAAAATAACTGCACAAGCTGAAACCATGCAAGATGATCTTATTAATCAATGGAAGAATGTTACAATGTTTTGTGATTGTTACAAATATTTGTAGAAACATTAAAACTCTCTTACTTTTGGTTATAAATGTTTAGAAACATGAAAAATAGTAAAATTATTATTTATTTAGTATACTATAATTTAAAATATTAGAAATATTGAGATTTAAATTACTTTATTTCTCTAAAATATTCTATTTCTTAAAAGTACTTCGAACGGTAATTGCCTTCTTCTTGTTGCATAATTTATGATACAAAGCAGGCATCCTTTCAATGCCTATGATTTCATCATACTCTTTTTTAAGTTCTGATCAGCTCCCAAGATTTTATCCTCTGTACTTTCAATGTCATGAAATATCTCTGAGAGTTCCTTTAATGTAAGGTTTTGGTTTTGTTTTTTGCCAGTATCACTTCCTCTGGGACATATGTCAGTAAGTTTGATTTGTTCCTCTGCCTGCAGATCTCTCAAACAGCAGTGGTGTTAACATTCTCACTGTCACTATTCTATAATTTCATTGATGTTCAATACAAATTTCACTTTCAGCATTATCACTTCTTGTTTATTTGCTGCACTTTCATCTTTATTGACCAATTTTTGTCAATGATCAATTTTTGTCAAATGTCACATGGATTTACCACTGGGAGACAAGGAAGCAACATAACTACACACCTTGCTGTCTGTGAATAAACTGTGAATGACATGTGCAGTGACCAATCATTGACAGATACTGAAAGAGGAAATATGACTGGTCACTAATCAATTTAATAATCTGTATTTTATGTAGTGATTTGTAGACTGAAGACACAGCAGTAAAATTTATACTTTATGCAATTACTCATAGTTAATACAAAGTAGTAACTAAAATTTGAATCATGTTGGGTACTGATATTAACTAAACTACAATAGTTGAAATTCATGTATACCAAACTATGCAAAGTGAGGACTGCATATATAGATGTAAATACAGATATACATATATAGTGTGTGTATACCATATTTTATATGGTTTTATGGTCCTGATATGAAAAGGCTTATCCTGCTTCCACTTAGGTAAATGGAAAAATCATCTCGACAGAGACTTCTTGTTCTTGTTCAGTTAAGAAACTTAATTTTATCCCTATCCAATTAAAAGCTTGCCCAAATGAATTGAATATATAGACCATGATGTGGATAGGAAAGCTCAGTATTATAAACATGTCAGTTTTTCAGAAATACATCTAGTAATATACCATAAACCCAACTGAAGTCCCAGTGGAATGGAGGGGGCCCCAGGAAAGAGGGACTTAGATTAAGTGATTCTAAAATTTGCCTGGAAAAATAAATGCATGAGAAAGGCCAAGAAAAAAAAAAGTCAAAACAAAAATAATGGAGCAGGTACTGATACCAGATTTTTTAAAAAAATTAAAGCTATAATAATTAAAATGATAAGAAACTAACACCAGAATAAGCAGACAAATTTAGTATATGATAAAGCTGGCATTTCCAATCAGTAGGTATTGCTTATGGTGTTGGTGTAGTTGGCTAAATTACTGGCTCATACTAAAGTAAGAATTGTTCTTAGAAAACTGACAAAAATACATTCCAGATTAACTGATGGTTTTTTTTTTTGTGTGTGTGTGTATATATATATATCTGATGGTTTTGCATATATGTATCCATATATATATCTTGCTAAGAAACTGCTGGAATCATACAAGGTATATAATTGTATAACCTTGGGTTAGATAGGTACTCTCTAAATAAAGACCATTAAAGACAGAAACCATGAAGAAAAAAATAAAAAATTGCTTATAAATATATTTAAATTTTCTATATTAAAAAACTCTACCATAAACAAAAACAAAAGCAAAACTAGAAATATTTACTGTTTATATGACTGATAGAGGATTAATATAATTTTTAAAACTCATAATTAAAAAGGGATAATAACTCAATAGGAAATGCATAAAAATATAATGACAATAAACAAAAAGTAAAATACTACAATGTGCCTATTATCAGTAAATACAGAAAGGTGTTCTATTTTCCTGGTAACCAACAGAATTTGAATCAAGGATAGAACATTTTAAACTACATATTGTTAAATATTTTTTTTAAAAAACAATAATTCCTGGTATTGGTGATATTGTGGTAAGACTGCAAATTGTCACATTTCTCCAGGAAAATAAATCCTTAAAAACCTGTATATCCTTTGGCCCAGCATTTATGTGGAGGCTGGCTCCTGGTTACAAATCTGTGTGTGATTTTTCAGGCCTGGCAACAGGCAATTACAAAAGCTTTACCGGGCAGTCCTCATGGGAGAAATCTGCCCTTCTCATACTGGACTTGGTGCACAGCCAATGCATTGTAATCTCTGAAGGGAGTTGCAGTCAAAGTCTCAAGCTCTTCTGGCCTTGAGCTATACCCTTCACATATTTATATTCCAGCCCTAGCACCTTCATTCCCAGGACTTGTTGTCTAAGACATTGGGTAGAGGTCTCACTTTAACTCAGGACTTTTCTACTCCTAGTCCTTCCCCTTCACACTCTCTAAAACCCCAGGTAGAAACTGCAGAAACCTGTAAGAGAGAAAAAATAATTTTTTCCTTAATGCTCATGGATTCTTAGTTGGAACCGAACTCTGTAATGAAAGAAAGATTAACAAGAGAAAAACAAAGAGTTTATTAACTCATGCAGTGCACATCATGCAGGAGAAATGTCAATGAAAAGTAATTTAAAATGGTGGCTTATTCTTGAGGACTGGCTAGGCAGATGCAGAAGATTGAAACTGGACCCCTTCCTTTTACCATATTAAAAAACAAACTCAAGATAAACTAAGGACTTAAATATCAACCCAAAGTTATAAAAACCCTAGAAGGAAATCTAAGCAATACCATTCAGGACATAGGCATGGGCAAAGATTTCATGATGAAGATGCCAAAGGCAACTGCAACAAAAGCAAAAATTGACAAATGAGATCTAAATTAAATGAAAGAGCTTTTGCATGGCAAAAGAAACTATCATCATAGTAACCTGGACAACCTACAGAATGAGAGAAGATGTTTGCAATCTATTCACCCGACAAAGGCCTAATATCCAGCATCTATAAGGAATTTAAACAAATTTACAAGGAAAAAAGCAAACAACCCCATTAAAAACTGGGCCAAGAATATAAACAGACACTTCTCAAACGAAGACATACATGTGGCCAATAGCCATATGAACAAAAAAGCTCAACATCAAAGATCATTAGAGAAATGCAAATCAAAACCACAAAGAGATACCATCTCACACCTGTCAGAATGGCTATTACTAAAAGTCCAGACACAACAGATGCTGGCGAGGTTGTGGAGAAATAGGAATGCTTTTACACTGTAGGTGGGAGTGTAAATTAGTTTCACCATTGTGGAAGAGAGCTTGGCAATTTCTCAAAGACCAAGAGGCAGAAATATCATTCCACCCAGCAATCCCATTACTGGATATATACCCAAGGGAATAGAAATCATTCTACTATAAAGACACATGCACATGTATGTTCACTGCAGCACTATTCATGATAGCAAAGACGTGGAATCAACCTGAATGCCCATCAGTGATAGATTGGATAAAGAAAATGTGGCACATATACAACATGAAATACTATGCAGCCACAAAAAGGAACAAGATCATGTCCTTTGCAGGGACATAAATGGAGCTAGAGGCCATTATTCTCAGCAAAGTAACACAGGAACAGAAAACCAAGCACCACATGCTCTCACCTATCAGTGGGAGCTGAATGATGAGAACACACGGACACATGGGGCCTGTCAGAGAGTCTAGGGGACGAGGGAGAGAATCAAGAAGAATAGCTAATGGATGTTGGACTTAATACCTAGGTGATGGGATAATCTTTGCAGTAAACCACCACATTACACGTTTACTTATGTAACAGACCTGCGCATCCTCCCGCACACGTACCCATGAACTTAAAATAAAAAAGAAAAAGAAAAAATGGTTGTTTATTGGAAAGTGGGAAAACTCCACATATTGACAAATTAATCCCTTTTTGTTTAAATTTCAAAAAAAGAACTCCACTTATGTAGTATCTTTAAGAAAGAACAATAAATTTGTAGAGAAATGATAAGACAAAGGAAAGTGGTTGTAGGTTTCTAAGTGTGGGAAACTGTGGGAAGGTAAATATATGGGAGGAAACTAATGCAGTCAAGTCTGTTTGCAGATTCCTCTGGTACCATCTGGTCTCTGGGCTGGTAACATTCTAGAGTTACTCCAGTAAAGGAGAATTTATATCCTGTCTGTAGAGTGAAAAGGGGGATAGGATAGATAGGGCTTTTCCTCCATTCACTGCTTCTTAATTACCTTCAGCTCAAAATAACCAAAGAGGCATATTTTGGTAAGACATATTCTGGTTTCCTTCAGGCCTCTTGTTCTGGGTTTCCTCAAAAGAGAGACCATCCTTATGTCTGCACTGATCCACCTAACGCTTGACCTCTCTGCTGTTCTATGGGGAAAAATAGAATGGGAGAGGCAGTGGCTTTCTCCAGTTCCAGCCTTTTACTTATACTATCAAAGAAAGTGATGACAGGCACGACTGTTACTTTCATTTGGGCTCATTTTGCTTTAACTGACTTCAACACTTGACAGTTCAGATTTCCCTCCAGGTCAGCTGAGGTCCTAATCATTTATATTTCTGGGAAATGATTAGAAAAAAAGTACTATGATAAATAGTTCTTATTTATTTAGTATTTAAAAGTGATATAAAAATATGTTCAACACAGCATTGTTTGCAGTAGAGGGAAACTTTATAAAGCCTCATTGATCATCAGAGACTGGTAAAGTAAAGCAATGTGCATTTACACACTGAAATACCTGACAGTCACTAGAAGTGGCAATGTTTGTTATATTTATTGGCATGAAAACATGCCTCTGAAATAATGTTAAATAGAAAAAAAAGACAATATGACATATACAGTAATGTCCTATCTTAAATGTATATGTGTGTGTGTGCACACATACATGCACATGAACTCACAGTGAAAGTCTGGGAGGATGAAAATAACCACATTTAATGTGTGCCTACTCTGTGTAAAGAACTGTTCTGAATGTTTTATGCATGTTGACTAATAATATAATTTTCAAAAGGTAGGTGTTTTATACTCATTTTACAAATCAGTAATCTAATGCAGGTAACATTTAAATAACTTGCCTTAGGTCATAGCTAATAAGTGATGGGGTTAAGATTCTCACACAAACACCCTAACACTAACTCTAGAACCAGCCCACTCTGACTATTCTACCAAAACATTAGCTAAGACAATTAGTGGTGGTTGCTGGTAGTAGATGGCAGTAGTGATTGCTTTATTTTTATGCTTTGCAATATTGTTTAAGTTTTTCAAGAATACACTTGTTTTATCATTTAAAACAACAAAACTACTTTTATTTTATGAGAGAAATGAACACAGCAGAGATTTAGAACTAAATCTTTGTTTTCACTTTTGATCTGAAATGCCTTCAGCTATGAGTAACAATATCTACTCAACATTACAGTGAACAAACAGGAGTTTCATCTTCTTCACATAACAAGAAATCTGAAAGTAGGTGGTCCAGAGTTGGTTTTCCTGCTCAAAGATGCCATCAGGCATCCAGGTACTTTCCAACTCTCTGCTCTATCATCTTTAGCATTTTGGCATCTGGCCTCAGGGTTGCAAGACAGATGTTGTACCTTCATCCTGTCTGAGTTACAGGTCAAAGGAAGGGGGAAATTGATGGAACAATCAAGAAAGTACCTTCAGTTGTACCCTCATCAGACTTCTGTATACGTTTCACAAGCCAATACTATGTTACACAGCTACCCCCAGCTGGCAGTGCATCAAAAACTGTTAAGGGTCAGATTTTACCTTACTTGCAAACTAACAAATTCACCTGCTGCTGGTTGTTGGACACTGGCAGAAGGCATAAGACTCCTGGTGCAGAAACAGTGGACTTTATAACTTAGAATGCAGTGAGCAGTGTGAGCTTCATTTTGCATTGATTCTCCTTGTCCTTCTCCCCCAAAATCCCATGGACACAATGTAGAGGCAGGTCCAGGTTGATACTTGAGAGCATGATGGGTTTGTGTCCCAAATGAGAAATGCTAAATTTCGTAAGCCCCTATCTTTTAAAAGCATTGCCAGCAAACATGCCTAACCCATGCTCCAGAGGAAAACATTATCTTTATTATCCTGGACAGCAGGATACTCTGGCCAGCAAATGCATCTGGCCTCTGCCTCAGAGGGAGACAGTATCTCTATCTGCGAAGGCTCTTGACTATACAAACATTCTTGAAAAGATAATCCAGAACAAACAGACACAAGACATAAAGAAATGCAAGAGACTCATGGAGACATGTATCCCAACAAAGGCCATGTCCGGCTAGTGAGAATGAGGTTATGAATGCAACCAGTGGTATTTGTTACCTGACCCTTGAAGACTGTCCTATAACTAAGCCTAGAATAATTAACCACCAAAAACTTTCTCTATTGATATATTAGTTTTCTATTGCTGCTGTAACAAATTACTACAAACTTAGTGGCTTAAAAACAACACAGATTTACTCCCTTATAGTTCTGGAAGGCAGAAGTCCAAAATTTCACTGGGCTAATAATGTCAAGGTATTGGCAGGGCTGATTCCTTCTGGAGACTCCGAGGGGACAATGTTTTCTTGCCTTTTCTAGCTTCTAATAGCCACCTGTACTAGTTGGCTTGTAGATCCTTTCTCTCCTCAGAGCAGATCACTTCACTCTCTGCTTCTGTCATCAGTCTCCATCTCTTCTGGCTCTGACTCCTCCTGCATCCCTCTTTCAGGGATTGCACTAAGTAATTTCACTGGACCCATTTGGGTAATCCAGGCTTATCTCCCCATCTCAAGATCCTTAGCTTAATCATGTATGCAAAGTCCTTTTGCCATACAAGGTAACATTCACAGGTTCAGGGATTAGAACCTGGATGTCTTTGCCAAATAATGGCCTACCACAACTGACTTTAGTATGTAAAATATTAGTTACTTCTTTAAATGGTGTATATTGTAACACTACATTTATTCACAATCAATTAAAAAACAGTGAGAATACAGATACAAACCCTTGATTGTCCTTTTCATTTACTTAACAAGCCCATTATCCTGAGATTATTCAGATTAATATTTTAAATAAGATTGAAAAGATGTTTCCAAAACTAACAATAAGCTGTTTATAAGCAGCCTTATTAAATATTATGAATGCAACTATTTCACATACTGTCCTTTAGTATTCTCTATCTACCAATGTGGGCTCTCTAAGAGCCTCTACTAAGCAAATCTTAGTAACATTGAACCAAAAGACTACTGAATCTCAGCCCTGGAATGGACTCTATAAACTTCCGTCTAGAGCAAGAACACCTTTCCCCATTTCTGACAAGTCATTAAGCAGCTTACGTTTGTATATTTCTGGTAATGGTGAGGATCCAACTTTTAGGAGCAGGTGCTTATAGAGCACTGGATGAAATTATATCCTGGAGAGAGCACTGGCTTTGGGTGTGATGGTTGATTCTATGGGTCAACCTGACTGTAGTTCCCAGTTGATCAATTGCTATGGGTTGGATACGGTTTCTCTGTGCCAAAACTCATGTTGAAATTTGATCCCCAAGGCAGCAATGTTGGGAGGTGGGGCCTAGTAGGTGGTGTTTGGGTCATGGGAGCAGATCCCTCATGAATAGATTAATGCCCTCCCTCTAGGGAGAGTGAATTTTTTCATTCTCCAAGGAATGGGTTAGATCCTGCTGAGAGCGGATTGCTAAAACGAGTCTAGCTTCCTGATTTCTTTCTCTCTTCCTCTCTCCCATGTGATCTTTTTGCACACAGCTGCTCCTCTTCTGCTTGCCTCCATGAGTTGAAACAACCTGAGACCCTCAGCAGATGCAACTGTGTACTCTTGAACATTCCCGCCACCAGAATCATGAGCCAAATAAACCCCTTTTCTTTATAAATCACCCAGCCTCAAGTATTCTGTTATAGCAACATGAAAATGGACTAAGACAGCAATCAAGCACTAACCGAGGTGCTGCTGTGAAGGTAAAGATGTGATTAAAACCTATAGTCAGTTTAAGCAAAGGAGATTATTTTAGATAATCTTGATGGGCCTGATTCAATCAGTTGAAAACCTACAGAGAAGAATTAAGACTTCCCTGGGTAAGAAATTTTGCTTGTGTATTGCAGCTTCAGTTCAAGTCTGAAAGTTCCAGCCTGCCCTTCCTGATGGTTTGCCCTACGGGCTTCAGACTTGCCTATCCAGTCCTCATAATCACGTAAGCCAATTTCTTGTTTATTCCTTAGATAGATAGATGATGATGCTAGATGCTAGATAGATAGATAGATAGATAGATAGATAGATAGATAGATAGATAGACAGACAGACAGACAGATAGATAGGTAGATAGATCTCTTACTTCTCATGGAACCCTGACTGATACAGTGGGTAAATTACTACCTCTCTGAGTTTTAACTTCTTTATCTATAAAGTGAGCATAGTAATAACCTCACAGGCTTGCTGCAAGATTTATATTAGATAATTTGATAACTGAGGCAAAGCACCTAGCCTAGCATATAGTAGGCCCTTTTATTACTGTCATTTGCTATTTACTATTATTATTATAAAAAGAAGGTTTCATATTCCCTTTCTGTCAACTTATTAGATGATTTTCCTTCACTGGAATGTAAATCTGCTTTTTGGTAACTTATGTCTACAGATCCTAATTCTACCCCTGCAACCAAGAACAGTATACCTACTGCATCGTTCATGCAGTTTCCATTAGAGTATTTTAATCCATCCGTTTTGCATTTATTTAGCTCTATATGGGTGGGCAGTTTAGGAGGGGTTTGATCAGACACTCTTCTGTTCGTGGCATGGTTCCCTCACATGGCTATGGACTGACTTAAGACAGCTTCAGCTGGGGTAGCTGGGCTGGCTGAGATGGCTGAGACAACTAGGCATTTTAGCTCCCTCCTCCATCTGTCTCTTATGTCCCTCCATCACAAACATGCAGCAAAGTACTCACAGCTTGAGTAGAGGATTAGAGGGTGCAAACCATTGCAAGAAGGAGAGCATTTGAAAGCACAAGTGCTTTTCAGTCCTCTCCTTGGGTCACATTTGCTAGCATTCTATTGACCAAAGCAAGTCATAAGGCAAATCTCAGAGGCAGGGAGGGCACTATCCAGTTACTGGGCACAGGGCGTAGATACAAGGAAGCTATTAAATGAGACTATGAATGCAACTATCACAGTCTGTCCTACAACCACCATTGTTCACATGCCTTTTACATGCAAAATACACTCATCACCTATAAAGTTCGCCAAAACATCTCTTTTTTTAAGCTGGCCCATAATTTTGCAACCTGCATCAGATTTTGATCTGGCTCCTCTTTATTAGACCTGTGAGCAGGTATGCTGTATTTTTGTTCTCATTAGTTTCAAAGAACTTCTTGATTTCTGCCTTAATTTCATTATTTACCCAAAAGTCATTCAGGATCAGGTTATTCAGTTCCCATGTAATTGTAAGGTTTTAAGTGAATTTCCTAGTCTTGATTTCTAATTCATTGTGCTGTGGTCCAAGAGGTTGTTTGCTGTGATTTCAGTTCTTTTGCATTTTCTGAGGAGTGTTTTATTTCCAATTATGTGACTGATTTTAGACTAAGTGCCATGTGATTATGAGAATAATGTATGTTTTGTTGTTTTGAGGTGGAGAATCAGGTCCATTTGATCCAGTGCTGAGTTCAGGTCATGAATATCTTTGTTAATTTTCTGTCTCAATGATCTGTATAATATTGACAATGGGGTGTTAAAGTCTCCCACTATTACTATGTGGGAGTCTAACCCTCTTTGCAGGTCTCTAAGAACTTGCTTTATGAATCCGGGTGCACCTGTGTTGGGTGCCTATATATTTAGAACAGTTAGATCATCTTGTTGAACACTTTACCATTATGTAATGCTGTTCTTTTCTATCTTTGTTGATTTAAAGTCAGTTTTGTCAGAAAATAGGATTGCAACCCCTCCTGCCTTTTCCTATTTTTCATTTGCTTGTTAGATTTACCTCTATCTCTTTATTTAGAGCCTACGTGTGTCATTGCATTTTTATTTTTTTTTCTTGAGACAGGGTCTTGCTTTGTTGCCCAGGCTAGAGTGTAGTGGCATGATCTCAGCCCACTGCAACCCCCGCCTCCCGGGCTCAAGCAATCCTCTTGCCTCAGCCTCAAGCCATCTATCGTCCTAAGCCTCAAAGTGGTGGGATTACAGGTATGAGCCACCACAGCGGGCCCTGAGATAGGTCTCTTGAAGACAGCATATGAATGGGTCAGACCCTCTACTTGAAATATCTTTCATTTCTTCCAAGGTATTTGGCAATTTCTCTCCATTCAGTTGCAGTGTGTTATGTGTGGTACCAACATGAGTAATAGCCACTATACATATAACTGAACTGAATTATTGATAATCTAAACAATAATATATTTATATTTTTTTGGAAACATATACTTATATATTGGTGTGGAAAAGAGCAACTACTTCATTACCCCTTCCTGGATGACAAATATTATAAGATGGGCATCAATTGTAAGACACAGCCCAAATTCAAATGCAATAAAGTATGAAAAACAGTGTGTCTTAGAAATGATGGAATATAATAAATTTTAGAGTGATTAGACTAGAGAAGATATTTGAGGACACATAACTGTTTGACATTATTGTCTATGTGGTGAGAGTATGTAAAAGAGAGGTCTCGGAGCCAATCCCTGAGACATTCCAATATTGGGAGAATAAGAAGTTGAGGAATATCAAGCGAGGAAGAGCTATGAAGTACAGCTAGTGAGGTATAAGGAGGGCCAAGAGAAATAGTGTAGAACAGCCTAAGAAATCACTCAAAAAAAGGGAGCAGCCAGGTGAGTCAGAAGCTGGTGATAGATGGAGTAAGAACCGGACTGAGAATTGACCCTGCTATGCAGCAATATGGGGGTCACTGGTGACCTTGGCAAGAGCTATTTTGGTGAACTGGTAGGGGGCAAATGTTTAACAGGCATGGTTCAAGAAATAATGAGAGGTAAAAATGTACAAAAGGTAGTTAAAGACAACTTTTTAAAGGAGCTTTGCTGGAAAGGGGTGCTAGGCACTGAGCAGTAGCTGGAGGGTGATGACAGGCCAGGAATGGCTTTTTGAGCTGGAAACTACCACACAGTGTTAGAATGTTAATGGGAATGGTCCAGCAGAGCAGGAAAATGTGATAATTTGAAAGGAGAGGATAAGTGCAGGAGTGATGTCCTTAACTAGGTGAGGGAGGATATGAGCCAGTGCACAAGCGAAGGGATAGGCTATGGCTAAGAGCAAGGGTAGTACATCCATTAAGCAGGCATGAAGGCAGTGAATGTGTTGGCAGATGCACTGCTGGAAGTATATGGAAGTTTGCCTTTGATGGGTTCTTTGTTCTGAGTGAGGCTCCCTTTCAGCCCACTGTGGGTGAGGGGAAGGCTCTTCTTTGAAAGGAACAGAACACATGGACTAGAGCCTCCAGTAATTTCTTGGTAGTGCTAAAAAAACAAAATTTCAACAAATTTAATTTAAAGATCTAATTGGCTTTTAATAGTGATTAATGAATCAGGCAACATCTCATCCATAAAACAGGAGTTTCAGTGAACTGAGCAGAGGAAGTGGACTTTCTATAAAGGCAAGAAAAGGCTGAAGAAAACAAACACCGGGAACAAAAAGCAGATTGGTTGTTACAAAGTTACTTCCCTTATAGGCTTAAAACAAAGAGGACATCCTTATTGTGCCAGCTCAGGTAAACTGGGCCTTTCTGATTGATTGCTGTCAATCTCCTGTTTGTTTGAGAACTGGCCCATTTTAAAGTTCAGCCTGATTACATGGCATCTAACACAAGGGACTCCATTCTGGTTTGGTCTGGTCTGTCGAACACAGGGTAGGAGCTCAGTCCCAAACAAAATGGCCCCTCATAATTTTTATTTAATAGTAGATTTTCTTGGGTTTGGTAAATTATTTACAATTTTATTTATGCAAAAATATATTTAGACTATAAATAATTTTTCTGCATTCCAATACCCTTTTCTGTCATTTCTGTTTGATTTGTATTGCATTGTCTGGAACAGCTATAAGGTTAAATGTTATGACTTGTAATGAACATCCTAGATTTGTTTCTGAAATTAATGGAAATATTTCTAGTGTTTCCCCATTGAGGGGGATGTAGCTGCTATGTTGGAATAGAGCTAGCTTTTCAAATTACAAAAGTATCCTATTTCTAAAGTTTTAAGTTGGAAACGTAGGATTTTTATCAAATACCTTCTAGGTAACAATTGAGCATATCATTTTTTCATATTTAAGTTACTGATAAGCTATACTAATAGATATTTTTATTCCATAAGGAACTTATTGAACTTAACTCAAATATTAAGAAATATCCATTGAGTTGCTGCTTTATAAATGGATCTAGAAATGGATTTTGACATCAAGATTAAAAGCATGGTATTCTTCAACTGGTCATGTTGCTTCTCATTGTACAAGCTCTCTGGGAAAACTCAATAAGGAAGGAATGTAACCACTGAGACGGGACTCTGCCTGAAAGCCTGTTATTGTTATGCAGGCTGCATCCTCTCTGCACATCTCATTCCAACCTCATTACGGAAAAAATTATGAATTAACAGTCGATGAAGAGTTTGACTTGCATTTTTTTCCCCTTACCAGCTCTAAGGCCTGAAACAACTATAGGTCTTTCTCTGTGCTCCATAAATGATCTTCACATTTCTTATTTTATGACTACTCCTGCTCCAGCGGGAGAGAGAAAGAGAGAGAGTGAGAGAGAGAATATGAAATCTGAAAACATCTCTTTAAAAAAATGGTATTAGGGAAAATAAGCAGATTGGCATGGAAATGAGCAGACTGGTATTGATCCACTGCTTTTAAACAAGTCATTATTAAACAAACATATTAATTCTATTTTCCTTTCTTGCATACAATTTTCTATTAACTATGCCTGCCATTCAAACTATAATTAACTATACCTGCCATTCAAAGGCAATCTTCAGATGAGCCATTGCTGTTATTCCTGCACTGTTTCAGTAAGTACAGGTGCATCCTAGCTCTTCTGCCATGTATTTTAAGTTAATGACTTGAGATTATACCTAATGATACAAAACTCTTCTATGGACAGGAGAGCATGATCTCTGCTTCTTCTCTCTTTGCCTATCAGAGATGACAGTTTCATGCAAAGCTGCAAGCGATAGAGGGACTGATGCTGCCTGAGCTTCGGTGCTCTTTTAACTTTGTGTCACTGTGTGAAGACAGCTGTGCTCCAAGGCTTTCCCCAGAGCCTCACCACTCCAATCCCATCTCTATTTTACAATGCCTGTAATATATGTATCCCAAGGCTCTGCATATACAGCATCATTAAAACAGGCTTTTACGCCTAGAAACCAGAATGTCCTTCCTATTGCCAGTTCACAGAACCAGGAGAGGTTCCAGGATTTTAATCCCTCTCTGAAGTGCATATCTTGCCACATGGAGCTTGAGAAAGCTTAAAAGATTCACACCCAGTGCACATTATCATATTCAACATGAGACAGAGGAAAGTGTCAAGAATAGGTCTTAGACATCCTCTAAGTTTTAAGTAAATTCCTACATGAATTGGAAATAAAATATGTCTGTAGACGTGGAGCAAGGATTTTGACAGACATGGTCATTTATATCCAAGTTCGGGTGATTAATTTACAAGTCCATCCTTTCATTTTAGGCAGACATCAAACTGACTTGAAGAGTGACAGTTGCTGCATCATTTAATAAATATTAAAACCACAAAAACACATACAGTGTTTCACTAGGTGCACTCCTGTGATCTGACCTGAATTTATGCTTTAATAAGCCTCATGTATCTGTATTTGAAAATCACCAATCCTGCAATACCACAGAAGTGCTACGGTTTTTGGTTTGACTCTTCAGTGGCACCACGTCAAGGTCAGATGGTGCATGCTTTCTAGTGGAATGATCCTTAGGACAACTGCAAAGTAATGGATTCAACTGTCATCGATAATTCTATCAGTTTATGGGAATCATCTTGCTATAATAGTCAAGAGTACAGGCTGTAGGAGCAGACTATATGACTTGAATTCTTGCCTCTGTTGCTTGCCTGCTCTGTGACTTTGGCAAGTTTTTCAAAGCCTCAATTTTTAAATCTGTAAAATGGCAATAATCATACCATGTACCTCAGAGGGTTGTGAGTAGTAAACCTAAATCTCTGAAACAAAGTAAACACTCAGCAAATGAGAACCATATTAATTTACATTTTTAACCCTATATACTATAGGTATATTTTGCTTAGTGGAGAAGTCAAAATACAAAACTTAGATGCTATAAAATCTAAAAGGTAATCTATTATTATCCACATATGTAAATTTAGCTTAAAAAGATGAAAGCACAGCTCTCGTTATAGGAGGTATGAGACCACTCTCACTGTCCCAACATGCCATCACTGTTCATATTACTACAAATCAATCAGGTAAAAGGATTCCAAAGAGTGGAGAGAGAGAAACCTCTGAGGACTGATGGGGAGTGACTGTTACTTAGAGCCAAAAGAGAAGAATGGTCATTCCATTTGATGACAACCTGAGATAATGGTATCAGCAAAGGATATATCTTTGAAGGGAAAATGAAAATAACTTGGAAGAATCTGACTTATTTTACTGACATTTCCCTTAACTTTCTAAGAGTGTGTTCTCATATATTTTAGAAAATTAAAAATTATCACAGTGCTGTATTTAAGGTTGTAATTCTGAAAGCAAATCATTTGCTAAGGTAGGTTTGATGGTTCCATTTAAAATATTAGCCAATAAAGTTTTTGGCTGAATCTGGGTTTCTGCCATGAAACTCAAGAATGTGTGAAACTCCAGAATGTGAGAAATCCAAACATTTATGTAGAAATTAAAAACCTCCTCATTAACTCAGGATCATTATTGTTTCAATGAAGGCAGAACTTCTCAAAATAAAAAATAA
>NW_012099654.1:2637846-2639879 GCF_000951045.1 Mandrillus leucophaeus
AGGACAACGAAATGGTGGGGCTAGCCTAGCAGCGCAGTACAATAAAACTCATAGGTTTTCAATTTTTCAAAGGTGATCAGTAGAACGAGTAGGATGTTTAGATGATATGAAAGACATTCACTCTCTAGACTCTGTTAGTCTGACCTTCCTTCCCATTCCTTGCCTCACCTTTTTGGGAGAAGTGTCCACTCCTTTCTTCAAGTCTCCCCTGCATTTTGTACATTTTTTTTTATTGTAAGTCACATCACAGTGTGTTGCCATTAGTTGTTTTCCATTTCCCTGAGCAGGTGATGATGTTAACTTATACATGTATTTGTTTCACAAACATTTGTTGTGTACTTTTGAGCGAAGTTTTTATATTGCTTCTTTAGCATCTTTTCTCATTTTTCTGGCTATAGCAATTCAATTTTGCTGTGGGAACTATTCTTCTCCCATTCTCAGTCTATGTGGTTTAGATGGGACTACCGCTAAGCCTTGGCTTCGAGTGATGGTTTGGCCACGTGGCTCAAAACTCATTCATGAAAGCAATACATCCTATGTCCAGGATGAATGATGCTAGAAGGGAGGATGTGCATACTAGTCATATCAGAGCCAAGGAACATTAGCTCTGAAACTTTTTGCTCTTGGAGTTGCTAACTTAGTAGATATAAACCTGGATGATATAAACCAGTGGGTTATCACCGACACCTCATGAAAATGAAGTCAGTACAGAAGAAAGCAAACAGAGAGACAGTGTCCTGACAATGTTAGTTGAAGTTCTGAATCTGGTTGTGCTTGAATATATACCCTCAGATTTTTCCAGTTCTCTAAGTCAGTACATTGCCTTATTTTGCTTGTCAGTTTGAATTGCAACCAAATGAGTACTAATACTCTAATACTCCTTTTTTTTTTTTTTTTTTCTGTACCAGGCACTCTGATAGGCTATAAGTATACAAAGATGCAACCACCCTTGCATCTGAACAACACATGTCCTTACCCTGGATCCTGTGCTGTAGAGATAGCTGCATATCACAAACACTATAAAGGAAATTCAAGTTTACTGAAGAATACATGGGTGTCTGTCACTCAAGCTCTGATGCTTAGCATTGGCTCAGAATGATTTATAACCCTAAATACCCACTCTCATGACCAAGTCCTTCAGGTCCTGGAGAAATGCATTTTCTATTTCTTGCCTCTATGTCCTTGAAAGAAGAGGTGATTATGTCCAGCGCCAAGTAGGATTGTGGGCTGTGCCACTGCTAATGCCAGAGAGGAACACGAGTTCAGAGCACAGGGAGGATTCGAATGTCACTCAGTACAAATTAAGCTGTGGATTCCTTTCTTTCAGATAGCATGAATACAATATATTTTTGCATCCCAGTAGTGCTGAGTGTCCCTTTCTTACATTTCTGTGTGTTTGACAATGTTGTTCCAGAGACATTCATCAATTAGCACAATATTTGCAACAGTTGAATATGGTAGTTGAGAAGCATTTTTTAATATTAAATAATTTATATTTATTTCACATTTGCTTATATGTTGATCTAAATGTAGTATGTGTGAAAACTAATACTAATTCTTTACATTGCAAAGAGAAGAATCTTGAACACTAAAATTGAAAATGATTGTTAAAAAATATTAAATGGTATGTAATTAAAATTTTAAAACAGAAATTGAATTTCAGGTTTTCAAAACAATTATGTTTAAAATTCTGATATTTATGAATCAGATTTTATAATTTTGAATACTGTAATAACATTTTTAAAAACAAAATGATTATGATTTTATTTTTACTTTTCTTAAATACATGACATTGTTATAAAAAACATTCTAATTATTCTTTGCATTTACCTTTAAGTTTTATTCCTTTAGATCATTCCTTTTAATATAATACAAATTACTTTAAAATATTGATTACAACAACATAATTAGTGATTTTGCTAAAATAAAAGCAGGAAAAATAAATTTAATGGAATAAATAGACAATAATTTATGAATTATGTATCTTTATTACTCATCCAAACAGCAGCAGCCCATTGACAGAAAACCTAGAC
>NW_012099654.1:2640244-2642465 GCF_000951045.1 Mandrillus leucophaeus
GCTACTATACTTGGGTAATTTTTAAAGTTTTTATTTGTAGAGACAGGGTCTCACTATGTTGCTGAGGCTGGTCTCAAACTCCTGGCCTCAAGTAATCCTCTTACTTCAGCCTCTCAAAGCACTGGGATTATAGGCATAAGCAATTGTGTCTGGCCCAAAAGGAAAATTTTTTTAAAAATCAAAGTAATGATAGTATATATACCTTATTAATTCAATGCTCAACAATCATGTTAATTGTGAATATATATATACACACAATTAACTAATATAATATATATATATTAGTAAGTTTTAGTAAGCTGCCACAAGTCATGTCATTAGTAAGTACCAGAGCCCAGGGCCTAAATCTGTCTTGAGACTTTGTACTTTTTCTACCATACAATGCAGTAGCGATACAGATCAAGTGAGACCCCAAACTGGGGCTTAGTCCAGGAGGGTTCTTGGCTTCACTCAGGAGGAATTCAAGAGTGAACTGATGGTGAGAGAAAGCAGGTTTATTGAAGTGTCAGTGTACAGAAGAGTGATTGCTCCTTGCAGAGCAGGGCTAACCCATAGGCTGTGCACCCAGAGTAGTGACATGTGACTGTTGGCTAGCAGGAGTTATACTCACTTTTAATTATATGCAAATTAAGGTACAGATTATTCAGAAAACTCTAGAATAAAGAGGAGGTAACTTCTGGGTGTTGCTGTAGCATTTGTAAACTGTCATGGCACTGGTGGGAGGGTCTTATGCTGATGAACAGCGAGGGCAACTAAAGGTTGCCTTTGGTGCCATTTGCTGGTTCTGGCCAGTTTCTTCATTTTATCCTGTTGGGACCAGGAAATAAGTCCTGCAGTCTCCTATTTCAGTAGGGCAGCATACAAATTTATTTGGGGTATGGTAGTTTTCATATTTTGACTACTAAAAGTATGATTTCCTGCACAAAGCTTTAGTTTACTTGCTTGTTTCTCACTTTCAGTGAATGTATTATATTTAATAAGATATTCCAAAGAAATGCTAAGCATAAATTTCAATCATACATAACTTAGAAAGAACTTAAAATTGGATCATATAAAACTCCCAGCAGTTACTTCAGTTACTTATAGACTAGAAAAGTTTCCTTTTTCACTATACTTTCCTCCACAATTTGTTTTGAAGGCAGCTAATCAATATTGTTGAAAATACATGACTGTGGGAAGTGAGACTGGATGCAACTGTAATAGTGTCTTTGCTTCCACAGTTGTACATTACTTTGTGCAGAAGCTCAAGACAATGACAATTTTAGCCCCTTCTCTTACTGCTCCAAAGCTGACAAACTGAAAAGAATTTATATGTGAATGTTAATCTTTTTGTCTTTCCTTATATGCGAGCATTTTTGATAGCCAAGTAAACTATGCTATGTACTTGATTTTTCTTTTTTTTTCTTCTGGAGAATTGGAGATAATCTTCCAGCACTTGAAACATTATGGTATACATCTTCCTGTATCCCTAGCAACAATATCATAGTAGGTAGAATTTAAAAACTCAGTCCAGAATAAACTTGTCAAAACTATAGAAAGAGGAGAGAAATAAATTCACTCCACTTTCTTATTCCATAATGCTCTTTTTCTTTCTAAGCTACTATAACACACTACCATAAATGGGGTGACTTATAAACCATAGAAATTTATTTGTCACTGTTCTGGAGGCTAAGAAATACAAGATCAAAACACTGGCAGATTTGGTGTCTGGTGAGCACCTGTTCTCTGGTTAAGAGAGAGTGTCTTTTTGCTGTATGTCACATGGCAGAATAGGCAAATAAGTTCCCTTAAGCTTCTTTTATTAGAGCACTAATCTTATTCACAATGACTCTGCCCTAATGACCTAATCACCTCCAAGAGGCTCCACCTTCCAAAACCATCACCTTGGCAGTTAAGATTTCAACATTTAAATTCATGGAAGACACAGACATTTAACCCACAGCAGTTCTAAACCAAGGACTATTGTTAATGAGTTCACTTTGTGAGATCCCAGTGGCTGGGAGGCCAGAGTGATTGGTTTGATCTTCAGGTTGGTTGTAAGCCCCAGTTTCTTATAGTCACAAATGGTGCCCCTTCCCCTTAACTGAAGTTCTGACAATGAATATGCTCCTGGTCACAAGCAGAAGCAAGTGAAAGTGTCTGCAAATTCATGATCTTTACATAAAGACAACCCCATGTACATGTCCTAATACTATCATCTTAAATATGAAAAAGCAGAGTT
>NW_012099654.1:2643070-2645282 GCF_000951045.1 Mandrillus leucophaeus
TTTCTTAATATCCTTCTGTACCCCAAGACTCCATTAATACAGTAGTAAAAGAATAAAGAAGGCATAAAGTCATAGTAATACAAAGAATGAGAAGAGAGGCTTGAGTAGATTAGAGATTTTGACAAATTTTTGAAAGGCAGAAAGTGGAGGAAGGGTGTTGATTGGTAGAATCTCGTAAAGAAACCCTTAGGCCAGAATATTTTGTGGAAGCTTTGATGGAGGGGTATGCCCAGAGATCCTCCAGTCTGGGATCCAGCAGATAAAAAGGCTCAGAGTGAGGAGGTCAAAACCAGGGAGGGAGTGGAGCTTAGCGAGAGTCTGACTGCAAAAGAACCATGCCAGTGGCTTTCCTCCCCTCTCTCTGCAGGCAGAGGTGGCAAGGAGTTGGCTGAGCCCCCACTATATCAGGCAAGATACCTGATATCTTTATTTCAAATAAAGTAAAAGAAATACTTGAGAAGGACTACTCTGCTAAAATGAATATTGCGACCCAGAGTAAAGCCCCTTGTTGTGACAAACTCCTGGTAAGCGGGTAGTTCCTCTTTCTCAATTCAAGGCAAGCCTGTTGGTGGAACAGCCTCACAGTGTAAACAGAGCTCCCAGTCAGTCCTCCCACTTCCTAATTATTAAATATAAAGTACAAACAAGAACCATAACACACATGACAAAAACTAACAACACCAGAAGAAAGTAAACATGAACAGACAGGTCCTTAGGGGAAACAGAAATACTCTGAGAGACAGGAGGACCTGAAACAACCCAAGCCCCTCGTAATGTCCGCAAAGAGATTTGGAATTCTGTTACATCCCTAAAGGAAAAGCTATGTGCTATGAAAAAGAAAAAGAACAAGAAAATAAAACCTTCCTGAAAACTAAAAATGTGTTGACCAGAATAAAACAAAATTCAACAGAAGAACTGGAATATGAAGCCATAGCAATTTTATGAAGTAGAAGAAAAAGAATAAAAGAGAAGAAAAATATGAGAGAAACACTAAGAGACACAGAGTATCTTTCTAAGACAGTCTCACATTTGGCTTATAGGCATTCCAGGAAGAGAGAACAGAGAAAATGGAGATGAGGAAAGTACCAAAGAAAATATATAATCGTTTCCCCATTCTGAAGAGATACTCAAATCTTCCATATTTGAAAGGACCAATCAAGTACTGAGTAAGATGAACGAGAAAAGATTCACACCTAAGCGTACCATGGCAAAATGTTGGAACCTAAAGTATAAGTGAAAAAATATATAAAAGCTTCCAAAAGGAAGAATAAAAAGGAACCTAGAGTACTTAAAAAGAAGAAGAATCAGACCCAAATGAGACATGTCTTGAATAATATTGGATTTTAGAAGACAATGACAAAACCTCTGCCCAAAATATTGTAAAAAGATCATTTGAACCCAGATTTATATACAAAGACAAACCAGAATTACAAGACGCCAGAATACATGTTTAGATATGCAGAGCCTCATAATATTAACCCCCCATAGATTATTTCTAAGGAATTCCATGTGAGTGTACCCAAGCAAAATGGAGGTAAAACCAAATAAGAGTAACATACAGGACAACGAAATGGAGGACAACGAAATGGTGGGGCTAGCCTAGCAGCGCAGTACAATAAAACTCATAGGTTTTCAATTTTTCAAAGGTGATCAGTAGAACGAGTAGGATGTTTAGATGATATGAAAGACATTCACTCTCTAGACTCTGTTAGTCTGACCTTCCTTCCCATTCCTTGCCTCACCTTTTTGGGAGAAGTGTCCACTCCTTTCTTCAAGTCTCCCCTGCATTTTGTACATTTTTTTTTTATTGTAAGTCACATCACAGTGTGTTGCCATTAGTTGTTTTCCATTTCCCTGAGCAGGTGATGATGTTAACTTATACATGTATTTGTTTCACAAACATTTGTTGTGTACTTTTGAGCGAAGTTTTTATATTGCTTCTTTAGCATCTTTTCTCATTTTTCTGGCTATAGCAATTCAATTTTGCTGTGGGAACTATTCTTCTCCCATTCTCAGTCTATGTGGTTTAGATGGGACTACCGCTAAGCCTTGGCTTCGAGTGATGGTTTGGCCACGTGGCTCAAAACTCATTCATGAAAGCAATACATCCTATGTCCAGGATGAATGATGCTAGAAGGGAGGATGTGCATACTAGTCATATCAGAGCCAAGGAACATTAGCTCTGAAACTTTTTGCTCTTGGAGTTGCTAAC
>NW_012099654.1:2646382-2689123 GCF_000951045.1 Mandrillus leucophaeus
AGACAATAATTTATGAATTATGTATCTTTATTACTCATCCAAACAGCAGCAGCCCATTGACAGAAAACCTAGACATATGCAAAAAAAAAAAAAAAAAAATTAAATCCATTCATGTTTGATATCTGCTGTCTTTCAGTCCTATAGAAACCATAGCTTACCGTGTATTTATCAATTTTGTTTGTATGAAAATATATTGGCAAGGTAGAAGGAAAGAGCGTATTTTATTTAAAGATCTGATCACTTAATGTATAATTTAAAAATATTTAGATACATGGTATATGGGCTTCCATTTGGATTCTTGCTTTGGCCCACAAATACTAGGGGTGGGCCTTCCAAGAGACATAGGAATCAAATAAATTCACTTGAACAAAATTCATAACTAAATTTGGTTATGAAAGAAGTATGTGCAAAGTGGTATTATGGTACAAAGAAGGATTCCATCCTCTTCACCTTTGTATATCTAATACAAACAGTCTGTAGATATTTGGGGAATTAAATAAATGAATGCAGGCAGATATGCGATAAATACAATCAATAACAAAGCAACAATCATAATCATGTGTCCTTTAATGACAGGGACATGTTCTGAGACATGCTTTGTGATGTGATTTTTGTCACTGTGTGAACATCATAGAATATACTTACACAAACCTAGATGCTATAGCTTGGTTTTTAATTTTCATAGCTTTAATTTTTATTACTTTAGATCTATATGAAGTAGAAGACCTAGACTATATAGGATAGCCTATTGGTTTTTGGCCACAAATCTGTACATTGTGTTACTATATATTGAATACTGTAGGCAATTTGTAGCACAATGGTAACTATTTGTGTATCTAAACATAGAAAAAGTAATGCATTGTGCTACAATCTTAGAACAGCTATGACATCACTAGGTGATAGGAATTTTTCAGCTCCATTATAATCTTATGAGACCACCACTGTATAAGCGATCCATCATTGACAGAAACATCATTATGTAGTGCATGACTGTATTAGAAACAGATTGTAAAAAGCCATAAAAGAGTAGAGCAACAGATAGTGTCAGGCACTTGTGTTAACATAGTTATTACATTAATAGGGTTGCAAAAAAATCAGTTAATAGGGTTATAACAAAAAAAAACCCATAGTTATTACAGAAAACACTGAGTTTCTAGGATTTTTTCATTAAAAACTCCATTGACCTTCAAGGTCATATTAAAATAGCATCAGGAAATTACGAAGAGGAAAGCTAGTTAAAATATTTTGTACTCCTATGATGCCACTCTTAAGAAAGGTTTATATCTTAAGGCTGAATATCATTTTTTCACTATAGTCTTTTCAGCAAATTTACTCTGCAGTAAAAATGTGAAGTAGAAACATTACTAGAAATTTTTTCTGAGGAAGCAATAATGGTGCTATAGATCTTTAAAAGAATATTGATTTTCCGTATACTTTCTCATTTTTTCGTGAATAGGACTGGTCTTATCTTTCCTTTTACCTCTACAGGAAAGAAAAACATTTGCAAAATCAGGTATTTCTACCTTTGGACTGACAGAAAATAAATGTGGAATGAACATGTGAGCAATCGATCCCTCAAAATAACAATGAAGTAATGTTGCCTGAAGTGTACTTTATGTCTTCTCTGTGCGGATTTAATCATTGATATTTCTCCCAATTACCATAGAAGCTAGATTAGATTCCTTGAGGAGAAGTATAATTTGGTGATGTGTTTGCATATATGTGTGCACACTTGTGCATGTGTTTTGGGGATAAACCTCAACCCTGGCTACATTTTAAATTCACTTGAGGAGCCTTAAATACCATGTCCACTACTAATGACAGAAGCTCCAAAGAAGAGGTTTTATTCAGGCAGCATGCAAAGAGAGCAGATCTTCTCCTAGGACAGTCTTTGCCCCGCTGAACTCCAGAAAATTAGAAAAGAGGTCCTTAACTGCCTGTTCTTAGGGTACAATCTGTTCAACTCTAGACCATTATAGGTCAGAAACCCTATCTTTTTTATCCTTGCAGCATCAGCAGCTACCATGGTGCAAAGAACACTTGCTTAATAAAAAGTGAAAAATATATGCATAAATGAATAAAAACTGATGTCAAATGATGTTAATAATTTCACATCAATTTCTGTCACAGTTTCAGCATGAGGTCTTAAAATGTTTAAGGGGACATGGGTATAAATCACTCACATTTGCTGAAGTGAACTACTAGACCACCTACACAGATGTACAAAGGAAGTGTTCTAGAACTCTTATCCCAATGAGCACTTCATGACCACCAAAGTTGAAAAGGTCAAGGAGAGGGTTTCCTTGGAGATAAATGCTGGTATGCTACGAACTCACCTCCACATCCCACCCCCATTCCCACTACAAGAGAGGGAGAGGGCTTCCCTCATTTCAAGCATGATGATAGAGCTTCAAAAAGAAACAGAGAAAATGATGTGTGTCCTGAGGCAAGGAGACCAATAGAAATCTATATTTGAGAAACTTCCAAAGCCAGAAGTAGTGACTAGAAACTGTTCAGCCTTCAGGATGCAGCCAAAGGGCCAAGTTGGAAATGCTCTACATTCCCAAAGTCAGGGCAAAGGATGCAAGAATGTTTTCTGTGGTACAATTGATGCTGCCTTAAGATAATCTGTTATTGTTAGAGGCAATGTTGCCACAACAGAAGGAATCAGGAAAAATATCAGTGGACCCAGAAGTTGAGGAGGGGAGAGTGGCTAGTTTGTAGACGGATAGGTTCCCCCACATTTAGGGAACTTCATATGAGAAATTATTAGTGATGAGGGTTTCACTCAGAAACACCCTCACAGACAGAACCGAAAATAATGTTTAACCAAATATCTGGATACTCCATGGCCCAGTCAAGCTCATACTTGACTTAATCATCACAATAAGCATCTCTGGTCACATAGTTAGTTGCTATCCCATGGTCATGCACTTAGTTTCTATTAGAGTTCAGTAGTATGCCAGGAGCTTATTTTGGAGTGATAACTAATTCTCTGATGCAGATGGCATGACTTTGCTCAAAAACTCTAGTGGGGCTTTCCAGAGACTCTGCACTGTGTCCTATCAAGGTTACCTGTAGCACCACAGGCTATGCTCAAAAGGCATTTTGAACTTATTTTACAGTATTCTTCGGTTGGGGGGGCACCCACTCAAAACTGGCAGCCTTCCAAGTTATCTGACAAATAGGATGGAACAGTATTCCCATGGGAGGTATGTCCTATACCCAAAACCCAAAGATGCCTACCAAGAACTATGAAAGATACTATGACTTGTCTATCTAGAAAGTGCAAGGTACAGTGATTTGCCTTTTACTTAAGAGGAGATGCCTGGGCATGCCCCATTTTGTTAGATGCTTAGAAACTTCATCAATATGGCAGACTTCTAAAATATTTGTAGGATTTATTTCCTATGGTGTGTCACATGTGTGTCTTACCAAGGAAACCAGTGTACTTGCCATATGCAACTTCTTAGATTTAATTAAGATTATGTCAATGGTATCAGCATGATGTTATGTAGAATGTCAAGCTGATCAAAGAAACTTTAGATTTACTTTGTGACAGAGCAGAAAAGTTAGTATAGACCTGGAGCAAGAGTCTGAATACATACTGCTACTGTTATCCATTCAAGGGGATCCTTCCTCCCATTGTAGACTGAAGATAAGACAGTCATCAGATTAATAGCTGCATGTCAAAATGTTGTGTCAATCTCTTCTAGTAAAGATACTGGATTCCAGCACAGCAATTGCCATTGAAGCAATTGGTAAGGTTTATAGCAGCTCACAGTTATTGGCTATAATCTATCTTTTTATTGCAAGGACTACACTGATGAATTAAGCAAAGATACACTGGGAACTAACTAACACTTCTGTATCCCTTATGTCTTAGTAGATGTTACTAATCTCTACCACTCTACTCAGAATGTGGCCTTACTCCTGATTTACTACCTTATCTAGGGTTGAGGAAAATTTTAGGAGCTTCTAGGCTTTTCCCATCATCATTGCTCTTCCTCAATAAGTGAATAAATCAATATAAAGGTTCTGCCAGCTGCTAAGTATATATTTCTTGATTATGTACTCAGGGAATGAGGAAATGATGGAGGGTGTTCATGAATCAATTGCAACTATGTGATATGGACTTGGGCCTGGACTGAATCTATCACCTTGCCTTTGTAGACTGTAATATGGAAGAGGAGAGTAGATGGCTTAGAAGTTACAAGGGAAGGTAGGTGCAAATCTATAGGAGGGTATGTATTAACTTGAGAGACAGCTACCTCATGTGAAATTCTGCATGTTTTAGTCATTGAGCAGCTGCTATCTCTACCTGTGGGAACTGGGCTAGTTCTGAAAGCCCAGAGGGTTCCCAGAGGAGAATTTGGGGCTTCAGTATTCTCAAGGGCATCCACATGAATATCAACATTTCTGTTGTTAGAAATTCAAGGATTCTACTCCCTGACTTTGGTGTAGTCTAGTTGTGGGGATGGTGAATTGAGCCTTATTTACAATGCTACTGCTCTCATAATCAGATTCTTGTCTTAATTTTTAACCCGAGCTCCCCTCCATCTACAAGAGATGATAGGTTCTTTAAATCCTGCCTTGAAGTTTTTTCAGCTTTCATACCTTTCCCTGAAACAACTTAGCCTGTCATTTTCTTCTTTCAATCCATTAAAGTACTTAAGAAATGAGAGTGCAACTCCATAGTCCTTATAATTAACATTGCCACATTCAGATATCTCTCAAATTCTAGAGAATGCATAAGGTAGTGCATCCCCTTTGACTGTATCCCATCCTAACCCACCATCAATGAGAATCTTAATAATTATTATGTTCCAGTGTGCCAGGACCAATTACCATCTCACTTACACCTAGCAGTAGGCTCCTTATTGTCAGTAAGTAATCCAATTACAGAATCCTATCCTGAGAATCTACCCCTTTGAATTACTTTGGCATCAACTGTCTTGGTTTGAATGTCCCCAGAAGCACACTCCAGAATAAGGATTCAAAAGCAAACAGTTTATTTGGAGGTGCAGGAAACACTGGTATAGGAGTGGGGAGTAGGAAGTGATACAGAAAAGAGAAAGCAGCCAAGAAAAGGTACATTTTGCAGACAATCTTCATCATGGAAAACTGAAGCTTAATTTCATGAAAAAGAGGAGAGGAAAAGGGGCAGAGAAATCCAAGAAATGGTATAAAATGCAATTCAGATGTATCCCACTTAAGGAACAAGGGAACTGAGGCATTCATATTTCATTTGTCATCAGTCATTGCTTCAGGATGTCCACTCGGGCACTTCTGGCCTGGTAGCATACATGGGAAAGGCCTTCTGGGTTTCTAGATAAAGTACTCAAGCATGGAGGCACAGCTATTGAACGTTTGAAGTTGATTTAAGCACATTAGGTTAAGAAGTTGGACTTTATTATAAACGTATAGGACCCTGAAACATCTACTACACATGGTGAGGCTGAAAATGAACCCATGAAAGAAACAAGTTTTATGGAAAATAAAATAGGTGTTTTTTATATATTAAGTCTGTGGTACCTCTGGGTTTCCTATAGTTCGGATGTTCATTCTCCCAAACTTCATGTTGAAATTTGACCCCCAATATTGGGTAGGGGCTTAATGGGAGGTATTTGGGTCATAGAAGCAGATTCCTTGTGACTAGATAAATCTGCTCCTTGGGAGGGAGGAGAGCGAGTCATTATTGTATCAGTTCCCGCAAAACCTGGTTGTTAAAAAGAACCTGACCCCTCCCAACTCTTGCTTTCTCTCTCACCATGTGCTGTCTGTATATGCCAGCTCCTCTTCACCTTCTGCCATGAGGAGAAGCAGCCTGAGGCCCTCGCCAGATGCTAAGTCTTCCAGTCAGCAGAATCATGAGCAAAAAAACCTTTTGTTTCTTTATAAATTACTCACATCAGATATTATTTTATAGCAACACAAATGGTCTAAGACAGTGATATACAAGGGGATACATCTAGAAGCACTTGAGTATTTGCGTTTGGATCTTAAGAGGGAGAGGTAAGCTTTGGAGATAAGTGGAAATTTGTGAGGCATTATAATAATAGATGCCTGAAGCCACATGTATTAGCCTGTTTTTCCATTGCTATAAAGAAATACTGAGGCTTGGTAATTATAAAGAAAATATTTAATTGGCTCATGGCTCTGCAAGCTGTATAGGAAACAAGGCACTGCCATTTCTTTGACTTCTGGTGAGTCCTCAGGACCTTTTTACCCATGGTGGAAGATGAAGCAGGAGCCAGTATATCACATGACAAGAGGAGGTGCAAGAGAGAGAAGGAGGTCTCAGACTCTTAAACAACCAAACTGTGTGTGAACTAACTGAGTGAGAACCCACTCATCACCAAGGAGATGGCACTAAGCCATTCATGAGGGATCCGCCCCTATGATCCAATACTTCCCACCAGGCTCCACCTCCAACATTAGGGATTACATTTCAACCTGAGATTTGGAGGGGACACAGATCCAAACCATATGACCACAATAATGGAAAGGATTAATCAATTCAGAATGACAGAAGATGGAATGTTGAGAAATGTCTCTATTTAAAGGAAGATGAAAGAGAAGCCAGCGAAAGGAAGGGAGTTGGAAGAAAGGAAGTTTGAAGGAAGGAAGGAAGGAAGGAAGGAAGGAAGGAAGGAAGGAAGGAAGGAAGGAAGGAAGGAGGGAAGGAAAATGCAGGAGAAGAACATATTGCAAATCAGAATAAGTTAAGTGATTTCAGTTCAGCAATGTCATGATTTTTTCGATCAGGGTTGTTTCATTTTTCTGTTTCAGTTCACTAAAATTAGTTGGAATATCAATCTTTATTTCATTTTTACTGCTGTACTTAACTGAACTCCTTAGAATATAATAAAGACTCATAAGTTATTTGGGCTACATGCTTATCATTCTTTATTGTTACTACTTGCCAATCACTTGAAAAGATTTTCCTTGCTTGAGAGGGGAACAGAAGAGACAACAATCAGTCCTTCATATATCCTTACTCCCTTTGCTGTATCACAAGTTCCTTAGTGAAAAGAACTGTGATGTGAGATACCATAATGCTGAATAAGGTTTTCTTTAAGTTCACAAAGAATGTTGTTGGAAGAAGCATGGTGAGCAGACAAGGCAAATTCATAGCCATATCCAGAATGAGTGTCTATTTCAGCGACAAGTCACTGCACAGTCCTCGGTGAAAATGATCCAGCATAACCATGTTACACTTCGATTGAAAGAACAGGCAAGACAGAACTTACAGGGTTTTCTGTTTCCCAGAATTTCTTCTGTATGAAGCATCTCTACATGTTCAAGTAAATCCCTAGATTGATACAGTTACATTTTAATTGGAATCTCTTTTGTTACCTTCTGGCTTGGCCATAGCCCCCTTTGAAGCATGGATTGGAGTTCCTTGGCATGGAAGACAGTGGAGAAAGGCCCTCCAACCTTGAGAAAGTCTGAAACCTTGGATCTGAGAGAGCCTTACTGAGGTGAAATAATTTCTTCATTTAGCTTAAGAAGCCCTGGCAGTTCCCATTTCCCAGCAGGCAAGAGCAGAGTGATCAATTCTGAACAGCATCTCTACTGAGAGCATTTTAATCAGCCAGAATGAATACGGAGCAGCTGGCTCACCACCAAAAATTCACAGACATGTTTGCACTCGATTGGAAAACAGTAAACATCAGGCATGAGGCCAGATCCATTTGGTATATTAATTTCTTCCTCTAAAATAGATCTTAGAAGCAAATTCTTTTTTTTACTCTCATCCCTCTGTAAGACTACATACATTTTTATCCCTTTCTTCTGGAAATATTTAGATTATCAGGAGAGAACTAGCTCAAACCCGGCTTTTAATTATCAAGATAGTTCTAATATTCTATGGCATTTTTGCATTCAAAACTATAGACCACTTACAGAATAAAGAGAGAGAGAATGGGTGGTAGGAGTCAGCATAGCAGAATCTAGTTTCACCTCTTTACTCATTTCCCTCATTTTAAAGATAATTGGAATCATTCATTTGACTTTGATCATGTGACTAGAATGTAAAGAGATGATAACAGCAAAGCTTATGTATCTAAATATAGGTAGACACTATGGAAGAAATAATTATTTCAGGGATATTACTATTGTTTAAACATTTTCTAAAAAATCCTTCTTTGGAATAACTCTTAAGGCCACTAGAAAACTCAGTCTTCATAGACTTAAGCCACATTTAATAGTAAAATATCTCTCAATTTATTCATCCACTTATATCTAGCTTGACTCTGAATGACTTATGGCAATTTTAGAAATTAAAATCCACCCAAAAGAACATTTTTTCATATATAAGGATTCTCAAAGCAATATGTCTATACAAAGTAGTCCAGATATTATTTCCAAGCATATTTTGACCAATTGTAGTATCATTACAATAAGTATTTAGCCATCTCAAGGAACAACTTCAAGAAGGCAGTACTCTTTTGGATATAGAAGTTTTCATATGTTTGTTAAAAATTAGTCATGTTACTTTGTAATATTCATCATTTTATAAATTTAACAAGATGGACAGTAACTTCCTAATTCATCCCCTCCATGTGGGGTCTTTTTGTAAACTATAGAATATTGTGTATTGGTAATGATTAAATTCATTTGTGATGGCTTATTTCTCAGCTGTGTTCTCTTCATATTATCTTCTGGTTTAGTTTCATTCAATTATGTTTATTACTAAAGTGTGCTCCTTGAAACACTAGGTCCTTAAGATCAAGCATAAGTTCTGTAATGAAACACATTTAAGAAATGTAGCCTACTGTACTCCCTCTTGGATTTTCACAATGCATATAAACACACCAGCAGCACTCCAGGGCTCAGTTATAGCTGAACCTACTTCCCTGGGAGCTACATCAAGACTCAGGCTTTTTTCCCACAATCCTCTCCTCTCCGGGTTCTCCCCTTCTCAGTTAATGGCAACATTATCCTTCCAGTTGCTCTAGCTAAAATCCTTGGGGTCATCCTTACCTCCCCCTTTTTCTTACAACTATATCCAATCCCTCAAGAAATCCTGTGGGCTATAACTTAAAAATAAAATTGTGTCACCTCTTTAACGCCTCCACCACAATCACTTTGGTTCAGTTATCACCATCTGTATTAGTTGGTTTTCACACTGCAGATAAGGACATATCTGAGACTGAGCAATTTATAAAGAAAAAGAGGTTTAATGGACTCATAGTTCCACATGGCTTGGAGAGGCCTCACAATCATGGTGGAAGGTGGAAGGGACATCTTACATGGTGGCAGACAAGAAAAAATGAGAGCCAAGCAAGAGGCAAAACCCCTTATAAAATCATTAGATCTCATGAGACGTATTCACCACCATGGGAATAGTATGGGGGAACTGCCCCCCATGATCCAATTATCTCCCACCAGGTCCCTCCCACATCATGTGGGAAATATAGGAGCTACAACTGAAGGTAAGATTTGGGTGGGGACACAGCCAAACCGTAGCACCATCTGTCTTTTAAATTACTATACCAGTCTCCAACTGGTTTCTCTAGTTTTGCCCCTACTCTCCTTTAGTCTACTGTTAAAGCTTGAGTATGTCACTCCTCTGCCCAAGCCCCACCAGTAGGTTCCTAAGTCAGTGTACTAGTTCATTATTGCATGTCTATAAAGAAGTATCTGAGACCGGGTAATTTATAAAGAAAAGAGGTGTAATTGGCTCACAGTTCTGTAAGCTGTACAGGAAGCATGGCACTGGCATCTGCTTGGCTTCTGGGGAGGCCTCATGGAGCTTTTACTCATGGCAGAAAGTGAAGCAGGAGTAGGTATATCACATGACTAAAGCAGGAGCAAGAGCTTAATTTATTTCACGAAAAAGAGGAGAGGAAAAGGGGCAGAGAAATCTGAGAAATGGTATAAAACGCAACCATTTCTGGTTGCCAGAAGGAGAGGGAGAGGAGGTACCACACACTCTACAGGATCAGTTCTCAGGAGAACTCACTCACTATGGTGAGGATAGCACCAACCCATGAGGGATCCACCCCCATGACCAAAACACCTCCCCCCAGGCCCCACCTCCAACACTGGGGATTACAATGCAACATGAGATTTGGGCAGGGACAAATATCCAAGCTATATCAGTCATCACAAAAGCCAAAGTCCTAATCAAAGCCTTCAAAGTCATATGTGATCTGTTTTTCAGCTCTCAGACCCTGCCTCTTTTCTGTATACCATTGTTCTTATCTCCTTTCCTATCTCCCCACTGCCTGTCCCAAGATTAATCCACTCTAATTATACCAGCTTTCTTGCTATTCCTGGAACATACCACGCATACTCTTGTTTCAGGGCTTTTATATTTACTCTTTACTTAAACATCCCTTCTCCAGATATTTGCATGACTCACTTCCCTACTTCCTCGAGGTTTCTACACAAATGTCACCTTATCAAACAAGCCCTCCCTGACCACCACCCTATGCAATCACTCCTTCCACTTCCCTATCCAGGACCTTCACTCTATATCCTTATCCTGCTTTGTTTCTCCTCATGGCACTATCGCCACCCAACACATCATATATTTACCTACTCATTTCTTGTCTCTCTCCTGCTATAATGTAAACTCTATGAAAGCAGAGTGTATTATTGCCTTCACCTGACTTTTCAGCGTCAGAATGGTGGCTAGCATAGGGAGTACTCAATAAATATTTGTTGGATCAATAAATGTATGTGCATTTCTGAGAAACCATGCAGTAAAGAAAGTTGTTTAAATATCATTCCCAAATATGTGTATCTACAAAACCACATTTTAAAACATAGTACTGAGTAACATCTCACTGAATACATTTTGGAATTCCATGGATATAAGGTGCAGTCCTAACTTACATGTGCTTCCAGGCTAATTGGGGACAAACATAGACAAATAATTCAATGTAACTTGATAAGTGATAAAAAATAGATGTATAGAGGGATGCTATAACAGGACAGGATAAGGCTACTTTGTCTAAACAGGGGCCTCTGGGAAGGCTGCTTCCAGAAGGAAATTCCTGATTGCGATACTACAAAATATGCTTTTGTAACTTTGACCATTATATAGATCTGCCAATCATTTTAATAGCATTCACTGATATTTTATGGAGTAGAATAAGACTTCCTACTCTTGATTTAAAAAAATTGGAAAACAGAAAAATCATAATTTGGGAGCCCTTTTGATAAAAGCAAGATCAAGGAGAAAGACCAATGTTATTTAGTTCAATAATGCCCAGGGTGATTATTTTGTAAGAAGAAGTTCAAAGAAATGTTAATAAGGGGTTATACATTAATAAGGGGTTATATTTGAGACATGATGTTTTTGTCACCAGGAAAAATTTACATACGCTGTAATGAGGTACACTCTGCCCTTGGGTAACTCAAGAAGAAATGAGCTGTGGCTGCCACTGGTGAAACTAGGATACCCCTCATCTTCCTTTCACTCTGCATAATGGAGCACATGTCCTTGTCTGCCCCTCCCACACTCATATCCAGCAAAGCCTGGGTAGAAGAAATCTCTCAGCATCCAGAGTCTGAGGGACCAGAATTTTCAAGACAAAAGAAGAGTCTTAGGTCTACGATGTCTTCCTAATACGGAAAGGGATGGAGTTTTCCAAGGGAGGGGATAGAGAAAACAGATAGTAGGGAGTATGTGCTGAATGAAGGCTGCAGGAAGAGAAAGAAAAAATTAAATAAAAAGGAATATGAAGGGAGTGATCATTGAACAACCTCCAAAGACATAATTTGGAGGCTTCTCTTTTTCTTACACCATTCCCACAGGGAATTGGGGATTCCAATCCATAAGTTAATTGAATCAGGACACAACTCCCGATCTTCATCCTCTATACTGATTACAATATTCTAATAGACATTTATCTTTATTTCCACCAGCACCTCCAAACTCTTCTCATTTTAGAAATGAAAGTTTCAATTGTATGAAACTTTGTGAAAGTGCAATTAAAGAAACCAAGAGCAACCCAAGACCACTTCTCCCTACTTTCAGAAGTGAAGGCATGGTCACTGACCAGACTCAGCCAATCAGACTCTCACACTTGGATCTTTCAGTTTTTAGCAACAAATGCAAAAATAAAAGAAGAGTAATAAACACTGTTCTAAATTGTATTTTTATTTGGCATATAGTAAATTTCATTCATTTTATAGTACGGTTTCTGTAATTCTCATGAATAGATAGTCATGTACCTATGAGCACAAATATGATAGAACAGTACCTTTGACCCCCAAAATTCTTTTGTGTTGTACCTTTGTAGTCAAACCCTACCCT
The DNA here is from genome assembly GCF_000951045.1 of Mandrillus leucophaeus. Classification (NCBI taxonomy): domain Eukaryota; kingdom Metazoa; phylum Chordata; class Mammalia; order Primates; family Cercopithecidae; genus Mandrillus; species Mandrillus leucophaeus. The sequence continues at coordinate 2,658,657 of NW_012099654.1, forward strand.
CCGCAGCCACTGATGTGTTCTCTGTCCTTACAGTTTTGTTTTTCCAGAATGTTATACAAATGAAATCATAAAATAGGTAGCCTTTGAGTCTACCCTATTTTGCTTAGGTTAATACATTTGAGATTCACCTATTTTGTTAGATGTTTCGACAGTGTTATTACTGTGCCATATTTCATTGTTATTCATATGGTAATGCAAAGGACCTAGAATAGTTAAAACAATTTCAGAAAAGGAGAACAAAGTTGGAAGACTTGCATGACCTGACTTCAAGATTTACTATAAAGCTACAGTAATAAAAACAGTGTGGAATTGGTGAATAGATAGTCATGTAAACCCATGGAACCTACTAGAGAGTTCAGAAATTAAGTCACAGAAATATGATCAATTGATTTTTGACAAAAATGCAAAGGGCAATTCAATGGAAAATTTGATGATCTTTTCCAAAAATGACGCTAAAGCATTTGGATATTCACATGCAAAAACATAAAATTCTTAGATATACATCACACTTTATTCTTCTAATATCTGTAGATTCTGTAGTGATATTTCCTCTTTCATTCCTGATATTTGCAGTATGTGTCTTCTATTTTTTTCTTGGTCAATCCAGGTAGAGACTCATCAATTCTTTCATCTCTATACAGAACCAGGTTTTAGTTTCATTGATTTTATTGTTTGCAATTTTGATTTCTTTTCTTAATTTGCATTTTTCCCCCTGCTTTGAATTTCATTTTTTCTAACTTATTTATGTGGAAACTTGGTTATTAATTTGAGATCTTTCTTTTTTCTAACATAAGCATTTAATACTATAATTTAATACTATAATACTATAAATTTCATTATAAGCACTGCCTTTCCTGCCTCCCATAAATTTTGATATGTTCTGTTTTCTTTTTCACTTTATTCAAAATACACTCTAATTTCCCCCATTACATTCTTTTGACCCATTAATTATTCAGAAGTCTGTTATTTAATTTCCAAATAGCTAGTGATTTTTCTAGGTATCTTTCCATTATTGGTTTTTCAATATAATTTCATTAAGCCTAGAGAACATACTTTGTATGATTTTAATTCTTTAATTTGTCAAGGTTTGTTCTATGGTCAAAGATACAATCTATCTTGGTGAATGTTTCATGTACACTTAAAAATAATGTATATTTTGGGCAGTCATGGTGGTGAATGTCTGTAATCCCAGCACTTTGGGAGGCTGAGGTGGGCTGACTGATTGAGCCTAGGAGTTTGAGACCAGCCTGAGCAACATAGTGAAACCCTGTCTCTACCAAAAAAATAATAATAATAATTAGCTGGGTGTGGTGGCATGCATCTGTAGTACCAACTACTTGGGAGGCTGAGGTGGGAGGATCACTTGAGCCTGGGAGGCAGAGGTTGTAGTGAGCTATGATTGTGTCATTGTATTCTGGATGACAGAGTGAGACGCTGTCTCAAAAAAAAAAAAGAGAGAGAGAGAAAAAAATAATGTATATTTTATGATAATTCCTTGAAACTTTCTATAAATATTAATTATTTCAAATTGATTGATAGTCTTGTTCAGGTCTTCAGATACTATATTTTTCAGTTCTAAAATTTCCATTTGTTTCTTTTATGTAACTTCTGCCTCTCTATTGGGAACTTCTATCTTCTTATCCATTTTAGAATGTTCACCATGACTTTCTGTAGCATGGTTGTTATAGCTGCTTTAAGTCTGTTTCTGATAATTCCAACATCTGGGGCATCTCAGTGTTGCCCTCTGTTAATTCTGTTGATTATTGTTTCCTGGGTTTTTGTGGGTTTTTTTTTTCTCACACATTGGTCATATGTTTTGATTCTCCCCACAGTCTTTGAGAAACAGGGACTCCTTTTTTCAGTTATTTTAGCCAAGAGATTCCATCTTTTCTTGGGGTTTTAGGTGCCTCCACCAAAGTGATGGAAGTATAGTGTCACAGCTGGGGCTGGCCCTGGGTCAGGGCTGGGAGAGAAAAAAAACATAAAAACTGTAAAAGAAATGGGTATTTTTCTCTTGCCACACTCTCTGGAAAGCAAAAATCCCTTTCCTGTGCTCTGCTAGAAAGAGATGATTTCTGCCAGAGTTTTTTTTTTTACAGTTAGCATATATTAGCTTGTCCTTAGTTCAAACCCAGGTGTCAAAGGAGAAAAAAATCCATGAAACCCTTCTCCACTATAGGTTGTTAATCAAGTTTTTACTTTAATTTCCAATTCTTGCATTATTGTTTGCTTTTCACAGTTCTCAGGCAGTTGCTTTTTGTATTCTATCCAGAGCTTTAGTTATAACGCGGGGGAAAGATAGGCTGTAGTCTATATACTCCATTTTGGCGAGCACAGGAATTTTAGTAATAAAAATGTTTTACCCAATGACTAGAATTAATTTAATTAGCTTGCTAACATGCATATATATCAATCAAGAAATTAGTAATGACTTGATTATTAAACACTAATTTTTCAGGATATTTTCCTATAGGCCAAAAGACTACATGAAGTAAATTATGCTACATTCATAAAGCCACAAAAGTGGGTGTGGGCAAACCACTGAAGTAAGTAGGTAAGCAGTTTCCAAGTTCTTAGTCAACATCATAGAATTGGTTCTCTTGAGCAGGCATGGTGACACACTCCTGTAGACCTAGCTACTCAGGAGGCTGAGGTGGGAGGGTTGCTTGAGCCCAGGATTTTGAGGTTATAGTGAGCTATGGTTGTGCCACTGCATCGCAGCCTGGGAGACAGAGCAAGACTCTGTTTCTTAAAAAAATAGAGTTAGTTCTCTTGGTTTTTTGCTCATTTTGTTTTGCAATAATTCATGCCTTATACCTTTTTTTAGTGTATAAAAACATTGATACACTTCTGCTCAAATAAATTAGTTCTCCCAATTCCACAGACTATTCTGGCAGTAATAAGAAGTTCTGTTGCCAAAGCAAATATGGAAGGGTGAGGGTACACATCAGGAAAGAGATGGAGAAAGAATCTAATACATATCAATAGAGTCCTGGCACCTCTAAGTGAGTCTTTGACAGAAAAGGAGGCCCTGAGCATGGTGTTAGAGAGGGAAAAGACTATCTAGACCTCATTTGTTTCCATATTTTAGGACAATAAAACTAAAGTCAAGAGAGGTGATTTATTCAAGGTCAACCATCTATCTCCTTATTGCTTACGTTTCAAAATTTAGCATAGCAGTTACAGATGGGGCAGTTCATTTTGAGAAACATGGCTTTGTGATTTGGGCGCTCATAGATTAATAAATCTTGTTGAGCAAACAGGATAGAGAAATCAAAGATGGAAAATACTAGGGCTAGAAGAAAAAGATAAAGAATAAGCTGAAGATGAGAACATTGTGTTCTGAGAAAAAGAAGGAGGAAGAGGCACAGAAAAGCAGAAGAGACCTGTCTTCATGGCAGCATTATTTTAAGTTCCATGGCCAACCTTATTGGGAAAAAGAAGTTTGCCATCCAGGAGAAAAATTACCTAAGACTAATATTCATCAGTACTTGTACCCACTTAAAAGCCAGTTGCCAATTTAAACAGTATCAAATTTATTTCTCTCCCAAGCAATAGCCTGAGCTTGAGACCTCTTCACCCACACTCCCATGAATTATTAGTTAGACTCTGTTCCTGAACAACCCCCCTCTTCGTTATCTTTCACTTTAGAATGTGATCTTGCTTTTGCAGAGAGTGCTTAATGCTACACTAATGGCCACTTTCAGACCCAGCCCTGTGCAGACACAGCTGAGTTCTCTGCCCCAAGTCAGGCATTTATTTATTTGTTTCTTTATTTGTTTTTTGTTTTAATGAGATGGGGTCTCACTATGTTGCTCAGGCTGGTCTCCGACTTCTAGGCTCAATGATCCTCCAGACTCAGCCTCCCTAGTAGCTGGGATTACAGACGTGCACTATCACACGTGGCTCCAAATCAGGTTTCTTAATTTGATTAACACTGTGTCAGCCTTAACAAACGAATTTTCCTTTAATCCAAAACCCTAAAAATAGTGAAGGAATAAAAGTAAATTGATAAACTAATTCATACTAAGAAGTTACTGACCAAAGCACTTTTCCCAAGGTAGTTGAGTTTAAACAGGGAACTCAAGATGATATAATGATTTAATCCCTAGGAATAAATTATGAGTGGTAGGAATGTCTGCATATCGTGTATCATTTAGGACACAGATTCGAGTCTAACTATAGAAAAGGCCAAAGGAACAATAGCTTACACTAGTTCGTTTATTCTTCTCTCATATAACTGACAGGCAGGCAGCCTAGGCTGATTGATAGAACTGCTCCACAGTGCTGGACACCCCAGTCTTTTCTGTTTCATGGTTCCATCACTCTCAGCACAGTATCTGTCTCATGGTCTAACATGGCTCCAGCTCTAGCCATCACATGTTCCCACCAGTCACAAGTCTGGGCCTCTGGAACGTCTGATCAACCAACTAAAGCTTGTGGTTTCTGTGACCCTCTCTTTGAGTTCAATTAATTTTCTGGAGCAGCTTATAGAACTCAGGGAAACCCTCACTTATGTTTACCAGTTTATTACAAAGGATATTTTAAAGAATACAAATAAACAGCTGGATGAAAAGATACATAGGGCGAGATCTGGAAGGGTCCCAGACATAGGAGCTTTAGTCTCCACGGAGCTGGCACCCTCCACATCCACCCCTATGTGGATAAGTTCTTGTTCACCCTCCTGCAAACCTCCATGTGTTCATCTGTCCAGAGCTCTCTTAACCTTGTCCTCTTGGGCCTTTTATAGAGAATGCATTGGATAGACATGATAACCATGTACAAATGTGATTGAACAAAAAGGATATGAGCTAATACTATAGGCTAAGTTGGGGAACTCACCAAAGGCTATCTGTTCAGATTCTTCCTGGCCTCTCTCTGCAGCATTCCTTTCTCCAGGGTATGGGCAGGACCCCATCTGAAATCAAGGTCTTATGACCTACAGTCAGACAAGGTAGGTCAGAGAATTTATTTATGGCCAGCTCCAATGTAGAAAGGCCCCAAAAGATTCCTACCTTGGGGAAAGAAAGGAGGTAAAGGAAAGCAGGAGATAGTCAGAGAGATTCTGCTTCCTGAAGCCTGCCTCTGAGGCCTAAAGTGCCCCGACACTATACCAAAAGACTGTAACAAGGGTTATAGGATATATGAGCCAGGAGCTGTGGATGAAAACCAAAATATATATCATAATATCATAGGTATTTTTAGCTGGACAGCCATATACCTACCTTAAATTTCTATTACTAGGATTAAAAATGAGAGCATCTATAAGGAATAAAACTGTCAGAGTCTGCCACAGTAATTTTGATAAGGGGGATTTTTTTTTTGTGCACCCTTCAAACAACATCTTTTTTCCTCAAATATACCTGGTAGTTATTTTATAACAAGCATTTGTTGAATAGAAAAGCACTGGGCTTTATATTATAATGCAGATATTGACTATAGAAGATGTTTAAAGCAATATTTTTAAAATATCTGTTTTAGAAGTTGTAGATAAATCGAGCTTTTGATTAAGAATTCTATTTTAAACCATGAATGGCAGTATTTTCAGTTTATTAAAGATGCAACCAATTGTTGTTTATTTGGATTTAAGTGAGCAAGAAATAATAATGAAAGAGATGAGCTTCTTTCTTCTTCATTTTTTCTAATAAAACTGAAGCTGGTATTGCACCAACTGAAAGGTTCTCTGGGTTCAAAGCAGCCTGAAACATCACTTACAGGATGATCACTCATAAAGAAATTTGCATAATGTATGAAATTCCAAGAAAAAGCCATTGAGCTCTTTAGCTTATAAACTTTAACAGCTAATAAAATCTGCTGAAAAATAAGTTATTTCCTTAATTCACCAAACTAATAAATTAAGTTTTACATATGGGTGGATAACCTTATAAAGAGCTTTAGGATCCTAGGGAAGTATTGAAGCAAGCCCCAAATTACACTTTAAATACACACTTTAAATAATATATTCTTATGACCTTAGGGTTATCTACTTCATTTATAAAGCAACCAAAGATTAAGAATCTCTTGCACTTTAAGTCCATCCAACCATTAACCTTCCAATCTTGTTTTCTCATCATGAAATAGTGTTGTAACTACTATTAGGATTATTTGCCCTTTCCCCTAATTCTCTTTCATCGATTTGGTACAAGTCAACTCTAATAGCCAGGAGGACAGTCACACTCTGGGGTAAGAAACACACCCATTAAGAAGTAAATCAAGTGTGACAGAGACTTCTGTCTACAGGATATTAGAGACTTTGTGAATTGTGCCTGGCCTGCAAATTTTATTGTAAACCATGAGAACCATTAACCAGTGGGAAACAGTTTTATTCCCATCAAAACAAAGGCATCGAATATTAAGAAAAATAAAACCCGACTGCACAGGTGAGTGAAAAATGCCAATTATCACTGCAATTCTTTTTTTTCTTTTTCTTTTTTTTTGAGACAGAATCTGGCTCTGTCATCGAGGCTGAAGTGCAGTGGCACAATCTCAGCTTACTGCAACCTCTGCCTCCCATGCTCAAGTGATCCTCCCACATCAGCCTCCCAAGTAGCCTGGACTACAGGTGCACACCATCATGTCCGGCTAATTTTTGTATTTTTTGTAGAGATGAGGTTTTGCCATGTTGCCTAGGCTCAATTTTGTTTGTTAACTAAACATAAAATGCCCATTGTATACTAAGCACAGTGCTTGTACTGGGAATTCTACGGATCAAAAAGCAAGGTTTCTCTCTTCAGGAAGCTGACAGTCTTGGGGTGGAGACACACCTGCACATATAATTTCAACATGGAATGATAGTTGCAGGAATGAGGTTCAGTTCTCAGGACAATGGAAGGAGATCTTGGGTTGAACTAAAGGCAGGGGCAAGGGAAGGGTTGCTGGAAAAGATGGAACTGAGCCAGACTTGAACTAACCAAGAAAGGAAGCCAGGTGAAGATGAGGAGGAGAGAGGTTGTAGGTAGAAGGAACAGGTGAGTGAAGGCACAGGGACTGTAATAAACATTGTATGTGCTGTGTGGGATTGCCAGAGCAGGGCAGAGGGCAGGTTGGAAAGGATAGATTTGGGAGTCAACTGCATTTCAAGTCGTGTGATGCTTCTGGGTTCTTATTTCACCTGACCTGACTAAAATTATTGCACAAGTTTATGGAGAGAAAGGGATTGGGAAGTGTGGCTCTGCGGTGAGGTTGAGGAAATGCACAATCCTGAGTTTCCCCAGTTGGAAGTTCAATAGAGAATGTCTGCTTTGGACTGAATTTTGTACCCCCGCCTCCCAAAAATTCATATTTTGAAGCCCTAACACTATGATGGTATTTGGAAGTGGGGCCTTTGGGAGGTAATTAGGTTTAGATTAGGTCCTAAGGGTGGGGCACTGGTCTGATGACATTAGCGTCCTTATAAGAACTGAAATCAGAGAGGTTCCTCTGTCTCTCCCTCTCTCCTGTCTGCTATGGGAGGACATAGAAAGAAAGTGGCCCGCTACACTCCAGGAAGCGGACCCTCACCAGGCACTGACTCTGCTGGCAACTTGATCTGGATTTCTCAGTCTCCAGAAGTATGAGAAATAAACATCTGTTGTTTAAGCTACCCAGTCTATGGTGTTTTGTTACAGCAGCCCAAGCAGACAAATACACATCAAAAGCTGGAAAACCAGGAGGCTGGGGCTGGAGTGTATAGTATATTGAGTGCTGGCCCTGGCAATAATTGGAGAGGATCTGGAAGTATGTTTTTGCACTTCTTTCTCTGGAGCCCCTCCCATCTTTCCTTTTTAAATAATAGCCTAGGGACAAATGATACTAACTTGTACAAGACATTCCCCTGCCTCTCCCCAGGGTTATGAACCATTTTGCCATTGTTGTAATTCCACCCTTTACCACCCTCAAATCAAGAAATGAAGAGTACTGTTACCCTAGGGAGCTCACAGAATCCACTGTGATTTATATTAAAAGAGTGAAGGTATTATAAACTTTGGTCCTCAAGTTAGAAATGTGTTATGTTTTTGGTAAAAGATATATTGAAATATAACACACATATAGAAAAGGACACCAATCATAAGCGTACAGGTTGTCAAATTATCAAAACTAAAAATATACGTGTTACAAGATCAATAAACAGAATATTAGCAGCGCCCCAGACCCCGCTACACTCCCGTCTTGTTACCACCTCTGCCAATGACAATTACTGCCCTGAGCTCTGGTACCACTGATTCATTCTGCCTGTTTTTCGAACTTTATATAAATGAAATCATATCGTACGTATTCTTTGATGTTTAGCTTTTTTAGCTTAACATTTTATGATATTCATTCATATTATTCTGTGTAGTTGTGTTTGTAAAATCCCGTTGCCAGAAGGTATTCCATTTTATGATTAAACCACAATTTATTTACCCATTCTACCACTGATGGGCATTTGCATTGTTTCCACTTTATCAGTATTATGAATGGCACCACTATGAGCTTTTTTGTGCATGTCTTTTGGTGAATATATGTATGCATTTCTGTTGAGCATATACAGGCAGTTCTCATCTTGCATAGTACCAAATGCACAAATTTCATTTACCACAGTGTAGTTAGATAACACCAGTCCCCCAACAACACAGTTCAAATTTCAATTACCACGGTATATAAACTATGAAAAATTGCAGAAAGTACAAACTTTGCCACTAGCCATCCAATCCACAAATCATTATGTAAATATCAGAGGGGCATCATGGTCAGAGACCAATCATGTATCTTTTTCTAAAGTCTTGGGTACTACACATCTGTTATTCAGTTCACACACAGACAGCAAAGTCTATACTTGTGTTGCCTCCTTGTCTCCCAGTGATAAATCCATGTGATTTATCAAGTTTCATCAATGTAATTATCAATTTTATAAACATTTTATAAAAATTGATAATTAAAAGAAGAAATTGGCCAACAAAGATGAAAATGCAAAAAAAAAAAAAAAGAGAGAGAGAGAGATAATGCTAGAGGTGAAATTTAAATTGAACATAAATGAAGTTATAGAAGAAATATAGTTGGTTATGGGAATGTTGACACTGCCAATGACTGGAAGACCCTAGTTGTTGCAGTTAGAGAAATAGCAATGGCACAATTTTTGTTTTTGTTTTGTTTTGTTTTTTTAGACAGAGTCTCCCTGTGTTGCCCAGGCTGGAGTGTGGTGACACTATCACAGCTCGCTACAGTCTCAACATTCTGGGCTCAAGAAATCCTCCCACTTCTGCCTTCTGAGTAGCTGGGACCACAGGTGCATGCCACAATGCCTGGCTAATTTATTTATTTATTTATTTTTAATAGAGATGGAGCTTTTCTATGTTGCCCAGGCTGGTCTCAAACTCCTGGGCTCAAACAATCCTCCCATCTCAGCCTCCCAAAGTGCTGGGATTCCAAGCATGAGCCACTGTGCCCAGCCAGGGCTCATTTTTTTGGCATAAATGACGAAAGTGATAGTGATGAAAAGGATGAAGATGTAAAAGAGGAAGTGACGCTGAGCAAAAGTCTTCACAATAAACTCTAAGATATTTCACAACATTGAAAGCACAATGGATAAAATGTTAGAAGCTGATCCAAACTTCAAAAAGAGTATGACAGTTCACTAAGGCATAGAAGAAGATGCTCGCTCCATAATAATATGTAATATGTAATAATATGTAATAATATGAGAAGAAGGTAATTATTGTTTAAGCTGTTTGATAATATTTTTACAAAGAAATTAAACACTTTAATTCTCAATGTTTTTAATGTCTTAAATTCCTAAATACAGGTTAGTGTTCCTATCTTTTTTCATTTCTTTATGCCAATGTGACAGAAAGAGAGGATTTAATGTTTTGACAAGGTTTTCTAAATATCATGAGACAACTGCAATTTTCCCATTGATTATTAAGATGGTTTTGCAGTTTCAGCTTGCGTGGCCATTTTTATGTCTCCCACTACTGTGCAAAGCAAGGACTGCTTGTGTTGATAGTACAGTTCTAGGTTAAGGTAATGAACATTTGACACACTGCTCAACTGGCAATCAGTTCCTCTCATAAACCTCTGTCCATTGGGTTTGCCTTAAAGACTATGTTCCAATGAGAATCAGTAGACCAATAAGTCAACTTTAGTCCTTGTAAGGTATCAAGCAAAATGAAGAGTGAATAATGATTAGACACTGGCTCAAGAATATCTCAATACCAGCTAGCCCTTTTCTTTGCTCATAACATATGATGACTGCCTTTAGCCATATAAACTCAAGCTCTGTCAAAGTAATGCATCTTTTAGCTGTGGCCCACCCCATATGTTACTGCCCTCAAACTTCTGCCTAAACAGGCCTTTTGATATAAAATTTGGCTGTACTTTAGTAGCTGGAGCTGAACCAGAAACAGTGACTATTTAAGGATGAACCTTTACATACTACTAATAGTTGGAAATTAATTTCACAATTCAAAAATAAAATATTAAATGGAGTAAACTGACACAATCAAGTCTTTATCCAAAGTATTTTCCAGAGTTTCCTCAGCCCAAGATGGTAGTGAACTTGTAGAGTCATAGATCCAAGCATGATTAAAAACAAGCAAACAAAAAGCAGAGGAGGACAGTCCCCAGAGGAGAATTGTGCAGATGTGTCAGGAGAAATAGATGTCAAAGAACCTGGGCCCTGGAGAGAGAGAGGGAGGAAATAGCTTTTGAACTTCCCTACTCCCTTGAGGCCAGATTGCATGAGTTTCCTAAGATTCTCCTACATCCTTTCAATAAACTACCTTAATTCTACTCATGTTTTTAAAATCAGTTTCTGTTTCATGTAACAAAATATACCCTAATGACACATCCCAAAAATATCTCAATAATTTAGCATAACTTGATGCTACATGAAGCACACATAGAGCTTAAAGTAGAAATCTATACTTTTAATCTAACAAAAAATTTATAGTTTTGTAGTTATAACTTTTTATTTCTGTTTTAAAATTACAACAGTAACTTATGTATGGATAGTCAGTGTACAAAATCCAAATGATACAGAAATGAATAGAAAACCTGTGACAATGAATCCTTTTACTTCCTCACCACAGATTGGCCAATCCCAGCCCCTCTCCAGAGGTAAACACTAATAACAATCCCTCTGATCTGTTGCATGCCTCCACGTATATAAATGTTACGTATTTCTTAACACAAGCAGTATGATACTATATTTATTCTTTTGCAACTTGCTTTTTCAATCATTCATGTGTCTTAGATAGAGTTCTTGTCAGTACATTTATATCTTCCTGATGTTTTTCAACAGCTCTATAGTATCTATAGTATTGATAATTATGTTCTTAATTATACCCATAACTTTTACCCTTTCCCTATTGAGGGTTACTTTCAATTTTATACTATTTAAAATTATAATGCAATGATTTGTAAAAAAATCGCTGTGCGCGTGACTATTTCTGGAAGGTAGACTCCTAGAAATGGAATTACTGGGTCAACTTTTAGACCTAATTCCAAGTTACCTTCAAAAGCAGGTATCTATTTACCCTTCTACCTCAATATATTAGAAACCACATTTCTCCTACACACTAACCAACCCCAAACACTAGATATTACCAATCTTTTTATTTAAAAATTCGTAAAATCTTTACCAGACTAATGGGAGCAAAATGTCTTGTTGTTTTAATTCTTATAATTCATAGAGCAAGTACACAGTGAATTTTTTATTTTATTATTCAATTTTGGATATCTAATTTAGAGCACATAACTTCTTATTGGAAAATCAAATATGAAATTTCAATCATGTCTGAGAAAAATCAATATATAAACTGTAACCATATAGGAAATATATTTTAAAAATAACACTATGTACATTTCTCGTAAGTTAGCAAGTAGTTAAATACATTGGTAGCATTTCTATATATTAATATTTTGTGAGCATATGCTCTTTTCCACGATGTAACAAAAGTTAGTGCACAAAATAGAGAAAAAAGGATGATGCAAAATGCAAAAAAAAAAAAAAAAAAGATCACTTTGCTCGATCTGCTCCTGCCCATGATATCAGCATCATTATGTGCTCACTACTCTTCCTTGACTCTCTATAACCCTGCAGAGGGGAGATGATAAGTGCAAATGGCCCACAGTGATCATGTACCACCACACACTAGCATAGGACAATAGAACCCAAAAGCTAAATTAATAAGAAAGCAGTGACACAATGGAACTGATTTCTTTAAGGCCTAAATCACTCTAATATCTTTTTCAAAATTTCTTACTGTAAAGCAAGGAAAGAAAGAAACCAAAACTGAATTTAAAACAAACTCTGAGGCCAGGCACAGTGGATTACGCCTGTAATCCCAACACTTGGGGAGGCCGAGGCAGGCAGATCACGAGGTCAGAAGTTCGAGACCATTCTGGCCAACATAATGAAACCCCATCTCTACTAAAAATACAAAAAATTGACAGCTGTGGTGGTGTGTGCCTGTAATCCCAGCTACTCAGGAAGCTGAGGCAGGAGAATCGTTTGAACCTGGGAGGCAGAGGTTGCAGTGAGCTGAGATCGCACCATTGCACTCCAGCCTGGGCAACAGTGCAAAAAAAAAAAAAAAAAAAAACCAACAACAACAAAACTCTGTTTACTACAAAATAAAGCAATGTCATTTGGTCTCAGTGGAGCAAGTTACCCAGTCACAGTCTAATGCAGTGAAGAATTAAGATGCTCATTGCTCCTGCAATCAGATCATCTGGGTTTGAATCCCAATGTCACCTCTTACCTTGGATAAACCACTTTCACCTGTCCAAACTCCATAAAATGGAGATAGTAGTAAATCCTCCATACAATAGTTGAGATTAAATGAGAATTGAATGTGGTAATCCTTATAAAGTTCTCAGCCTCTGTCTGCTACTATCTAAATGCTAAGTAATAGTGTCTAAATTTCACTGGGTTGAATCTTGATCCTGTTTTACAGGCTGCCTGTGCCCTAAGGTGACAGGGTATCCCCAAAGGGCTATGAAAGTGTAGGGGAATGGGGTGCCTTTCCTGGAGCTAGATACAGTGGTGAAGGCAAAGCTAGGTTTGGTCAAGCAGGCAAGATGAGAATATAAAGCTTGGACAGATGATAGACAGAAAACTGGAGCAGGCTGCCATAGAAGAAAGGGGTAATTAAGACAGGAAAGTGAGGAGGAAGGCATGGCAGCAGTTGGCCTGCAGCCAAGATGGTTCCTGCTGGATGCAGAAGGTACTTGCCTGTGTCAAAACTTCCAGCTGGGCAACTGGCTATGGTGCTGTGTGTTATCCACTGATGGTCCTGCCCTAGGGTAGTTCTTCCCCGTCTTTAAAGGAGTCTGGCTCCTTGAATAGCGACTTCAAAGAGAAACAGCCAGAAGACTGAAGAAACTCAAGCCTTTCCTTAGGAAGGGGAGAAATTCAGTCCGTTCATTCATTCAGTCAGTATTTATTGAATATCAACTAGGGGACAAGAAAGGGGCTAAATGACGAGGATATAATTTATCTAAACTGGTGAACAGAACATATGCGAAACTTGCCTTTTTGAAGTTTGCTGTCTATTAGAGGAAGACAGACTTAAACATGTGAGTAAACAAGTGAATATATAACCACAAATTGTAAGCAGTCCTGTGAAGGAAAAAAATAGGATGCTATGTGAGAGAACAGGAGAAAGATTCTTATTTATACGTCAGGTTGGTGATGATGCGGGGGTAGGGTTAGGAAAGCCTTCTCTGAGGAGGTGACAGTCAAGTTAAGAACTAACGGATGGCCGGGCGCGGTGGCTCAAGCCTGTAATCCCAGCACTTTGGGAGGCCGAGGCGGGCGGATCACGAGGTCAGGAGATCGAGACCATCCTGGCTAACCCGGTGAAACCCTGTCTCTACTAAAAATACAAAAATTAGCCAGGTGTGGTGTCACATGCCTGTAGTCCCAGCTGCTCGGGAGGCTGAGGCAGGAGAATGGCATGAACCTGGGAGGCGGAGCTTGCAGTGAGCTGAGATCCGGCCACTGCACTCCAGCCTGGGCGACAGAGCGAGACTCCGTCTCAAAAAAAAAAAAAAAAAAAAGAACTAACGGATAAGAAAGAATTAGATAGAGTTGTAAGAAAAACTGCCTTAGAGAGGAAACATCAGTTGCGTAGACCCTGAGGTCGGAATGAGCCTAATCCAATCCAGGAACTGGAAAAAAAGACTGCAGAGCCATGTGCCAGGGGCACCAGTGACACAACATGGAGCCAGAAGTGTAGGCAAGGACCAGATGATACAGGGTGTTATGATGCCATTGTCATCATTTATTAAAGAGTTCCTTTTGTATCAACCCCTGTGGAAGAGGGGAAGGAAGTGAGAAATGCTGGGAACAGGCCCTAAGCCTGTCACAAACAGGCCTTAAAGAAACTGGCCATAAACAGGATTTCTGCAGCAATGTGACATGCTGGTGACGGCTAGCATGCACACTTCTAGAAGTTGTTAGCTTACTGGAGCAGGGCAAGGGAAACCTGGCCCACCCAGAGCGGAAAACTGCTCAAACCACAAACAATAGCAGGAGCGGCCTGTGCCTTAACAACATGCTTTTGCTCCAGATAATCAGCCAGAGCCTGTTTCTCTGCTCCTCACTAAGAATGCTTTGTTTCCCGTAAGGAATGCTTTTAGTTAATCTATAATCTATAGAAACAATGCTTATCATTGGCTTGCTGTCAGTAAATACATGGGTCAAACTCTGTTCATGGCTCTCAGCTCTGAAGGCTGTTAACCCCCTGATCCCACTTTGCACTCTATTTCTGTATCTTTGTCTTAATCCCTCTAGCACTGCTGGGTTGGGTCTCCACGACCGAGCTGGTCACGGCAGAGACAGATGGGGCAGAGCAAGACATGAGCTGAGTGGCAGACCCAGATGACAGCCACAGCCAATCCCATGTGAAGCTCCGCAGCTAGAATGGCTATCCAGAGTTGCCCAGAGTTGGCCAAGCCTTTATACCCCCGCGATGAGTGGTCCCTGGATGCAGGGCACCCCGGGAAGGATGAAGTGGTTCCCTGTGTCTGAGGTCAGCCTGCAGGGGCTGACCGTTGAAGACATCTACCAACAGCATTCCCAGCAGCCAGACTGCTCACTGTGTTCACCATAGCCATGGTCTGGGATGGTTGGGATTTATTCAAATGCAGTGGAAAGCCTTCATATGATGGGAATGAAGTAAGCAAACCAATATGGCTGCTGTATGGAGCCTGGATCAGAGGCTACAGCTTAGAAACAGAGAAACCAGTCAAGAGGCTGCTGTTCAGGTGAGGGATGCTGGATGCTGTGGCTAGGAAGGAAGGAGCGGTGGTGGAGAGAAGTGGAGAGATTCAAGATATACAGAAGAAGCAAAGAAAGGAATTAGTGAGGGCTTATTTCCAGCAATATGAAATCCATAACGCGTTATGAGAGAAAAATGTGAAAATCAAAGGCTATGCTAAAGAACTCAATCAATATTCTTAAAATAAAATTTTATTTATCTAAGTAGGATATTGCAAAGAGAGTGTGGTTACTTTGGGATATAGCTTTGAACTTGCTCTCTTTCAACCAGTTAGGTTTAATGTGGCCTTAGCCTTCCATTTGACATAAACATAAAGGGCCAGCAGTGGATTGGCCCCCAAACAAGTGACCAAAACAACATTTGTGGAAAAGCCAGCATTTCTTTTGGAACAAAACTCCCAGACAAAGATTTGCCTACAGTTTACAAAAGCGAGAACAAAGTTACATGCAGTTATAAAGGCATTTTGATTGATCACCACCTTGAAACATAGCATTCTGGAGCAGCATATGATCCAAGTATCCCATTTTATAGACAGGAAGACTGAGACTCATGGCAGATGATTGACTTATGACCACATAGAAGATTTGCAACCAAGTGTAAACTAGAATTCAGCTTTCTTCTCCAGAGCATTTCCCACTATGGTTCACATCCCTTCAAATGGTTAGATGTGGAGGAAAAGCTGCAGAATTGAAGCTCCTAGCCAGTTATTCCTAAAACTAGGATTCTATCTCATAAGACAGGACAAGGAAGGTTTATTCATTATGTTTTTTGTGTTTTTAAAGACCGAGTCTTGCTCTGTCACCCACGCTGGAGCGTAGTGGCACAATCTCAGCTCACTGCAACCTCACCTCCCAGGTTTAAGCGATTCTTGTGCCTCAGTTTCCCTAGTAGCTGGGATTACAGGCATGTGCCATCATGCCTGGCTAATTTTTGTATTTTTAGTAGAGACAGGGTTTCGACATGTTGGCCAGGCTGGTCTTGAACTCCTGGGCTCAAGTAATCCACCCGCCTCGGCCTCCCAAAGTGCTGGAATTACAGGCATGAACCACCACACCCAGCCTGCTCATTGTTACTCTTCACCAAAGAAACTGATGATCAAATCAGCATAAATGGTCCATAAAAGATCTAACGTAGTATTCTCTAATCTGTCTTATCTTTTGAATATAGACTTTATTCACATTTTCAAATATTCCTGAAAGCTCCCTAAAGCTTTAAATGTGCCATGAGGAAAGTGCTCACGTTCATGGATTTCCAACTTGCTTATCATCAATTTTCAATGTCTTTATTCTTTTTCATAAAGGTCAGTGAACAAAAATTGCATTCTGAGATGCAATCTCCTGGATTATAGACCTTCTAGAGAATCTGCCTAATGTTCCAGTCATCACACACAGCAAAGACAACTCCTGACCCATGAAAGAAAAAACATGCCACTGAGACCTTTTGTATGAATCTTTTTGTTAATAGAACCAGTGAGCTTCAACTGAATTCAATCTTAAATTTCCAGAGCACCACTGCTGGATGCTCACAGGAAAAAACAGGCGCTCCTCTAGGATATCTTAACATTTAAAATTGGTAACTTATTTTTCCAGCATAATGTGAGGAAGCATGAAACTTTTCTCTGCTTGCATTTATTCCTGGTCCCCTTCCCAAACGTCTGCACACTGCACCTGATAATAATGTGTCAGTGGGCAATGCCAAACTTAGCAGGGAGACAGGAGAGAGACAGAGGGGAGAGGAGGAGACAAGAAGGGAATAAGGAAAGAGGTAGAAAAGATGAGGTAAAAAGTAGGGGGAGAAGGGGGAGAAGGGAGGGAAGAAAATTTAAGGGTTAGGGAGGGGAGGGAAAAAAATAGAAGGGACTGGAGGAAAAAGGAGGAACTGGAGGGACTGGAGGAAAAAGGGACTGGCGGAACAGATCAGGGAAGAAAGCAGAAAGGAGGGAAGGCTTATGAATTCGCTCTCATTAAGCTTTTCTCCTTTCATTCTTTTCTTCTAGTAGCTAAGAGGAATTTGAAGACATTTCCATAAAAATTTATTTTTGTAGGTACAACAGATAGGATTTTGACAGCAAAGTTCTGATAATTACCCAAGTGTATATTAACAGTCTGTATTCAGGACTTTCAGAGCTTTTAAGATACAACCAATATTTTACAAAATGTAGTTTTCTTCTCTTAAAATGAATTAGATAATAACCACGCTTAATGAGCAACTACAGACTGGAAACACAGAGTGTGAGACTACATAAAACAATTTCTATAAAGTGATTAAGATGGTAGCTGGCCTGTAGAAGCTCAGCAAACAATAAATTATTATTATTTGTGTAATGTTGCAACCCAACAAAACTTACAATAAAATTAGTTGTGTACATATACATAAGTGTATATGCATGTGGTAATTAGCCATAAGTTCATAAATGTTAGTGCACGTGGTAATTAGCCATAAGTTCTCATAAATTCTTGTAATTAATATTACCTTTATAGAACCAGACCTAGTTTTTCTATTTTTCGTTTTAGAGCTCTGCATCTTTATAATGTACCATTGTTTATGTTTTCCCTAAATGCAGTTTAATTCTCTTTGCACATTCATGATAATCCCATTGTTAAATGCCACAGAGGCCAGATAAGTTCCCCCAAGCAGATGCCCCAGCTTTCCCATCATGCCTTAGGCAAACACTCCCTGGGCTCATCTGGAAGTGGGCTGGCCTGGGCACCTGAGGGTAGAAGAGCTCAAGGGTCCTGACTGTGGAGTATGAACTGTGCAGCATCCCCCAGAGAAAGGACACGTGTGAGGGGACAGGCTGGGCACAGGGAGACTCAGAGCGAGGTGGTTGATGTGTTTGGGAGAGAAGACAGAGTGACAGTCAACCCTGGACACAGGGGTGTGGAGCAGAGCTGACTGGTAGGTTGGGTGAGCGGGATCTAGTTGGGCCAGGATTGGATTCAGGCAGGGCCAGGGACACCAGGGAACTTTTTAATGATTTGGGGGAAGCCTCTAAGCAGAGAGATTTTGAAACCTAGCCATAATGAGTGCAAAATGGCAGAGATAAGGTCAAAAGAACACAGGGGTTCTTCTCTATACAGGCAGAGAAAAGAAGCAAAATTATTCTCCCCTTCTGTCCTGCTTCATACACTTGTTCTCTTATTAATATTCCAACTGTACTACCCAGGCATGTCCTCCAGTTCTCCCATCTCTCTAGCCTCAGGATGCAGACTATCGATCGAAGTTGGTAAGGTGAGATGGGGTCTGGGGAGTGGGACGTGGAGAGAGGAGACTAGGAACAGAATTTCTTCCAAGCTTCCTTAAACCAAATTAACCACAGAGGGATCACACAGAGAGAGTAAAAGTACTTAAACTCTGTGACTCCATCACCTAGTTTTGAGGGTTCAGTGCCTACTCCCCAGCTTCTATCTTCAAAAATGGGGATTGTAATCATTCTGGGGATTATATATCCTTCTAAGGTTGAGGAGGAAAAAGCTACGTAATCATTTCCCAAGCAAATGCATCTGCATCCAAAATTCTGATTACAATTGCAGGGAGTTCATAGACCCCCTGGATCAAGTCTAGGGACCACAAGTTAAAAATAATTAATACCTACATGTGTTTACCGTTAATCACGTCCTAATGCTAAGTAAATATGTGCAGCAGCATAAGGAACTGAACATCATCTCCCCAGCGTTTTCGGGGCCCGAACTCCCAACATTTCTGCAGTTTCCATGGGATCAAGTGAGAGAGCTAAACAGTGAAAACTTGCTTCGTGGTCATTTTCCTCAGCGTTTGAAATGAAATAAAATTAATGACAAGGACAAAGCATTTTTTAATGGATACAAAGTTTCTGTTTGGAGTGATGAAAAGTTTTGGAAGTAGATAGTGGTGATGGTTGAATATCACTGCGACTTTGATTAATGCCACTGAATTATACCCTTAAACTGTTTAAAATGGCAAATCTTACGTTATATAGTGTACCACAATTAAAACAAGGTTAAAAAATAATACTTTAAAGAAGGAGGAAAGTGTGATACCAACAAAAAATCTAATAGTATGCCTGGAATGTGATAGACACTCAACGAAAGTTACACTCTTCTCTCCCTCAACCCTGAATATGGGAATTCCCGCAGGGCTACCACACTTCCTGGTCTTTGGTGGCTCCTGTGGAAGGTCCCTTCCCTTGCTCTCTCACCCTTTCTTTTGAATTTTTTTTTAGCTTTATTGAGGTATAACTGATGTACCAAAAATTGCACACATTTCGTGTGTACCTCTTGATGAGTTTGGAAATGTGACTATAGTCATGAAACCATCACCACAACCAAGGCACTAAACATATCCATAACCTTCAAAAATGTCTTTATGTTCTTTTGTGGGATTGGGGGGTTTGTTGTTATTGTTTGTTTGGTAAGAACACAACATGAGATTATCCTCTTATATTTAAAAGTATACAATACCATATTGTTAAACCTAGGTACTATGTTGTACAGCAGGTATCTAGTACTTTCTCATCTTGCATAATAGAAACTTCATACCCATTGAAAAATAATTTCCCATTTTCCCCTCCCCCAGCCCCTAGCACTCACCATTCTAATCTCTGCCTTTATGGGTTTGACCATTTTAGATACTTCATATAACTGGATTCATATAGTATTTGTCCTTCTGAGACTGGCTTATTTCACTTAGCATAATCTCCTCTAGGTTCATATGTGTTATCAAAAATGGCAGGATTTCCTTGTATTTTTTAAGGCTGAATAATATTGCATTGTAAGTTCATATCACACTTTCTGTATCCATTCATCTGTCGATGGGCATTTGGGTTGTTTCCATAGTTTGGCTATTATGAATAATGCTGCAATGAACATAGGGTAGGGAACACATTCAAACCATAGCCCCTTCCAACTCTCTTCCTGTTCCCCAAACTATAGGATCCATAGCTCCTCTCCAACAGGAAAATCATGCACTGATATCCACCTGCATTACATGTAATCTAGTACATTAATGGAAAAACTTATGCCTCAGGTCCTCTAGAATCTTAGACTTTCATATTCAAAATTCAGGCTTTTGCAATCAAATCTTCTTCTGCCAAACAGTAAAGAGACTCAAGAGCCCATTTTGAATCTCAAACTTGAGAACTGGTTTCTTATTTGTTTTCTCTGCTATAATATTCCTTCCAGAGGAAATTGATACCTCTAGTCTAGTTTGAATGGTGACAGCATACCAGAGATTAAAAGGAACTAACAGGAATTTTTTCAAATGGTTAATATATTAAAATGTTATACCCTATTCCTCAACTGTGAGTGTTTACCGAAGGATTTTGTCTTTGTGTGGCTGTGCATACATGCAGTTTGGCAGGAATGCAGACCATATGCACTGCTCTGGCCCCCATCAGCCTGTTTTTTTTTTTTTTTTTTCTATTTGTCAGCAATATCTGGTTATATGTTCATGAGAAATATTTTGTTTTCATGATCATTATAGTGGCTTGGATTCGGAGCCACTAGATCCATAGAATATGCAGATAAAAAGTAGAGTCAGCCTATTCAATATATTTCAGTAGTAGCCAAGAAAATTCAGGCACCAAGAAGGAAAAACAAAAATGGAAAAGATGTATGTGCTTAAGAATTAACAATTGGGTATCATTCTTTGAACCAAAAAAGAATACAAAAAATACTTTATCAGTAGCAAAGCTCATTAGTTCTTTTAATACCAATTGTAATGTCCCAAATCCCTCCTGTCTTTCCAAAACTGTTTTATTATATTTGATAATTTTTTCATTGAAATGAACTGAAACAATTCTGAAAGAAACTTCTAGACAGCTGGAAGCCTTGGAGCAGATGAGAGTTTGAGTAAGCTCAGTGAGAATTTAGTCAAGCTACCCTGGCTTGCAATTCCTTTCCAACTTATATACAACTTTGATTGAACATTGCTATTTTCTATCAACCACAGTTAGGTTAGATCTTTACAGAAGCCATTTCAACCTGAAACTTTAAAAAAGTTCAGATGTTAGTGTTCCAATGTTCAATAATTTTTATAGACTCCTACTGTCTCTGGTTTATATATGAGTCAAAGAAAGAGAAAGTCCAACAAAACCCAAGTGATTCATAGAAACCTAAGATTAACTTGTTGTCCAGTTCATTTCCAGGGTCACATTGCAGGGGATGATAAACCATCTTACTTTAAAAATCTGCATAGAGGTAGATTCTATAATCTTTTTAAATTGCTTGCTCTAAGAATCTATGTTCTTTGTGCTTTTTTTGTTTTTTAAAAAAATCTTTTAAGATTATAAAATTTATTTTTAAATGAACACAATATAGAAAATATTGAAGAGGAACTCTCCCTCTCCATCCCCATGATACTGTGATTAGCCTGGCGCTAATCACCAAATACAAGCAGAGTTTGAGCACTAGAGTCCTCGGGTGACTCAGATGTCTCTGGGACATATCTGTTCAATCCCAAGGGCTGCCCTCCAGCACTCTATGTGTGTGGAGATTAGGAGGGAACTGTCGTGAAGGAGTGCCCACGAGAAGTTTGACCTAATTCTGCCAGCTGCCTATATGGTGTATGGTACTGGCCCATTCCATTACTATCCGAGTCCTGTGAGGGTACTGGGAAATGTTGTGATTAAATATCGTAAAAGCAATTTCACTACACTGTTGTACACACTGGGGCCAAGGCAACTACCTTAAGACACCTCTCTCAGATTATGACAAAACTAAGGAGGGATTCTTTCCTGGGGCCAGAGGTGCTCAAGCGCCTCTGTGGTGAGGCCGATAGCACAGAAGTCCGGCCTTAGTGCCCACTGGGAACAGATGTGCTGGTGAGCACATTTTAGAACTCCCCAGCTCCAGGACTGGGGGATTTATTTGGAGCATGTTTTGTAAAGAGCTGTGGTTCTATATAACACAGGAAAGAGGTAGAACCAGGGAAATAAGTGTTTTTACTAATAGTGTAAACCCTTTAGTATCTGTAGGCAGGTGAGGGCTATGAAAATTCATATTAAATAACCATAACATTTTATGATTCAATAATTTTATTTCCTAGGGTGTTTTGTACATTGCATTTTTCATTATTTAATGAACAATGTCTTATTTTCATTTAATATTCTTCAAAATATCCTTTTGTTTTGTGCTCCTAGATATCCCATCTTGATTTGGAAGGTCTCCCCCATTCCTAGATTAAACACATGGTCTATTAGATTTTTATTATTTTATTTTTACAATCAAACTTCTTTACTCATTTTGAATATATATGTATATATGTATATATGTGTATATATGTATATATGTGTATATATACGTATATATATGTATAAATTTTCAAAGAGAGGCCTGGAGGAAATTTTAATTTCCTCCAGACAGACTGTCAATTGGGCTAGCATCATTTATTAAATAACCCAACCTTTGCTCAGTGAGTTAAAATACTTCTTTGTCATATATTAATGGCTGCATAGTACGTTATATATACCATAATTTATTTAAGAAAGGCAGCATATGTGCTAGTTAAGATGTAAGATGCAGATTCTAGAGTCAACTGCATGGGCTTGTCATTTATTAGCTATGTGATCTGGAGTAGGTTTCTTATTTTAGCGCAGCAATTTTTTCTTTTTATTTTTCTTTTATTGTATAAAACAAAAGGTTTGACTAAGAAATGCATTTTAAAATAAATATATTTTTTATTTCAATAGTTTTGGGGGTACAGGTGGTTTTTGGTTACATGGATAAGTACTTTAGTGGTGGTTTCTGAGATTTTAGTGCACCTGTAACCTGAGCAGTGTATACTGCACCCGATATGTAATATTTTATCCCTCATCCCCCTCCCAACCTTTCCTCAAGTCCCCAAAGTCCACTATATCACTCTTATGCCTTTGCACCCTCACAGTTTAGCTCCCACTCCTAAGTGAGAACTTAACAATATTTGGTTTTCCATTCCTGAGTTATTTCACTTAGAATAATGGCCTCTAGCCCCATCCAGGTTGCTGCAAAAGACATTATTTTATTCCTTTTTATGGCTGAGTAGTGTTCTATGGTGCATATATACCACATTTTCTTTAACCACTCATAGGTCAAAGGGCACTTAGGTTGGTTCCATATCTTTGCAATTGTGAACTGTGTTGCTATAAACATTCATATGCATGTGTATTTTTCATATGATTCTTTTGCTTTGAGTAGACACCCACTAGTGAGATTGAGATTGCTGGATCGAATGGTAGATCTACTTTTAGTTCTTTAAGGACTCTCCATACTGTTTTCCGTAGTGGTTGTACTAATTTACATTCCTAGCAACAGTGTAAGAGTGTACCCTTTTTACCACATCCATGACAATATCTATTGTTTTTTGACTTTTTATGGCCATTCTTGCAGGAGTAAGGTGGTATTTCATTGTGGTTTTAATTTGCATTTCCCTGATGATTAGTGATATTGAGCATTTTTTTCAAGTTTGTTGGCTGTTTGTATATCTTCTTTCAAGAATTGTCTATTCATGTCCTTTGTCCACTTTTTGATGGAATTTTTTAATGCTGATTTGTTTGAATTTCTCATAGAGTGTGGATACCAGTCCTTTGTCAGATGCATAGTTTGCAGATATTTTCTCCACTCTGTCGATTGTCTGCTAATTCTGCTGATTATTTCTTTTGCTGTGCAGAGCTTTTTAGTTCAATTAGGTCCTATTTGGTGGTTGTTGTTTTTGTTGCACTTGCTTTTGGGGTCTTAGTCATTAATTCTTTAATGTCAAGAGAGCTTTTCTGATGTTATCTTCTAGAACTGTTACGGTTTCAGGTCTTAGATTTAACTAAGGCTTTGATCCTTCTCGAGTTGATTTTTGCATGAGGTGAAAGATTGGGATCCAGTTTCATTCTTCTACATGTGGCTTGCCAGTTTTCCCAGCACCATTTATTGAATAGGGTGTCCTTTCCCCACTTTATGTTTTTGTATACTTTGTTGAAAATCACAGTTGGCTGCAAGTATTTGACTTTATTTCTAGATCATCTATTTGGTTCTATTGGTCTACGTGTCTATTTTTATGCCAGTATCAAAGCTCAGCTATTTGTTTGCTTTGTGACCATGGGCAAGTTACTTATCCCTCTGTGCCTCAGTAGCCTCATCTGTAAAATGGGGATAAAATCTCTTATGTTATGTTCATTAGTTGATGTGTTCTGCTGTGGTAACAATTCAATTCCGTATGCTCAATGCTTAACACATCAAAGGTTTATTTCTTGCTCTAGTCATTGTCCAGTGTGGGCCAGGTGGCTCTCTTTGGTGGCTTTTCTCCATGTGATGATTTTGGGATCTGAGTTGCTTCAAACATGTGGTTCCTAAATTGCCATGGAATGAACATAACATAAGAGATTTTATCCCCATTTTACAGATGGAAGAGAAGACAGAGCTGAAGTGTCACTCTGAGTGATCTTTGGACTTAGGTCAATAAAAAGCGTATGTTACTTTTGCCCATATTTATTGACTAGAGTCACATAATTTCCAACTGAACTGCTAGGGAACCTGGGAAAGACAGTCTTCTTTTATTCCCAGGGAGAGGAAGTGTTTTGATTAACACAAAGTGCAGTCTCTGCCATATTGACTATTTGCCTTCCAGAAAGGTTATACTGATTTACATTCTCACCTTTAGTAAACGAGACTACTTACTTCCACTCATTATTGTCTATAGCAGTTGTTATTTTTCTTACTTTACTTTTTATGAGTTTTATAAGCTGAGAAAAATGTCAACTACAAGTTATCTAGAAGATAACATCAGAAGAGCTCTCTTGACATTAAAGAATTAATGACTAAGACCCCAACAGCAAGTGCAACAAAAACAACAACAACATAGGACCTAATTAAACTAAAAAGCTCTGCACAGCAAAAGAAATAGTCAGCAGAATTAGCAGACAACTGACAGAGTGGAGAAAATATCTGCAAACTATGCATCTGACAAAGGACTGGTATTTTTATTTATTTGATTTTATTAAATTTAAAATTAAAATTAGCCACTTACACTTATTTATCTTGTTTTATAAATTTCCTGTCCATTGATCATAATAACAGCTGAGTTAATGAAGCAGCTTGAGAGAGTGGGGGGAAAGAACGAGATTTTGAGTTAGAATATTTAGCTTTGAGTACCAGACCTATCACTTATTGCCCGCATTATTTGGTTCTCCTTAATTTCAGTTATTTAAATGTGAAAGAGAGAAAATAAAGTATACTTCACAGGACAATATAGAAGTTAGTAAAATATATGTAAAGGATACATATTTTAAATATATATCATTTATCTATATTCTTATAAAACATCATACATTCCTTTATTGAGTCATATATTCTGTTTTCAATGATTTCTTCTATCCTTTTTTTTCCACTAGACCATAAACTTTTTGAAGGGATGCATTTGTGTTTGTGTTCCTAGAGCCTACCACAATTTCTAACATACAGTAAACTTTAGATGATTGTTTCTTGAATGAATAAATGATTGAATGAATAAACAAATTGATGATATTGGATCCATTTTAGACTTTACAGGCTTAAAAAATACCCTGCAATATATTTGTTTATTGAATCTTCATAACAGTCCTTCGCACGAGCTTGGTAGATACCATGAGCTTCTGAAACAAAATGCTAAAGAGCCTCAAATATTTTATACCCTCTCTTCTTTGCTGGGTATATCACTGCTGTTTACCAAATAAAAGGGGGTCCCTACATTGGCTGGTGGGACAGGAAGGACATCAAGAAGGGGGAGAAGAACACAATTGTCACCTCTTACAACAGGAACTTCATGGGCCGCAGTGATACCAACCCTGAGACCCATGCCTTCGTCAAGTTCCCAGAGATTGTCACAGCCCTGGCCATTGCAGGAACCTCAAGTTCAACCCAGACACTGACTACCTGATGAGCAAGGATGGCAAGAAGTTCAAGCTGGATGAGCTTCCCCAAGTGGAGTTTGACCCAGGGCAGGACATCTACCAGCACCTCCACCCCCGCCAAAGGACAGGAGTGGGCAGCACATTGACGTGAGCCCCACCAGCCAGTGCCTGCAGCTACTGCAGCCTTTTGACAAATGGGATGGCAAGGACCTGGAGGACCTGCGGATCCTCATCAAGGTCAAAGAGAAGTGTACCACTGACCACATCTTGGCTGCTGGCCCCTGGCTCAAGTTCCATGGGCACTTGGACAACATCTCCAACAACTTGCTCATTGGTGCCATCAACATTGAAAATGGCAAGGCCAACTCTGTGCACAATGCCCTCACCCAGGAGTTTGGCCCTGTCCTTGAGACTGCCTGCTACTACAAGATACATGGCATCAGATTGATGGTGATCAGGGACAAGAACTACGGTGAGGGCTCGAGCCAGGAGCATACAGCACTAGAGTCTCACCACCTTGGGGGCCGGGCCATCATCACCAAGAGCTTCGCCAGGATCCATGAGACCAACCTGAAGAAGCAGGGCCTGCTGCCCTGACCTTTGCTGACCCAGCTGACTACAACAAGATTCACCCTGTGGACAAACTGACCATTCAGAGCCTGAAGAAATTCTCCCCTGGCAAGTCCCTGAACTGCATCATCTGGCACCCCAATGGGACCCAGGAGACCATCCTCCTGAACCTCCTGAACCTTCAACGAGATGCAGATCAAGTGGTTCCGCACCGGCAGTGCCCTCAACAGAATGAAGGAGCTGCAGCAATGACGGCAGCACCTCCTCACAACCCCCCCCCTCCCTCACCCAGCGCTGGAGTCATGTTCAAGTTCAGCTCTATTTGAGCCATCAGAGGATCTGATCCAGCCAGCCATGGCTTCTTATTCCAAGATGGTGTGACCAGACATGCTTCCTGCTTCCCAGTCAGCCCACGGAGTGACTGTGGTTGGGGGGGTTTCTTAAAATAACTTTTTAGCCCCTGTCTTCCTATTTTTAGTTTGGTTCACATCTTAGGCAGCTCCATGCAACCGTATTTTTTTTTTTATGACAAGACTCCCATCTAAAGTTTTTCTCCTGCCTGATTATTTCATTGGTGGGTGAAGGAGTCTAGAGAACCTTTTGTTCTTGCAAGGAAAACAAGAATCCAAAATCAGTAACAAAAAAAAAAAAAAGAGGGCCCAACCTTTAAACCATGCAGTCAGTACCACATCCTTGTTCTCAGCTCCTAGTTAATGCTCTCCACCTGTATAACTTCACCAGTGTTTACTCTCAGAATGCCTGCTGTGCCCTTAGCCCCATTCTAAGAGTTCCTGTGCATAGATTCTTACTTAAGAAAGTGGACGTAGTCAATTCCTTTAACTTCTATGACCATGTGTTTTACTACATTATTTCTACTACCCACCTATGTTTTGGTCTAGCAGAAAGACCACACCCAAAGGCAAAGAATCCCTGAGCTGACCATTAGTCCAGAAAGAGGCCATGTACTTCAGCTTTGTCCAACAGGTATGACAGCAGTTAACCAAAATTTATCAAACTCTTACACTTTGGGAATTGGGGGTTTGAAATATAGAATTGGGCAGAGAGTAAAGAATACTGAAGCAGAAAGGCAATGAGAATGCAGTACACAATTGTCAAATTCAATGCTTGCTCCCCAAAATATCACTACAACAGCCTGTGGATAAGACAAAGCTGAGTGTATTGTTCATCTACTAAGAAAGAATGTCTACAAAGTCTTATTAACAAAGTCAGGATACTGATTGACATTTCGAAGTGTGGTTTAAGATGGGTTCTTTTGATGATGGAGAGGAACTTAATCAGGATGAGGGTAGGGTTATGATAAAATAGTTTAGGATTGTTGCAGACAGCTAGGTGAGAATTTTAAGAGAACGAGTTCAAAGAGTCTTGGGTATGAACTGGTTTAGGATGCATTCTATAGAAGAGTTCATAGTTCTTTGGGGAAGTTACTGGAACAAGCAATAATATTATTTGCAATTTTTATCTTCCTGGGAAAGAACTGTGTTCAGTAGTAAAGTTATATTGATGAAGACAGTCAACTGTATAGACAATTTTTATTCTCATCACAAAGCAAAAGCAGCAAATAAGTAAACAGAAGCGTAAGGTAGAAAAACACTGTCCAGAGCAGAAACACAGAGGATCTAAAACACACCAATAGGGGAGGGCCTGGTGACCAACCCGTACTGCAGAAAGGATCTTTTTCTCTGATCCAGCCTTTCTTGCCTTAGACAATCTGGATCATCATGCTATCCAATCAGTAACTTGTACACTTTTCTCATGTTGAGCAAAAAGAATAAACCAATCCAAATAGAGTATTCCATGCTAAGCCTTGGGCTCACAAGTTTAAATTCTTACAGTTCCATTCAACAACTTTGGAGTTGGAGAGAATCCCATTCGGATATGAGGGAAAAAATTACCAAGTCAAGAAATCATGAACTCTGCCGGCATGTTTAAAACTTTCAGGGTATCAGGCATGCTGTATAAGCTCATTATGCAACATATATCAGATCTCACAGCTCGCTTCATATATGTACTACCCTGTGAACTGAAACATATTCGTATTAGAAGTGCATTTGTTTCCAGTTACAAAAATGTGCTGGTTATGATGGATTTAGGAATTATGCTTGTTCTTCCGCATATCCACTCTATGGCATAACTCTTCTTCCCTCTTGTTATCTGGCCTCTGCTTCCACTTGGGACATCTATCACTCCTGTTATCTACCACAAGTTCCCAAAATTCCATCATCCAAGAGTTAGTCCTTTTTGTTTTGATTAATAGCAACAGTCTGAGTGGTAGATGATGTGCAAAGAAGAGCCACTCATGAGGGACAGACTAGAGCTTCTCACACACCCAAGTGGCATGGGCCATAGAGTAGGAAAATCATTAGGTCTGTTTTGTGCCAGAAATCTTTGTGATGAGTAAGTTCTTCCTCATATTTCTAAACTTGGAGCTTTTCCCCCTTAGAGCCTACATCTTTCACGAAGATATAATATTTGCTAAATTAAAAAGTCACACCAAATTGTCATTGAAATAAAAATACATATGCAACTACCAGTCTGTTCAATTGCCTATAAATTACATAATATATAGAGAAAAGAATAGAAAGCCCCTGTTTATTTCTTCTGGACACACCAAAAAGAAATTTGTCTGTAGTCGTTGTATTTACCAAAGTGTTGTAGTGTTGCCTGGGACAATCAATAGAAGGTTACTTTTCCTGGAGTATCACAAGGTAGTGCAATCCCAGCTCTGCAAATAACTGGTTCTGTGATCTTAAACAAGCTACTTAACATATTATTTGTTCATTTACCAAATAAATGTTTCTTAGGGTTTAACTATTTGCCAGGCTTTGTGCTGAAAACTGGATAAAATGGCAGGTAAAATACAATCCTCACCCTCCATGGCTTTATAGTATAATAATATCTTCAGCTGAAAAATAAGGCAATAACTTCTACTTCAGAAGTTATGAAATTTTTATTTTTAATTTTTGTGGGTACATAGTAGGTATAAATATTTATAGGGTACATGAGTTTTTTTAATAAAGGCATGCAATGTGAAATAATAACATCATGGAGAATGAGGTATCTGTCTCCTCAAGCATTTATCCTTTGAGTAACAAACAATCCAGTTACACTCTTTAAGTTATTTTAAAATGTGCAACTAAGTTATTATTGACTATAGTCACCCTATTGTCTCAAATAGTAGGTGTTATCCATTCTTTCTAACTATTTTTTTGGGGGGTACCTATTAACCATTCCCACCTCCCCCAGCCCTCCCTCTACCCTACCTAGCCTCTGGTAACTATCCTTCAACTCTCTATGTCAATGAGTTCAATTGTTTTGATTTTTATATCCCCAAAACACCCAATATTTGCCTTTCTGTGCCTGGCTTATTTCACTTAACATAATGACCTCCAGTTCCATCCGTGTTGTAAGGTTATGAGATTTAAATGAGATTATTATATGTGAAAAGTGCCTGATTCTGTGCCAGCTCTGTGGTCCATACTTATTTACTGTTATTTCTCTTCTTTTTCTTCCTTAGCAGAGTGTCAAGCATAATTCACTCGGATATGGTGCTAAACCTAACTTGTACATGTCAGAAATTATATATAGGCAGAGAAGATAAAAATGCTACACATGCCTGATCGAAACCATCCTGGCTAACACAGTGAAACCCCGTCTCTACGAAAAATACAAAAAAAAACTAGCCAGGCATGGTGGCGGGCGCCTGTAGTCCCAGCTACTCGGGAGGCTGAGGCAGGAGAATGGCGTGAACCCGGGAGGCGAAGCTTGCAGTGAGCCAAGACCACGCCACTGCACTCCAGCCTGGG
>NW_012099654.1:2689173-2712997 GCF_000951045.1 Mandrillus leucophaeus
AAAAGAAAAGAAAAGAAAAGAAAAGAAAAAAGAAAAAAAATGCTACACACGCCTGTCAGGTACTCATGCTGCTTCCAGAGGCCAAATTTGCCGTTTGGGTTTTTTAAAGGTTTGGTGGTGGGCTGCTTAAAAAAGAGTCTGCTATTTTTAAAAAATAACTATCTTAATTTGGATTCTCCCAGAAGCAGACCCTGAGACAAAGATTAAAGTGCAGATAGTTTCACTGGGAGGTGATCCCAGGAAATCTCCGTAGAAGAGTGGGAAGGAAAGGCAGTGAATAAAGGCTGTGTTACCAAGCAAGTCCTGTTGTTGGCAACTAGGGTTCAATTCTCTGGGGAACATTTGGAGACAGTGGAGAATCCACAATGCAGAGTTGCTTCCACTGAGGGGTGAGGAGGTTGGGGTATTTGTCCAGGCACCTGCCAACCTCTGCTGGCTGAGAGCTACTCCCAGGACATCACTCCTAGGTACTTTCATCCTGCCCAAGGCTGGCACTGGGGGAACAGCATATCCCCCGGCTGGAAAATCTCCCAGAAAGGTGTAAGTGCTGGAGATAAAGAAGATGAGGGGGGCTGCGCATGGTAGCTCACGCTTATAACCCCAGCACTTTGGGAGGCCAAGATGGGTGAATGGCCTGAGATCAGGAGCTCGAGACCAACCTGACCAGCATGGTGAAATCCCGTCTCTATTAAAAATACAAAAATTAGCCAGATGTGGTGGTGGGCACCTGTAATCCCAGTTACTTGGAGGCTGAGGGAGGGAGAATCACTTGAACCTGGGAGACGGAGGTTGCAGTGATTGTGCCACCGCACTCCAGATTGGGCAACAGAGTGACACTGGGTCTTAGAACAGAACAAAAAACAGAAAAGAGAAGAAGGAGAAGGAGCAGGAGCAGGAGCAGCAGGAGAAGGAGGAGAAGCGGGGGAGGGGGAGAAAGAAGAAGAGGAGGAGGAGGAGAAAAAGAAGCATCTTCTGCAATGTTCAAAACGTTTTGACTTGCCACCAAACAACGGTGTTGACTGGAGGTCTTTTCATTCTTATTAGAAGTCAAATAAGATCACACAATACCACAGACCCTGATATAAGTAATTTTTTATTGCCTGAAAGATATTCCCATTCCTTAGCCTGACAGTCCAGTTCTTCCACGAGCTAGTGCTATACTACCTGTCTCTCTCCACTCCTTGATAAGACCCCTTTTGCAAGCACGCAAGAGCCCCAGATGCATATTCCTACCCCAGGAATTATATTCATTCTGTTTCTCCTACTCAGAATGTCCCCCACCCTGACCAGTTGCCCCTCTTCAAGGCCCACATGAAGCCCCAAGCCTTTAATTAAGCATCTTGACCACATTCCTGGCCTTAACCTACACATTCCTGGAGCTTCTTGTCTGCATCACTCATTGAGGACTTTGTACTCCTTGCCCTCCATGGTTTATCATCAAGTGAACAATCCTGTCTCTCCAAGTGGACCACAAATCCTGTTCTCATGAGTAGGGAGACTGCATGTTCCTTCTGGAAATAGCCACATCCTTTTTATTTTCATGCTTTCAATAGTCAACTGCTTAATGAATGTTGAGTTGTTACAGTGACCTGGGTTGCTTCCTCGTATCTAACTACATATTAGGCAGTCATACCTCTTTAAGGGCAATGAAGTCTCCCTGAAGTGTAATCCAGGTTTCTGAGAACCAGAAAGCTTAATTGATTCAACAATCACCTTGAACTTTAAAAGGAATTACTAAAAAGTGTTTTAAGGAATCCTACCTACTTCATTGTTTGGCAGCTTCTGCCCATCAGCTCCCTTTGCATTTATTGCTGTAACGTGAAGCAGCATGGTGTCATGATTAGGAGTATGAATTCAGGCACCAAATAGATGTGGGTTAAGAGCATGGGCACACTGAACGTGTGACCTCAAGCAAGGGAAATAGCCTCTGTATGCTTCAGTGTGTTCACTTGTGAAATGGTGATATGGTTTGACTGTGTCCCTACCCAAATCTCATCTTGAATTTTAACTCCCACAATTCCCATGTGTTGTAAGAGGAACTTGGTGGGAGGTAATTGAATCAGGGAGGCAGATCTTTCCCATGCTATTCTCATGATAGTGAGTAAGTCTCAAGAAATCTGACGGTTTTAAAAAGGGGAGTTTCCCTGCAAAAGCTCTTCTTCTCTTGTCTGCCACCACGTGACATGTGCTTTTCACCTTCCGCCATGATTGTGAGACCTCCCCAGTTATGTGGAACTGTAAGTCCATTAAATCTCTTTCTTTTGTAAATTGCCCAGTCTCAGGTATGCCATTATCAGCAGCATGAGAACAGATTAATAAAAATGGGGATAGCATTATCACATCCATAAGTTTGCATGTAAAGCATTTAGCTCAGGCTGTAATAATAGAAACCACTCATTACATGTTGACTATCATTATAAGATAGATTAATTTTATATTATAGTGTGTACCCAAAATTAAATTTAGATTTGGATATACATTAGCAAAAATTTCAGCTAATTGTACTCTCTCCTATTAAGCAGTACAGCTGGAACCCTCTTAATACACCTCCACTGAATCGGTTCACAAAATTAACAACCACTCTCCATTCCCTCTGTAACAAATGCTGACTGACACTTGTAGGAGGCTGAATTCTCCAGATCAGGAGGCCATGCTTCTGAACACAATCTAGTACTTCTGTTCCCACCTGTGGAGTTGTATTTTCATTAAAGATTCAGCTGGGTTTGCTCCCAAAGCTGGTTTTGCTAGTTCCCTTCATCATAATTATATAATTTGATTGAATATTACTCAAACTGACAAAATATGGGTGTGAAAAAGTAGTAATTATGTTAATAAAAATATAAGTTGAATATTTTGGAAGGAAAAATAAATTTGGTAAATGTTTAAATGAATGAGGTGTGGGGAAGGCAACTATAAAAGAACTCTAGAAGAGTTCTACACTCACGTTTTGTTTTTGTTTTTGTTTTTGCAGGAGGCTTTAAATCCTCAATGTACTTTAAAGATGAAACTGGGAATCAGAGAGAAAACAATATGGGGTTAGTTTACACATGAAAATGATGCAGAGCCATGATTAGCCAATTCATGCTCAATGAAAAGACCTTAGACCCACATTGGCAAATGGGTGAATAAATATACATGTATAGATTTCAAGTTAAAAGATAATGTTTAAGGTGTGTGGTTTTTTTTTTTTTAACAATTCTCATTTATGACCTATTTGATTACTGACTAGCTATGATCTTTATCACAATAAAAATATTTCTTCCCTACTTTGCATTTCAATACAAAGGCTAAAATATAGCTTAGCCTCACTTGTAGGCTAAAAGCCCTGGACAAGTAATCTAGCTTTTTGAGAAGAATCCAGAATCTTTTGCAAATGTTCACCTTAGGGGCTGCATTTTGACAGCTCCATTTCTGAAACAGGGCCAAGAAATGTTTTACCAGTCCTGGTCTCCCCAGTTACTTTTCAACACAACCAACCTGCACTCTGGGAGCCAGGAAGTCTCCAGAAAGTTCAGTAGAGGCATCCCTATCCCAAGATGTGGTCTGGAATTAGTCTTGCCATCTTACACACAATATACATGCGGTGAACTTGGACCTCTACATACTTTCAGAAATACAACCCCCTTCCACTCTAAAACTGTCTACGTCTACCTAATCCCTAACTCTCTCAAGGCTTTCAAATTATTTCCCCACTTTCCAGCACCTGGAATTAAACCCTCTATGAGCTCACCTGCCTGGGATCC
Source organism: Mandrillus leucophaeus (assembly GCF_000951045.1). Lineage (NCBI taxonomy): Eukaryota > Metazoa > Chordata > Mammalia > Primates > Cercopithecidae > Mandrillus > Mandrillus leucophaeus. The sequence goes on from NW_012099654.1 coordinate 2,692,917, forward strand.
TGAGACTCAACTTGCTCTAATTTATACCATGCTGTGTGAGCTGGACCTTTCCCCTAGATGCAATGGAATATTCGGAAGCATGATACAGTTATCTTCCTGATTTCAAGTGTGGTCCATGTCTGGAGACTCCTAATTTATATCCTACTTGCCGGATCAGATCCTGGGAACCTCCGCACTGGTCAAACCCACTTTTACCCTGCTGGTTAGGACACTATCATTTGGAAAGCACTATCATTTGGACTAGATTCCTAGGCTGGGTCCAAGCCTCTGACTCCTTATCCGTCATTGGCCCATTCCTGTGGTACGGTTTACCTCATGGGGAACCTAGTATGGACTGACTATGCCATGAATCAGGACCATTCTTGGATTCTTGCCTTCATGGCTTCCACCATATTCTAAATCAAATGCACTCTCCTGCCATTTGGGAAAACAAAGAGTTTAACCTATTCCAGGTTTATTCCAACTCACCTGGCTTGGTCTTCTTCTTGGGCAATGTAATTTTAGGATACAGACCAAAATCTGTTAAGCAAAAGTACTTTACTTTGGATTTATCCTGAAATAATTCTGCAGAAATTTTCTGTGGAAGACTTTAAAACAATCACCTGTTTTGGTTTGTTTGCTCTCCTCTACTTCATGAGCTGTTACCTAAGGATAAGAAGAAACATAATAGGGCTTTCCAGAGTTTTCATGTAAGGGTCCCCCACCCTCACACCAAGTAAAGTTTAGAGAAATGGTATGAGGTCAGAGCAAGAATGGGGTCACGTCTGATCCTATCCTACATACTAGTTATACTTGCTCCAATAGATGCATATTTTTTGACATTTTTTACAGCCAAGAGTTGGGGGGGGGGGTTCTATTTCAATAAAGAGAAAAAAACTATTTTATTTTATTTTTGTTTTTTTGAGACAGGGTCTCTCTGTCACGCAGGCTAGAGCACAACGCTCCACCCCACTGCAGCCTCAACCTCCCAGGCTCAAGTGATCCTCCCACCTCAGCCTCCCAAGTAGCTGGAACTACAGGTGCCTGCCACCACACCCAGCTAATTTTTGTATATATTTTTTGTCAGAATCAGACTTTATTTAGCAATCTGAAAATGTGTTCTTCTGGCTTTAAGTCTTGCAAAATGGGTCGTAAGTCAAAGACAGATTTGTTCACTATCTCTTAGTATGTGTGATTATGTCTCTGTATAGACAAGTGTCTGTCTATAGATGCTTTTGCTTTTTATAGTGATTATAGTTCCACTTTAATGTATAAAGTCATATTCTAGTAATGCTAAAACCTGAATTAAATATTCCATGAGTCTAGTGTTCTCTTCTCCCCAGCCTGCCTCCCTCCATCTCTCCCAAAAGGCTGCTTCTCCACCTCCATTAATGCCAGGTCTTTAGAGAGCACCAGCATTCCTACTGAGAACCCAGGGATGGTTGCTGGCTCTTATGTCCCTCTGACCTATACCCTCTGGTTGAAGAGCTTCTTTGGGGAGGTGTGGGGTAAGAGGAGTCTTGGCAGTTTCTCTTCAGAGTTGTGCATTTTCACTGGTAGGTACCTCTTCTTGAGGTTCAGGTGCTGTGAAGTTGCTCTTGTCTGGTACCATGGAGACTTTAAACTGGTCTTGGCCCTCTGAGGAGTCAGCTAAGACAAGCTTATTATCCTCTTCCTTGTCTTCCATCTTCTTTGCCTCTCCAGGTTCTGAAGCAATCTGAGATGTCATTAAGGTGAGAAAAGTGCTAAGTTCTTCGGGTTTCTGATTGTGGATGTTTTCATTTTCTTTGGCCTCAGGAGTTCTTACTGGTTTCTCTGGTGGTTCTGGATTAGGAGAGACCTCTAGGGAGGTCCTAGGACTTGGAGTCTCAGTCCCCACGGAGACCCTAGGGCTGGTGGGTGAATCCCCTCAAGAGGCTGGAGGGCTGGAGGGTATGTTCCCTGAGGAGGGCCTGGGGCTTGGAGTGTCTCTGGGTGGAGGAGGCCTACTAGGGGGTGCTGTGGTCCTCTGGAGAGAGGCTCTCTTCTTTGGTTGTTCAGATCCTTCACTTGTGGTGCGAGTTCGGAGGACTACTTCTGTGGCAGATGATGCAGGCTGCCTTGAAGGACTCAGGGCTCTGCCTGGTGATGGAGCTGGGGAGCTAGGGAGAACTTCCTCCTGGGACTTGCCACTCTCAATGGTAGGCGAGGGCTGGGCCTGGGTGGGGCTATTGCAGGCTGGTAGAGGCTCTTCTTCCTCAGAGAAGCTTGCTTCAGATTCTTCCTTTTCTATTTCTTCATCTTCTAAGGGCTCCTTGATCTCACAATTATCTTCCCCCTGGGCTGCATCAGGTGCCAGATCTTCAGTTGTTGAGACAGATTCACTCTCACTCTTCAAGGAAAGTGTAGAGGGACTAGTAGGTGAGGTAAGAGGACTGGAGAACACAGATGTTTGAACCGGGGGAGAAATGACTAAAGAGCGCCTGCTGCTGCTTGATAATCCCTTTACCACAAACACTTTATTGGAATGTTGCTTCTCCAGTGTGCTCATCACCTCCTAGAGACTGTGGTTCAGCTTGCTCATTTCCCTGTAGAAGACATCCCTCAAGCTGGAAATGTTTTGGAAGATGGTCACATAGTAGCCAATGTGACTATTACAAAGAATAGGCAGCTCCTCTAGTAGTTCTTAGTTCAGATCTTCAAACACAGTCTGGGCTTTGTTGAACTCTTCCTCTGTCCTGGAAGTCTTGGCCTCATCTTTCTTCTTGGCATTCTGCACTGAGTCCAGGTGATGTCGGGCACCATCATAATCCACGAGTTTTCAACCCCGCTTGGCAATTCCCTCCTTAATATCACTGAACTGGGCCAAGTAGTAAACCAAAGGTGAACGATTTGAACAAAGCACTAATAACTTCTACCAACAACAGGCAGAAGACCACAAGCTCTACAAGGACCTTGAGAACTTCCTTAGTGCAGCTAAAGTGATGCATGAAAGTTCAAAAAGAGTGTCAGAAACCCTGTAGGAGATCTACAGCAGCAAGTGGGATGGTCATGAGGAGCTGAAGGCCATTGTAGGGAATAATGATCTCCTTTGGGAAGACTACGAGGAGCAACTGGCTGACCAGGCTGTGAGGACCATGGAAAACTAATTTTTGTATTTCTTGTAGAGATGGGGTTTCGCCACATTACCCAGGCTGGCCTCAAACTCATGCAATTCACCTGCTTCAGCCACCCAAAGTGCTGGGATTACAGGCTTGAGCCACTGTGCCTGGTGATAAAACTACTTTAAACTGGAGAGAAGTGGATGGAATCAATCAAACGTTTGTTGAGCCTACTATGTGCACTGATTCACTCATCCCGCAAGTATTTATGGAATGCCTGCTCTGTGAAGTCCCCATGCTGGGTGAGCCCTGCCTGAGGATGCAGAAACTAACAATAGGGCATAATCTTACTGACATGGAATTTACTGGGCAGGACAAACTTATGTCAAACACCGGCTATTATTGTGTCTGTGGATAGATCATCCTGACATCTTGGTATTTCAGTTGCTGAGTGGTGATTGTATAATTTTTGTGATTTTTATGTCTTTTGTGAGGAGGATAGGAAAATAGGTACAATTTTACCATCTGTTATTTTGGAAGCTGGGAGGATAAATGAAAGAGATGAAAGATAGGCTAATTGGTTTGCATATTTAACAGTAGCTTACAAGAAAAAAGAGTTAAAACAAAAGGTCAAAATGAGAAAGACAAACATGTATTGATGCTATGCATGCTCTCCTGGTTTTCCAACAGCAGTTAAATGGAAAATCAGAAACAATTTTACCACTTCACAATAGTTAAACAAAGAAAACACTACCAAGAACAAAACCCTCCCTCCGCTACCTTGAGCCCACTTGTCTCCCCTCTTGCTGGTGTCTCTCTTTTTCCCACAGACAACACTTTCCAGTCCTGGCACTCCTACAGTACGTCAACAGAAATAAGAGCATGTGCCCAGCAGCTACAATTAGCTAGTCACTGAGATTGTGAAAACCCATTCAACTCCCTGGTTTAGGCTAAGTGGCATTTTCAATATATCTGTGGTACTGAGGAAAAGCAGGCAGGAACAAAGACACCAGTACTATCTCCAAATAAGAATAAGGCTTCAGTGTCCCTCCACTGGGATAGCAAAAGGATTCAGGACCCTGACACACATGCACAGGTGTTGTCTTTTACAGACCAATTTGGCCACATTTTGCTGTGGTTTGCATGGCACCATGGAAATCAGTGTGGTCCCTTAGGAAAGAGGAATGGAGGATCTGTCAGGAAACCTGGATTCTGGAGCCAATGCTATGGCTTCCTCGAGGCTTCTGAGTCTCAACTTTTCCACCAAGTGAGGACAGTAATGTTCAACTTCTTACCTCTCAGCACAGAAATGAAAATTAAATGGGTTAATATGTCAAAGTGATTTTTCAAATCGTAAGGTATGATGCCTATAGGAATCATTAACACTGAATGACACTGTTGAATACCAAAGGTTTTTAAATGCAAAATGAGGCAACTACATAGGAGTTTATTATACAAGATTATGCTGCAAATCTCTGCACTGCTGCAGAGGTTATCTAGCATTTGAAGAGATACTGTTTGAGGCTGGTGGAGCCAAAACCACTGACAATGATAAATCTACAGCGTCAGAGGAAAGGACAACACAGGAACTAATGATGTTGCAGAAGGTGCTGAGTAGTTGGCATAACCAAATCCAGATGTCCATGGAAGAAGGGCAGGGGACATTTCTGACAATTGAAATGTACAAACAAGCCCTGAGCCACCATCAAGTGAAAGACATCCCTCCCCTGCCTACCATATGGCCAGAGTGGCTTACAGGTAGCTCAACCGTGGGACGGATTTGGCCTCATCCCTTCCCTTGCTCACCTGGCACATAAAACTAATAAAAATCATTGCTGGAAACAACCCAAATGTCCCTGACTGATGAATGGATGAGTACAATGTGGTACATCTCTATAATGGAATATTATTCAGCCATAAAAAGGAATGACGTATTGATATATACTACAGTGTGGATGGATCTTGAAAATGCATGCTAAGTGAAAGAAGTCAAATACTATGTGACTGGTAAGACACATAATATGTGACACAAAAGGCCACATATTGTGTGACTCCATCTGTATATGTCTGGAACAGGCAAATTCTAGAGACAGAAAGCAGACTGGTGTCACCTAATGCTGGGGAGTTGGGGAAAAAGAAGAGCTACTGCCAATAGTGGTTGTTGAAAATTATCTAAAGACTGATTGTGATGATCGTTGCATGTATCTGTGAATATACTAAAAACCATTGAATTATGTACTTTAAATGGGAAACTTGTAATTTTTTTTAAGTCATGTTCTCTCTCTGACCTGTTCCTAACTAACATTGGCATTCTCTGGCCAAGGTCAACAGCATCACACAGTTAAATCCACTCTCTCCCATTAGTGCTCCTATGAAGAGACAGCTGTGTGTGCAGGGACAGGGCTCTGAAACCTTATTGCAGACACATGCTGCAGTTTTTAGGCGAGACTTCCTCAGGCACTTTTAATAGTCTGTCTTCCTTTAAGCCTCTATTAAATTAGAACAATTTAGGTATTTTGCGTTCTCTGTTTTCTTTCATGGTCTTCTCAGAATCAGATTAGAGAGAGAAAAATAAACCAACTCTCTGCTTTCCAAAACCAATGACTATTTAAAATGGATCTGTCTAGGTTAGGGACAGACAGCCTTAGTCCCAACCAGTAGCCACTAGCTGACATTTCTGCACAAACCCACAGTTACCACCTTTGCTCTTACTTATACCTTATGATGTTTCCCATTTACCCAAAATACATCATTCTTATTACTCTTTCTCTCGTGGACTCTTCTCTTTCTTAGCAGTTTTGTGTGGGTGTTTGCTTATATCCCCATATCCCCCACCTCCACTGCTTCATAGCTTGCAAGCTTCAGTTCTGACAGTGAAGTTCACCTTCCTGGCCCCAGAACCTGGCGCAGACAAGACCTCCAATAAACATTTACTGAAGACATAATAGAGCCCTCAGAGTGCTGCTTTGGAGGTGAGTCATGATCAAGATTGCCTCATTTCCTTTAGGTAATAAGTAATATTTAGTCAAAAGAGTCTGAGCTCCTCCACCTGTCCTTAAACCAAATTTGTAGCTAGCACACATTTCCTCCCAAGTGTTCTTCCCTTTGGAGAAAACCCATCGTCTATGGGGTCTTGAGGGGTTGATCGTTTGGCCCCACACCTGGTCAATGATATGGCCAGTGGTTGTTATTCTGGCCACTTTGATTGGCTAAAGGTTGGGCACATGACCAAAACTTGGCAGATCGGAGTCCTCTTGAAACATCTCCACCAGCACTTTCAGGAAAGATGTTCTAAGACAGAGTTTCTCAGTATTGGCCCTCTTGACATTTTGTTCTGGATAATTGTCTGTTATGGGAGCTGTCTTGTACATTCTAGGATGGTCAGCAGCATTCCCAATAGATGCCAGCAACAAATCCCAGTTGTGACAACCAAAAATATTTCTAGACATTGCCAAATTTCCATGGTGGTAGGGTGCAAAATTAACCCTAGCTAGGAACCACTGCTGTAAGATGTGCCAGTGAGGACAAAATAAACTGGACTTGTCTGCATCTGTGCTCCTTGTGGCTCCCTGGAAGGAAGCTTCCATGGAGAAGCCATCTGCAACAAGAGAAGTTGAAGTCAGCAGAAAAAGAGAAAGAAAGTTGAGATGTGGAGAAAGAGACCTAATGATACCTGTTAAATTTCACTTGAATTTGATTTTGGGGGGTTACTTGCAACTAAAGTAGACTCCTGACATCCATCCATCAGCTTAATCCATAACAACCCAGTTTTTGTTCTAGAAACCCATTTGCCTATTCTAACCAAATAAGACAAGCTGGTCAAAAATGTCCATCATCAGGCCAAAAAAAAAAATCAGACATAAAAACCTCCTGCCCATCCTTGGATACATCTTGATCAACTTTTGTATTCTTCATATCTGTTTTAGCATAGTGTGGGACACAAAGTAGTTATCTTCCAAAAGAGGTAAGAGAATCTCCTGGCACTGCCTTAACAAATTATCACCAATCCAGTGGCTTAAAGTAGCAGAAATTTATTCTCTCACAGTTCTGGAGGCCAGAAGTCTGAAATCAAGGTGTCAGTAGGATTGTTTTTCTCTGAAGACTCTGAGAGAAGCCTTTTTTGGTTGTCACAACTGAGGCTTGTTGCTGTCATCTACTGGGAATGCCTCTGCTCCATGCCTTTCCTAGCTTCTGGTCATTGCCAGAGTCCTTGGTGTTCTTTAGGTTGTAGCTGCACTGTTCCATCTCTGCTCTCATCATCACACGACCTTCTTTCCTATGCATCTCTGTATATGAGAGTCCTCTTCTCTTACGAGAACATCAGACATTGGACTTAGGACCCACCCTATCCAATATGACTTCATCTTAACTAATTACATGCACAAAGACTCTATTTCTGAATAAGGTCACATTCTGAGGTTCCAAGTGAATGTGAGTTTGGCAGGATACTATTAAACCCTATGCAGTTGGCAGAACAATATCTTATATTTGAAGAGAATTTACAGTTTCTAAAGCATTTTTAAGAAAAGAAATAGGGCAGACAGTTATACAAGTCCCATTTTTTCAGGTTCCCTATGATGAGTGAAGAACACTGAGCTCCACAGAGTGAGCTAGAGAACCACTTGACACTGCCAGCTGAGAGACTGGAAACAGTCCAACTGCAGACCACTATCCCTCTCTTCTGTACTCTGCCTCAAATTTTATCTGCAGCCTCAGCTCAGGGATCTAAATGCTCACTATCTTGTTTTAAGAGCCATCTGAATTTCCATTTGGAATTCCATCCAAAGCAATACACCACCAAAGCCAGCCAAAGAAACTGCTATTTATTTTTCCACTTTATTTTGCAACATGGGCATGTATTTTTAATGCATATATTAATCAAACTGCTTTCTAGATGCTTTGACCCAGAAGCTAAGTTCAAAGACTCCAACAAGGCACTGGCAATGGCAGCCAGAATCTTGGCATTTAACGGTTATTACACATCAAGGGTCTTTGTTTTCATATGATCACTAGCAATGGCTCCTGGATGGAAGCAAATGAGAAAATAGAGGTAACTTTGCTTTGCTTCATGGCCAAATCCTGGGGTGAAAAAACTCAGCATCACTAGAGAATCTTGGAACATTCAAGAGTTCTTTAAAATAAAATAACTCGTTACTTCATGATCATAATATCATATGGCAGAACTAAAATCTAAACTGAAGCTAAAAGTAGAACTCTGGGAATACATTTTGAAGCATGGTCATGCTTACCTCCAGTTATCAATGATGGTCATTTGAAATGTTGGAGTATCTCCACTCATTCTTGCTTTCCAGTAAGAAATAGGACTTGAATTTCATTTGTGAGAAGGGACTTTGTTTTCTACTTACTCTCAGTATCTAGCCAACTGAAGAATTTGACAGAGTGTTAATTCTCCCTAAGATATACTGTCCTCAGGTAGCAGTTATTCATCAAAGAAAGACTACAAATAGCGCTTTAAGTGAGGATTTACTAAAATCAGTTTTTGCATTGTAGACATTAGCACTGCCTGTGTCTATGTTTACCTAGAGTTAGGATGACAGATGAGAACCATGTTTTCCCCAGGATCCAGTCCCAGAAGTTATGGTTTAAGCTTGGGAGGAAGACATGAAGGCAAGCTCATTGAATTGTGCAGACAGACAAATCATTTGTTGGGATTCAGGGCTCCATTTTACATTTTACTCCTCAGGTGGACAGATAACTTTGTTCTTGACATTCTGGACAGGGGCAGCCCATCCTCACAACTCTGATCCATTTGCACCAAGAGGGTGAAAAGTCACAAGACACCCAGAGCTGCTGGGTATTTCACTGGCCTAAGTCCACCTACAGACTCTCTCTCTCTCTGTCTCTCTCTCTCTCTCTCTTTTTCTTTTTGGAGGTCTGTGATTTCTGAGACCCCTGATTCCAAGTAATCCAGACCAGAAATATTTTAAGAGCCCCCAGTCAGTGAGCTGGTTCTTTTTGCCTTCTAAAGACCTGTTGTCAGCAAACAAAATACCCTAGCCAAAATAAATGATATTTTTATAGGCAGGACTTTAATCACCTGAATCAGAAAAAGAACGTTTATCTCTCCCTAACCTAAAAACCCACCAAACTATATCAAAACTACCAAACATCCATTACTGAGATGTGAAGAGCACATATTTGGTCTTGAGCTGTAATGTGTAATTCAAGCTTTAAACACACGTGTGCTTATGTAAAACTCTATAACCATCCCCCAGAAGATTTTATGCCATGATTACACCTTTCATAACACTGTGTTAATTCATAACTTTTATTTTTTTCTTTGAATAAAAGAGGAATGCAAGTAGAAAACTGAGTTGTAAACAAAATTTTAAATCTCAAAACAGAATTCTGAAGATGAAGTTGATAATTCTGCCATGAGAATAATATGTAATTGTCAATAACTTGGGTGACGAGGAAATGCAGAAACTTCCACACAAGAAGAGAGTATGAGTCAACAATTTACAAAGTTGAAGTCTAAAAGAAATGCTGTGTCAACATTTGTAACGCCCTAAAGTAAATGGAGAAGGTTGACATGAGCTCATTTACCATAATCTGAGCTGTGAGAACAAGGGTCTCATCATCTTCATCATTGGTGGTTCCCAAACAAATGGAAGATTTTAACAGGAATGTACAGGCTGAAATTCTAAACAGATTTAATACAGTTAGGCTTCAGGTTAATATGCAGGAAGCTGAGAGTTCTGCAGTGGGATGAAAGAAAAGTTTGGGATGGCTGGGAGAAAGTGTAGGTCACACTTGTTTTAGAATTTGCTGTGAAAAGACTGTCATTAGCAAAGACAAAAACCTGTGAAGAATAAACCATAGGTTCAACAGAAAATGATATAACTTTCTTTTACTTTTTTAAAACAGCTTTTTGTGGTACTTCTGACTCCTACACACAACACTCAAGGGTCCTATCACCTTTCATAATCTTGGACAAATCAGGTCATCCAGATGGATTTCAGTTCTGCATGTGTACAAAATGAAAGGTTGAATAATCTCCAAGGGCACTTTGAGCCCTGACATTCTATGCTCTTATTCTTTAGAATCATTTTGGAATAGTGGGACAATGATAGACCCTGGAATAAGAGAGACAAGTATTTAAATCCTAGTTCTCTTCCTTAATAGCTGTCCACTTTTGAACAACTACTAAGTTGTTCAAAACTGTGTAAGTTTATTGAGCTCAAATTTCTTAACTGAAAAATAAAAATAAGAATCCATCTCATAGGGTTTTATGAAGATTAGCTCTAACATATATAACATACCTAGCCCAGTGCCTGGCACCCAATGCACAGTCAACATTAACCTTTTAGATCATCCTGCTCACCAGTTCCCCTTCCCAGCTTTCTTCAGATTTTACTGAATAGACTTGATTCCCGACACATCACACATCCTATATAAATACCTCTGTTTCATCATGCTAACTTTGTAATAATTTTGTTAGCACTATTTTAGTTGATCAACTTTATGCAAATCCCAAAACAAATGCCCAGCAAATTATGAGCCAGTTTCGTAATGTTAGAGATCCAAAGGGAAGGGAATACATAAAAGTCTGCACTAAAAATCATGGCTTTTCCACGGCTATGGCAAACTACACAGGAAACAGATTTCATAGTTTGGAAATTATCAAAGGCAAAATAGACCATTTGGGTTCTGGGAAAAGCATTTCAACCCCAAAGGATAAGAACAAAAGGAAAATAGTAACTACAACAAATGGCCAGATTCAAAGGTCCATTTTAGCTGGGTTGAAGCACAGAAACCTAGAGCTGAAAGGGATGACAGCTAATTCCAGACTCCTTATTCTATAGATGGAGAAATTGCTTGCCCACTCATTTCTTAGCCCCATACAGCACCTCCTATGAAGCCACAGTAGCCTGAATTTCTTGCACACAGGGACATAAGATTTCCTATGTGTTGGTGTGAGTGCCTACCACCTTACTAAGTAAGAAGACCCAGATTACTGTTCAAAAGCAAGTGGTTAAGAACTATCCAATTACCAACAGTTTAGATAATACATGCATACATAAATTATGTATATGCATTTTGTATGTGTGTATATAGTGCAAACGTATTTAATATATAAATAACAGTTCTATCATTATAAGATAGGTTCAAATAGAAACCCTAAAGATACTACAATAAAAATTAATGTTTTTGTGGAAAATTTCATTTCTGAAGCATTCTTCAGATATTTTTTAATGCAACATTAATCCATGTGCTCCAGGAGTCAAGACAGAGCCCCCAAGCTCAAATAATCCAGAAAAAGCCACCTTCTCTACTCTCACATCACCCGTGACAGGAGTGATAAGGAAGCAACAGAATGCTGCATGCATGTGGCATGAGGCCCACACCTCTAAAAAACACAGCCCAGGCCCATGAATTGCTTGGAAACCATGAAGTCTGAGCTCATCATGCCCTTCATCACTTTTCCCATCTGTTACAAAGTCTACTAGGTGATCCATCATCCTGACTCTAATCTCTGAATTATTTTTGGCACTGAGGCAATTCCCCACCATCATGCTTCCTCCCCAGAATTTCTATTTGGTTTTAAATTTAACTGTTTTATGTCACTTTATTGATATTCTCTATTTGGTGAGAAATTGTTCTCATATTTTTCTTTGGTTCTTTAGACATAATTTCCTTCAGTTGTTTGAACATATTTAAAATAGCTGATGTAAAGTCTTTGTATAGTAAGTCTAATGTCTGAGCTTCCTCAGGGACAATTTCTATTGATTGCTTTTTTTCTTGTGTGTGAGCCATACTTTCTTATTTATTTCAATGTTATATAATTTTTTGTTGGAAATTGGATATTTTAAATAACATAGCATGGGAACTCTGGAAATCAGATATTTTTCTCTCTCCAGGATTTGTTGTTGCTGCTGTTGCTGCTGTTTGTTTATTCAGTGACTTTTCTGAAGTAATTCTATAATACTGCATTCATTGTCATCTGTGGCTGCTGAAGTATCTACCTGGTAAGCATGGTGATCAGCAACTAAGTAGACAGATATTTTCTTTAACTTATGGAATCAATAAGTCTTTGCCAAGAAACTCTGTATGCATCTTGAGAGAGGCATTAACACTCCATCAGTCAGTTTACAACTCTGCTTCAGCACTTACCTCCTGCCTGGGCACAGCCTTAAGGTCAGCTAGAGGTGAGAGCACAAATCCTTCTCAAGTCTCTCCTGGGTATATGCACAGACTTACACATGAGCATGGCCTTCTAGATTCCCAGGAATGTGAAGGACCTTTTTAAAATGGCTTTTGGTCATTTCATTTCCCAGATTTTCCTTTTAAGCTTTTTGATTGGCTTATTGTTTGGTCAAACTGTTATCTATCATCTCAGGTAGCTAGGATACTAAACAATTGCCATTGATTGTTTTCAACAAATCCTCCTGGAGAAAGCGGGCAAGCTCTGACTCAGGTTAAATAAAAACAAACATTGTGAGTGGGGTCTTCCATGAAACTAACAGACAGGTCAAATAATGACAATTCTCTGTAAATGGAGCTTTGGAGGAGCTCCAAACCCACTTTGCTCCCTCCAGAGACTGTCCAGCTGCTGGTTTTCACTGGCAACATGAGCTGCTGCTTTTCAAAACTACCACAGAGCTAGAGAGAACAGGATCAGAATAGGGCAAATTAAAATGCCACAAAGTCCATGATTCTATCAATATTTATCCAGTTTTCTTGTAAAAACCACTCTCTGGATTGCTGCAAACTTTTAGCTGATTTACAGAGTTCTGAGGAAGTGGATCCTGACAAGTATGCCAGTGTTCTAATTGTTTTTATGAAGAAGAGGATTTTTGAAAGTCCTTATTCTGACATTCTCATTGATATCCCTGTGGGCTAGAGTACTGTCAGAGCCATCTAATGTCTCCTGTCTGTCTTCTCTCCAATCTGTCTGTATAATGCTGCTGAAGTAATGAACAATTCTAATGATGTCCTCCCTCGCTTAAAAACCTACAATGATTTCCCATTCCTTTCACTAATATTGAGATATTTTACTGTGGAACAAAAATTCTCCATGATCTCGTACCCACCTACCTTGCTGGCTTCATCTCCCACAATTCACCTTAACTTCCAGTCAACTGGACTGGCTGTCATTCACAGATCAAAATCCCTGGCCTCCTTGGTGACACATCTGATCTTTTCAGCAAGTTCTCTCTTTCCCCACCTTCTTTACTTCCAGAGCCTTTCCACTGTGCTTTCACATGGCGGGGATAAAGTACATTCAGTGGCTCAAAACTCAATGTTTTTTTTTTCTATAATTTCAACTTTTATTTTAGATTCAGGAGGCACATGGGCACAGTTGTTACACGGGTATATTATATGGAGGTTTGGGATATGATTAAACCCATCACCCAGATAGTGAGCATAGTACCCAATAGGTAGTATTTCAACTCTTGGCCTCCTTCCTACCTCCCCACTCTAGTAGTCTCCAGTGTCTATTGTTGCCATCTTCATGTCCATGAGTACTCAATGTTTATCCCTCACTTACGACAACATGCAGTATTTGGCTTTCTGTTTCTGCATTGATTTGCTTAGGGTAATGGCTTCCAGCTGCTTCCATGTTGCTGCAAAGGACATGATTCTGTTCTTTTTTATGGCTGCAAAACCTTGATATTAAAAGTTAGTTAGACCCAAAGAATCTGGAATACTGTACAGACCTCATGATGGTATATTTGCATATATCCAGAATCTCTAATGATCTTAAAAAAATCAACAAGCAAAAAACAAATAATGCCATTGAAAAGTGGGCAAAGGACATGAATAGACATTTCTCAAAAGAAGACATACTAGTGGCCAACAAATGTATCAAAAAATGTTCAATAGTACTAATCATCAGAGAAATGCAAATCAAAACCACAATGAGATACCATCTCACACCAATCAGAATGGCTATCACTAAAACATTAAAAAATAACAGGTGTTGGTGAGGTTGCAGAGGAAAGGGGATGCTTATACATTGTTGGTGGGAATGTAAATAAGTTCAGTCACTGTGGAAAGCAGTTTGGAGATTTATCAAAGAACTAAAAATAGAACTACCAATCATCCCAGCAATCCCATTACTGGGTATATACCCAAAGAAAAATAGATCATTCTACCAAAAAGACACATGCACTCATGTTCATCACAGCACTATTAACAGTAGCCAAGACATGGAATCAACCTAGGGGTCCATGAATGGTGGATTGGATAAAGAACATGTGATACATGGAATACTATGCACCCATAAAAAGAATACAATCATGTCTTTTGCAGAAATATGGATGCAGCTGGAGGCCTTTATCCTAAGTGACTTAACACAGAAACAGAAACCAAACACTACATATACTCACTTATAGGTAGGAGCTAAACAATGGGTATACATGGACATAAAGCTGGGAATAAGAGATACTGGGGACTACAGGAGGGAAGATGAAGAAGGGAGCCAAATGTTGAAATCCTTCCTATTGGGTACTATGCTCACTACCTGGGTGATAGATTCAGTCACACCCCAAACTTCAGCATCACACAATATATCCATGTAACAAACCTATACATGTGCTCCCGAATCTAAACTAAAAGTTGAAATTGAAAAAAAAAGAAGAGATAAGTTCAATGTTTCATAGCAGATAGGATGACTACACCTTAAAAAAATGTGTTGTACTCAGGTGGCAAACACCCTAGATACCCTGACTTGATCACTGCACATCATATATATGTAAAAAATTTCTCACATGCCTCATAAATTTGCACAAATAAAAAAATAAAATTTTTATTAAAAAAATAGGGTAGTGACTAATGTGACGTGAAACACAGCAAGACCTAAACCAGGGGCACGTGAAGATACAAAATACCAGGGAAGAAATGGATTCCTTTAGCCTCTGAGATAAGAGCTGGAGTTTTAGTGCAATGCCAAAATCAATTCTGAGGAATCTGAATAAGAGATTACCAAATGCTATGAAAGGCAGTTAAAAAGGTTCTAACTTGGAGATAAAGATCAAAGTTTAGGAACCTGGGAATCAGGGAGTAATACGAAACAGGTGATCAGATTTTGCTCTGGAGATCAGGGTTTACCTGGCCCTAAGCTGTTTTTAATGGACCAGGGTGCTCAAGCCAGTCTTGGCCTGTGACTTATTGCAGACCCCTCTGGCATCCGATAGATCTCTGCAACACGAATGGGTGGTGCTGGCTCACAGACTAGCCTTAATACGGACAAAAAAGAAGAAAGAAATTTACTCTACAATTCAATGATGCTAGTCAGTGGCACATTTCTTTCCCAAGTCCCAAACACATTCACATAGTCTGAGACTGCAAGGCAGATATCTCAAAAATAAACTTCTCAAATGAAAGAAAATGGATTTTAAATTGCAGAGGTAACATTTCTATTTCATGCCATCTGTTATAACTCAAGTTTTTCCAGCTAATGGATTATTCATCAGAAATGATGAAAACATTTTTGAGATCAAAAGTATGTTATTGGAAAGAAAGATATTCAAAAATGTTAAGATAATTTAAAAGTGTTGACTCAATATATTTTTTCTTTTAAAATTTACAGATATTGATTATGCATCAGTGTACTTGGATAGACCAAAATGATGATATATTAAGCCTTTTCCTCAAATAAACCTAGAAATGTGAGTGAACATTTTATCTATTTTACAAATCTCCTTGCACTACTACTAAAGTGTGGGCATTTACATGAAGAGCATTCTACCCTGCAGATTCCCTTCAGTCTGACATGATAGACAAAGGTAGCTGACCAAAGATTAGGAGACCCAGTTCCTGGTTATCTCTCTGTCTCCCCTCTGCAGACACAGTTAACCCTAGTGGTCTAATCTGATCAAAGCAAAAGTCTCAAAGTCCCTAATTTCAATCCCAACCAATACTGACTGCTGATTTGTATCAGAAAACAATTAGGATTTCCTAAATTAGGGCTTGTACAAGTACCTCAGAATCAGAAGGAATCAAGACATTCAGTCAACCACATGGTGTGGTTAAGAACAAGACACAAACAAAAAATAGTACGAGATATCTACCATCCGCCTCCCTACATAATCAACACAGCAACGTTGTTCAGAGGAGAAAATGAGATTTCAGTAATATCTTGACTTAATATCAACATACGGCCAACTAGAAACAAATGGTAGGGGGAAGCTTTCCCTAACATGATAGTTAGAAGGTAGCCATTGAGTGGTCTGTCCTCATTCACCTCTGCTGACACGGATGTAGAAGCTCTCTCACCCACCTGCACTGCAGGCCTAACCCCACTCACATAGTGAGCAAGCACCAAAGTCAACAAATGACTAACTGTAGCATTCTAGCTTAGGGCAATTCCTATGCTCACTTCATTAGACAACACAGGGGCCTCGCAATGGGTGACTAAACAAAGAGGTATAGGACTCTGCAGACTCCCAATTTACAGAAACGCATAAATGTCCTCCTCTAAGCAGGAGATAGACCTGGTGGCATCTGTCTGGGTGTTGCCATCATGCCTTCAACTTCTGATGCTCTTTTTTCCTTTCTTTTATTGGTGATGGAAAGATGGAAATTTATAGAAATAAGGAGTGTAGGCATTTGTATGCAAGTAAGCACCATCCTTGACGTCTTCTAGGCTGTTGCCACACTCCAAAGCAATGGCTAGGCTTTGTCCCCACTCTGCCTATCCTAGGAGAAAGTGATTGACACACTATCCTGTAGACTGTAACTGTATTCTATGTATAATAAAGATTTACTACAATGGGAGGAGGTTTGCTAACACTTGCTGCTTTGCTGAACAAGTGTACCCGCTTTGCAAAACATTGACTTACGCAAATGAAAGAACAGTGGCATACTCCAGGAGTGCTGACTTCATTTTTCTTCACAATTTAAAGTCTACATTGTGGATAATTTTAGCATTAGTTAGGAAAATGTGGCTACCTTTAAATACAATGCATTGAAAATAGCACAGAAGGCTAGGTGTTAAGTTGACATACTAAATCTGTAACTCTTTAATTGTATTATCTTAACTCTTTAATTGTATTATCTTGGTCACATCTCTAAACTTCCTTGGCCTTTCTTTCTTCAAAATTAGGGTGACTGAAATGGATTAGTGAGTGTAAGACTGACTATGCATTTGAATCACCTGTGAAAGTTATAAAAATCACAGACACCACTGCTCAATCCAAACCACTTACAGTACACATCTCTAGAGTGGGCACCTTGGACAAGCTTCAAGCTTCCTTTCCTTTTCTGTTTTATAATCCTTGAACTCAATGATAATTTTGAAACGATTTATCCATTCAGTGGATATGTATTCAGTGCCTATTATGTGCCAAGGTTTTATGAGGTGAATTGAGCTCTCACCCCTAATTCATACATTGAAGTCCTGACCCCAGTGCCTCACAATGTGACTGTATTGTATTTGGAGATAATCTTTAAAAAATTAATTAAGTTAAAATGTGGTCATTAAATCATTCTACTATAAAGACACATGCACACATACATTTACTGCAGGACTATTTACAATAGCAAAAACTTGGAACCAACCCAAATGCCCATCAATGGTAGACTAGATAAAGAAAATGTGGCACATATACACCATGGAATACTATGCAGCCATGAAAAAGAATGAGTTAATGTCCTTTGCAGGGACATAGATGAAGCTGGAAGCCATCATTCTTAGCAAACTAACACAGGAACAGAAAACCAAACACCACATGTTCTCATTCATAAGTGGTAGTTGAACAATGAGAACACATGGACACAGGGAGGGGAACATCACATACCAGGGCCTGTCAGGGGGTGGGGAACTGGGGGAGGGAGAGCACTAGGAGAAATACCTAATGCATGCCGGGCTTCAAACCTGACGAGTTGATAGGTACAGCAAACCACCATGCCACATGTATACCTATGTAACAAACCTGCATGTTCTGTACATGTATCCCAGAACTTAGAGTAAAATAAAAAATAAAATAAAATGTGATCACTAGGGTGGAACTAATTTAATATAACTTGTGTTCTTATAAGAAGAGAAAATTATACAAAGGATGGTTATGTGAAGACATAGGGAGAAGACAGCTAAGGAGAGAGGCCTCAGAAGAAAACAACCCTGCTGACCTCCTGATCTCAGACTTCTGGCCTCTAGAATTGTGAGGAGAGAAATTTCTGTCGTTTAAGCCACCCAGTCTGTGATACTTTGTTAAGGTAGCCCTAACAAACTAATATAAAGGATAATATGCAAGATTCTGGGTGTAGCATAGGGCAAAACATGGAAACAGGCCACCCCCATGGAATTTACGGTTTAGCAAGAGTCAGATAAGAAAAAATTACAAATTATGCTAAGCCACAGGAACATTTAATACAAGGTGCTATAACAGAGAATGCCAAGACAGGTAGTACTTGGCTTACATTAGATGAGGTCGGTAGAGAAGGACTCTCTGAAGAAGTGATATTTATTAAAAGCTGTTACGTTGAGACCTAAAGGCTGAGAATGAGACAGTCATGTAACAGCGAAAGGAAGAGCCTTCCACTCAGAGCAGCAGGAGAGGCAAAGGCCCAAGGTAAAAAGAAAATATGTGTATTTGGGGAAGTGAAGTGCCTCTGTGGCCAAAATGGAGTGAGTGATGAAGGGAGTGACGTGAAATGAGGTTGGGTAAGTGGGTAAGGGGCCAGTCTGTTGAAATCCATGGTAAAGAGTTTGGATTTTATTTCAAAAAAAATTTTTTTTTAAAAAAAGCAAAGAGACTTTAAGCTCGGCTTCAGACAAACCATGTCTAACAGTACCATCTTTTTATTTAAAACACAAGGTTGTGGCCAAAGCATCGCCCCACCTGGTTGCAGTGCACCACACCATCTTTCATTCTTTTGAGAGGTACAGAAGCCCCCTTTGTCAGGTTTAAAATTTACACAATGGACTGAGATGAACAGAAGGTTACTTTTAAAATTTTTTAAACTGGAACACAAATTATAAGATCCTATTTTCGCTAATGATTGAATAAAATTTACTCTCATTTTTAAAAACACAATTGAACACTTTTAAGTGGGAAATTGATATTTATGTGTAATGGAAAGTAAAATAAGGTTCTTGCAGTCTCAGCTTTGGCTGCAGCATAAAGACAATAGACACCATTTCATGAAATTAGGCCCATGTTGATATTTCAAAGGGGTATTTTAAAAACTGCTTCAAGGACACCTAAGACCTGCTCCTACACTAAGTATGTAGAATCAGGATTTCGAGATTTTAAAAGATGGCTTATTCTTGTTTTTGTTGTTGCTTGGTTTTTGTTTGTTTTGTTTTTGTTTTTTCAGAATTTTTGGAGAACGTTGTAGGAATGCTCTAAGTCCCACCACATATATACATTGTCCAGAGCATCATATTTGTGCACTATATTAATGATATATCAATTTGGCTGAATGAGCAAGCAGCAGCAAGTCTACTGGAAGCCTTCTTAAGGTACCTGCATTCCAGAGGATGGACGATAAACCCCGAGGAAACTCAAGGTCTTACCTCATCCTGAAGGATTTTAAGGATCCAGTGGTCTGAGGTAATGCGAGGACATCTTTAAAGTGGAGGATAAGACAAATACTACAAGATCTCACTTATATGTGGAATCTAAAAAAGCTGAGCTCATAGAGGCAGAGAGTAGAAACCTGGTTACAGGGGGCTGGGGCAGGGTGCTGGGGAGATATGAGTCAAAGGGTTCAAAATTTCAGTTAAACAGGAGGAATAAGTCCAGGCAATCTATTATACAACATCGTAACCATAGCTAACAACAATATATTGTACGCTCGAAAATAGCCAGAAGAGTAGATTTTAAGTGTTCTCAACACAAAAAAATGATAAAGCTGTGAGGTAATGCATATGGTAATTTAGCTCCATTTAGCCATTTCACAATTTATACATATGATCAAAACATATTATACCTCATAAATATATATAATTGTATTAGTCAATTAAGAAATAAATGTTAAATATTTAGGCCGGGCGCGGTGGCTCAAGCCTGTAATCCCAGCACTTTGGGAGGCCGAGATGGGTGGATCACG
>NW_012099654.1:2713557-2722550 GCF_000951045.1 Mandrillus leucophaeus
AGAACCCCTCCCCACCACCCCCCACCACCAAGTAATAACTCTGTAAATGTCTGCAGATTTAATTGAGCTCTGAGTTGAATTAGTTGTTACTGAGTTAAAAGAAGGGCATCTCTGTCAGTTATATCCTAAGTGTCTAGCACAATCCCTAGACCATAGATGATATTTGGCAAATATCTGCTTAAAGCCAGAATGGCTTCAGGATCTTAGGAAGCAAAAGGGAAATTTTAGGAGTCCAGACGGAAGGCTGAAAATGAGAAAAACTAGTTCAGTGAAACTAAAGTTCTGGAATAATCTTTCTGCTCAAATGGACAAGGAGGAAGCTGCCCCAGGCAGGGTCAGAGAAACAGACTCTGAAGAGGACTCTAGCCTCCTCTGGTGGCTCAGAAGGGAAGGCAGTGTGCCACTTAGGAGTCTGTGCTCGGGAGGAGATGGGGAAGGGGAATGTAAAAGACAGCCGCAAGAGATTTTCCTTAGCAAAAAGAGAAAGAATATGATTTCTGGTAACTTTCTTAGTAAGAATTAAAGAGCTGAATCAAAGGAAACTAGAGGCTGTCTTATCTGTACTCACAGGAATGATGCGCTCCCAGGAGTGATGGCAAATGACAGCTCTCATGGGCTTGCCCTCAGCTAAAAGGGGCTGACTCACCCAAGGTCAAGCCTCAATCCTGGGAGAAGCTTGTATTCAAAGGTTTGTTCATGCAAAGAGTATAGAAGCCTAAGCCCCTCAGTTCCACTAGGGGCAGCTCTGAAAGGCCATCTTGGCTTCAGGGGTCCCCACGGAACTGAGTAAAGCTTTTGTTTGACTGTACTGAAGTCCAATAGCTTCTTGTCCTGCAGCAGCTCTCTTTTCCTCATTGCCACAATGGTGTTGATCCAAGAGCATTTCCCATTGATTTGGGACATGCAAATCTCCTTCTCGGAGTCTGCTTCTTAGTGTCAAAAACTGGGAAGGGTCTGAGATGTTTACCCTACTTGTAAGCTAACAAGTTCATAGATGCCAGCAGAAGACACAAGACTCCTGATTCAAGAAGAAAGAATGTTAGCTGACACGGTGGCACAACCCTGTGGTCCCAGCTACTTGGGAGGATGAGGTGGGAGGATTTCTTGAGCCTAGGAGTTCCAGGCTGTGCCTAGGAGTTCCAGGCTGTAGTGCACTATGATTTTTGACTGTGAATATTTTTTTAAAATAATGTTATTACTCACAGCATAGTAGCTAACATGAACTTCTGCTTACATTGATTTTCCTTGCTTCTCAAATCCCACAGGTGATGCAGATTTCACAATGGGTTTGCATCACAGCTGAGAAACCCTGAGCTTGGGAAATCTCAATCTTTTAAAGAGGACTGCTAACAAATCTGCCTATCCTTTGCCCCAGAGGGAGACATGACACTTACTGTACTGGTCCGGAAATTGGTCTTGGAGGCAGATACTGTCTCTATTTCCTACACCTCTTTGCCATATACACATTCTTAAATAAATAGTTCAGTACAGAGGCTAATAAAATATTATGTTATAGTTGAGTAAGCTGACACACAAATTGATAAATGTACCATCAGCGCAAAATATTAGACATCCCTGGACTCTAATTAGGGTTTGGGGATGGGAGGGGACAATAGGGGGAGTATTTACTTGGAAATCTCTAGAATTTCTTTTGCACAAAGAGCCACACTTTAGAACAATCAGCATTAAATTTCTTGTATGTGTAACAGCTTAAGCTGGTTATGTAATAATTTTCACTTGTTGAGTCATGAATGCATTAACAGATGCTCAAAATAGCCTTTATTCTATTGCTAAGTGTCTTTTGTTTCCTTGAGTTTCAAGTGTTATTTCACATCTTAAATGCTGCAAAGATTTATTTTATCATTTTTTATCATTATTAATTGTACTATGAAGATTCAATATTTTTGCACACTAGAATGAAGTACATTGTTGCTAAGTTCTGTACAATATGGTTCTTTTTCTATTTTAATGTTTCATTATTAATTTTTTATTTATAATTGACACATAATAGTTGAACATACTTATGGAGTACAGTGTGATGTTTCAGTACATGTATACATTATATAAGGATCAAATCCGGGTAATTACAATATCCATCCCTTTAAACATTTATTAGTTATGTATGGTGACAGCATTCAAAACCGCCTCTTCTTGTACAATATGTTTTTTAAGTTCATCATTTAGGTAAGTTTGCAGCACAGTCAACAAGCATATATCAACCCAGTTTTACATTGTAAAGTAAAAATGACCAAGTCCATCAACACTATGAGCAATACCCAATAGTTAGAAAAGGCAAGTCTTCCTTTAATGGACATATTGAGCCATTATCCTATGATGTAATGATGTTGCTTCTGTAGGATATTATTTAGCTATGAAAAAAAGTATATTATTTGTTATTGGAGTTAAAATAGTCTCAATTATGCACAGTTTGATATCAACGATATAAAAGCAATCATGGTGCAATCAAGCAAAATGGCATTGTTGGCAGGTTCCACTTAATATTCCCAGATTATCACATTGGCAAAAGTCAAGCATTTATGAGTGTTACTGCAAAGCCAATCAAATAGTCCATTTGCATGGTCCCCTTTGGTGTTTCTCAAAAGTTGATGCTCACACCCCGGGAGCATGATTAATTCACAGGGTTATTTTTCAGTTTACCCTCCTGAAGAAAATCTCCCAAGACTAGGGTTTATCTTCCTGAAGTTCAATAGCATCCAAAATCACTTTTGTTGATACCCAGTCTTTATTAATTTTTATTAATCAGAATTTGCAATTTCTTGCATATCCTTCAATTATCAGGCTAATAAATGATACCATTGTCAAAATTCCATTAAATAGAGTGCTCAGACTATTATCCGCTCCAGTTAGTTCTATTTCCCAGTTAACAGGATAAACCAGAAATATACCTGAAAGGAATGTTTGTTAAAAAACCTTTATAAACATATAATGTACTTTAAAGATTTAATAAGTATCCCAGTAAAAATAATAGCTAACACTATGGATTACTTGCCAGAGGCCAGTCACACTCTTTATATATATATTAACTTATTTAATCTTCACAGCAAACCAAGGAGGTAGCTACTATTTTTCTCTTCATTTTACTGACAAAATTATTAATTTCCCCAGATTGAGAAATTAGGTGAAATGAATGGTGATATGGTTTGAATATTTGTCCATTCCAAATTTCATGTTGAAACATAATCCCCAGTATTGGACATGGGGCCTGGTGGGTGGTGATTGGATCATGGGGGCAGATTCCTCATGAATGGCTTAGCGCCATCCCCTTGGTGATGAGAGTACTTGCTCTGAGTTCATGTGGATCTGGTTGTTTAAAAGTGTGTGGCACCTCTCCACTCATCTCTTTTGCTCCTTCTCTCACCATGTGAGATCTGCTTCCCCTTCACCTTCTGCCATGAATTTAAGCTTCCTGAGATCTTCACCAGAAGCAGATGCTGGAGCCATGCTTGTACATCTTGCAGAACCATGAGCCAACTAAACCTCTGTTCTTTATAAATTACCCAGCCTCAGGTATTTCTTTATAGCAATGCAAAAATGGTCTAATATGGATAATTGGTACTGAGAAGTGGGGCATTACTATAAAGCAACTTTTGAACTGGATAATGGGCACAGGTTGGAAGAGTTTGGTGGTTTCAGAAGAAGAAAAGAAGATGAGGGACAGTTTGCTCCCATTCTCACCATGTGAGATGCTAAGACAGTCTTAGAGACTGGTTAAATAGTTTTGACCAAAATGCTGGTAGTGATATGACAGTGAAGTCCAGGCTGATGAGGTTTCAGATGGAAATGAGGAACTTATTGGGAACTGGAGTAAAGGTCATCCTTGTTATGCCATAGCAAAGAACTTGGCTGCATTGTGTTCATGCTCTAGGGATCTGGAAATTTAAATTTAAGAGTGATGATTTACAGAATCTGGTGAAGAAATTTCTAAGCAGCAAAGCATTCAAGATGTGACCTGGCTGCTTCTAACAACCTACACTTAGATGTGGGAGCAAAGAAATGACTCAAAGTTGGAACTCAGATTTAAAAAGGAAGTAGAGTGTGAAAGTTTGGAAAATGTGCAGTCTAGCCAAGTGCTATTAAAGAAAAGCCCATTTTCAGGGAAAGAATCCAAGCAGATCTTGGTAGAGATATTTGCATATCTAAAAGGAAGTCAGGTGCTAGTAGCCAAGAAAATGAAAAAAAGGTACTGAAGGCATTTTTCAGATATCTCTGAGGCAGCCCCTCTATTGGTCTATGTGCCTGTTTTTGTACCAGTACCATGCTGTTTTGATTACTGTTAGCTTGTAGTATAGTTTGAAATCAGTTAATGCGATGGCTCCAGCTATGTTCTTTTAGCGTAGGATTTCCTTGGTTATTCAGGCTCTTTTTTGGTTCCACATGAATTTTAAAATAGTGTTGTTGTTCCTGTTGTTGCTTTGGTTTGTTACTTGAAGAATGTTATTGGTAGTTTAATAGGAATAGCATTGGATCTGTAAATTGCTTTGGGCAGTATAGCCATTTTAACAATATTGACTCTTCCTATCCATGAGCATGGAATGTTTTTCCATCTGGTTGTGTCTTCTCTGATTTCTTTGAGCAGTGTTTTGTAATTCTCATTGTAGAGATCTTTCACCTTTCTGGTTAGCTGTATTCTTAGGTGTTTTATTCTTTTTTGTGGCAATTGTGAATGGGATTGCCTTTCTGATTTGGCTCTTGGTTTGGCTGTTGTTGGTGTATGAGAACGCGAGTGATTTTGGAAATTGATTTTGTATCCTGTAACTTTGCTGCAGTTGTTTATCAGCTGGAGGAGCTTTTGGGCCGAGACTATGGGGTTTTCTAGA
This sequence comes from Mandrillus leucophaeus, assembly GCF_000951045.1. Lineage (NCBI taxonomy): Eukaryota > Metazoa > Chordata > Mammalia > Primates > Cercopithecidae > Mandrillus > Mandrillus leucophaeus. The sequence goes on from NW_012099654.1 coordinate 2,718,396, forward strand.
TATAGAATCATGCCATCTGCAAACAGAGATTGTTTGACTTCCTCTCTTCCTATTTGGATGTGCTTTATTTCTTTCCCTTGCCTGACTGCTCTGGCTGGGACTTCCAACCTTGTGTTGAATAGAAGTGGTGAGAGAGGGCATCCTAGCCCTGTGCCGTTCTTCAAGATGAATGCTTCCATCTTTTGCCCATTCAGTGTAATGTTGGCTGTGGGTCTGTCATGGATGCTGTTATTATTTTGAGGTATGTTCCTTTGATACCTAGTATATTGAGAGTTTTTAACATGACACAGTGTTGAATATTATCAAAAGCCTTTTCCGTGTCTATTGAGATAATCACGTGGTTTTTGTCTTTAGTTCTTTTTTTGTGATGAATCACATTTATTGATTTACATATGTTGAACCAACCTTGCATCCCAGGGATGAAGCCTACTTGATCATAGAGAATTAGCTTTTTGATGGGCTGCTGAATTCAGTTTGCAAGTATTTTGTTAAGGATTTTTGCATGATGTTCGTCAAGGATATTGACCTGAAGTTTTCTTTTTTTGTTGTATCTCTGCCAGGCTTTGGTATCTGGATGATGCTGACCTCATAGAATGAATTAGGGAGGAGTCCCTGATCCTCAATTTTTTGGAATACTTTCAGTAGGGATGGTACCAGCCCTTCTTTGCATGTCTGGTAGAATTCAGCTGTGAATCCATTAGGTCTTGGGCTTTTTTTGGTTAGTAGGCTATTTATTACTGATTCATTTTCAGAGCTTGATATTGGTCTCTCCAGGGAATCAGTTTCTTCCTGGCTCAGTCTCAAGAGGGTGTATGTGTCCAGAAATTTATCCATCTCTTCCTTCTAGTTTATGTGCATACAGGTGCTTGTAGTAGTTTCTGATTTTTTTTTTTAATTTCTGTGGGGTCAATGGTAGCATTTACTTCATCATTTCTAGTTGCACAAAAACAATTTTTAAAGTATATCAAAGACTTAATGTTTCCTGCAATATTTTAAAATTTTAAGTATTCTACAATGAATGTTCTCATAAATAAATGATTTTGTAGTCTTCTGATATTTTTCCCCTTAGTTAAAATTCCAAAAGCAAAATGGCTTGTTCAAATAATGTAAATATTTTGAGACTTTTAATGTAAATTTCCAAATTGATGTCCAGAAAGAATATGCTACTTACATTCATATCCAAGATAGGAGAACATGTAAATCTGTAGAATTAAATTATTACAATTTTTTCTAAACTTTGCCAATTAGTTAAAAAAATGGTGACTCATATTTATTAGATGTGTTTTAGTCTAATGACATTGAATTCTTATACGTATATTGAAAATTTGTATCTTTTTTGTGAATTCCCTATTCATGACCTTTTTCTACATTTTCACTGGGGCTTAAATGTCTTTATCATTGTTTCATAACAGTGCTTTTAATTTCACCGATTGATTCATGTATTCATGAATTCATTGTATTAAACAAATACCTATTAACACATACTTTACTACATAGATTACCAACATATCTCTTTTTCATTTGCTTTTATGTTTTGTACATAATGATTCTGATGTACAGATATTTTAAATTTTATGTATATAATCTATCAATGCTCTCCTTTGGTTTCTGGCTTTGGTACTAGGCTTTAAAAGGCCTTACCTAGAGATGTTATGTATTTCTACATATTTATGTTTTTCTGCTTTTTAAATGACTATTATTTTTCATATTTAAATATTCATGTTTAAATATTCAAATGGTCTGGAATTTATTTCATGATAAATTATAAAGTAAGAACCTAATATGATCATTTTTCTTTCTAAACAGCCAGTTATTTACATTTCTCTAATAAGTATATTTTCTCTAATAAGCATGCTTTTCCAATACTTGTATAAAATATGATAATCTTCTGTTCAGTAGGATCTTTTTCTAGTTTGTCAATTCCTCTCTGTTAGTCCTATTAATCTCTCTATACCTTCTTGTGCCAATATCTTACTGTTTTAATTATTGTATCTTAAAACTGTATTTTAATATGTTTCTTTCATAACTATGTTGTTTCTTCTGTTTTTCCCAAAAAATACCATTCCAGGGAATTTTAGAATCATTTTATCTGGTGTAAGAAGAAACAAATTGGAATTTAAATTGGAATTAATTTCAAGAAGGTATAAATTTATTTGGAAAGAATTTCTATAATTTTTATTTTCCTCAGTACTAAACATTGGTAAATCTTTTTATTTATTCAGGGCCTTTTTTCATATTACCTAATAAATTTAGCAATTTTTCTCATGTTGGCCCTATATATTTCTTGTTAAGATTTTTCCAAGTTATGTGGTGTTTTTGTCCTGTCATTGGTGATGTTTTTCCATTGTAATTTCTAATTGCTTGTTGCCAATATATAAGAAAACTATCATATATGTGAATATTCACATATATGTGAATATATGAGTTTATTAAATGAATATTCACATATATGATAGTTTTGTTATATATTGTTAATATATTATATAAAATATATATTTTGTTATATATCTTTGTTAAATATACAAACATATATACACACACACACACACACACACACATATATTTGAGACAGAGTCTCGCTCTGTCACCAGGCTGGAGTGCAGTGGCGCGATCTCGGCTCACTGCAACCTCTGACTCCCTGGTTCAAGTAATTCTCCTGCCTCAGCCTCCCTAATAGTTGGGATTACAGGCACATGCCACCATGCGCCTGTATTTTTAGTAAAGACAGGGTTTCACCATGTTGGCCTGGATGGTCTTGATCTCCTGATCTTGTGATCCGCCCCCCTTGGCTTCCCAGAGTGCTGGGATTACAGGCGTGAGCCACTGCGCCTGGCCTATATTTATTTTTTAACTGGCAAACTTAGTTTTTAAAATAGTTTTTCCTTACTTTTAGGAGTTTTCTACATAAACAGTCTTATCACTTTCAAATGAAAATAATTTTTATTTTTATTTTCCAGTATTTATACTTCTCAATTCTTTTTCCCATCTAAGTATAGTAACAAATATTTCCCAAAATCATCAGTGGTTATGTGTTTTGTTCTCACTGATTGCAGTCCTTTCATTGCTTAACTATTGGGCACAATGTTCGCTTTGGGTGTTTTGATTTTTGAAAAAGCCTCATTTATTTCTACTTCAATTAAAAACATTTTTAAACCAGAAATAGGCATTGGATTATGTGACATGTCTGTCTTGCATCTATCTAGATGATCATATACCTTTTTTCCTTTTGGCATCTATTGCCATGTTATATAAATAGGTTTCCTAATATTAAACCATTCTTTCAATTCTGAAATAAATCTCATCTAATTTTGGCATATTGTTCTCATATTATGTACTGAAACAATTTACTGAATATTTTACTCAGATTTCTAAATCTCTATTTATGTGAAGTTATTCTGTCATTTCTTTTGTTGCTTCCATCAGATTTTGCATTAGGCTCACACTAACCTTGTTTAAATAAATGGAAAATATTTCTTTAGCAGTTCAAATACGTCATGCCACTCTCTCCTGGCCTGTAAGGTTTTCACTAAAAAGACTGCTGCCGGATGTATTGGAGCCTCATTGTGTGTTACCTGTTTCTGTTCTCTTGCTGCTTTTAAGATCCTTACTTTATCCTTGACCATTTTGGAGTTTGATTATTAAATGCCTCGAGGTAGTTTTCTCTGAGCTAAAACTGCTTAGTGTTCTATATAACTTTCTTGTCCTAAGATACTGATATTTTTCTCTACTTTTGGGAAGTTCTCCATTATTATCCCTTTGAATAAACTTCTTTCCCCTATTTATTTTTCTACTGCCTCTTTAAGGCCAATAACTCTTAAATTTGCCCTTTTGAGATGATTTTCTAGATCCTGTAGGCATGCTTTATTTTTTTAATTATTTTTACTTTTGTCTCCTCTGACTGTGTATTTTCAAATAGCATGTCTTCAAGCTCATAAATTCTTTCTTCTGTTTGATCAATTCTTCTATTAAAAGACTCTGATGCTTTCTTTAGTATGTCAAATGCATTCCAAAGCTCCAGATTTCTGCTTGATTCTTTTTAATTATTTCTCTTTTTTTAATTATACTTTAAGTTCTAGGGTACATGTGCACAATGTGTAGGTTTGTTACATATGTATACATGTGCCATGTTGGTGTGCTGCACCCATTAACTCGTCA
>NW_012099654.1:2722860-2729081 GCF_000951045.1 Mandrillus leucophaeus
GTGGAAAACAGTGTGGCGATTCCTCAAGGATCTAGAACTAGAAATACCATTTGACCCAGCCATCCCATTACTGGGGATATACCCAAAGGATTATAAGTCATGTTGCTATAAAGACACATGCACACGTATGTTTATTGCGGCACTATTCACAATAGCAAAGCCTTGGAATTATTTCAATCTTTTTGTTAAATTCATCTGGTAGAATTCTGAATTCCTTCTCTGTATTATGTTGCATTTCTTTGAGTTTCCCAAAACAGCAATTTTGAATTCTCCGTCTGAAAGTTCACACATCTTTGTTTTTCTAGAATTGGTCCCTTGTGCCTTATTTACTTCATTTGGTGATGTCATGTTTTCCTGGATGGTGTTGATAGTTGTGGATGTTCATCTGTGTCTGTGCATGGAAGAGTTATATATTTATTGCAGTCTTCACAGTCCGGGCTTGTTTGTACCCGTTCCTCTTGGAAAGGCTTTCCAGGTATTTAAAAGGACTTGGGTGTTGTAATATAGGCTGTATCTGCATTTAGAAGGCATCCCAAGCCCAGAAACACTGTGGTTTTGCAGACTAGATGTCTGCAAAGACCTTGATGGTCTTGGACAAGATCTGGCATAATTCTCTGGATTACCAGGCAGAGACTCTTGCTCTTTCCCCTTATTTCTCCCAAACAAACGGAGTCTCTCTCTCTCTGTTCTGAGCTGCCTGAACCTGGGCTGGAGTGACACAAGCACCCCTGTGGCCACCAATGCTAGGACTGTGGCAGGTCAGATGTGAAGCCAGCCCAGCACTGGGTCTCACCCAAGACCTGCTGTAACCAATCTCCAGCTATCACCTATGTTTACTCAAGGCCCTGAGAATCTACAATCACCAGGTGACAAAGTCAGCCAGGCCTTTGTCCTTCTCTTCAGGGTGGTGAGTCCTCCCAGGGCCAGGGCAGGTCCAGAGGTACCATCCAGGAGCCAGGCGCTAGAGTCAAAGACCTTAGAGGTCTACATGGTGTTCTATTTTACTGCAGCTGTGCTGGCATTTAAACTACAAGATGCAGTCCTTCCCAGTCTTCTCTCCCCTTTCCAATAGCAGATGAGCCTCACCCTGTGGCCATTACCATCACAGGCCTACCAGGAATACTGCCAGACTGCCACTGATATTCCCTTAAGGCCCAAGGCCTCTTCAGTTAGCTTATGGTGAATGCTGCCTTACCTTGGACTCGCCCTTCACGGAAGTGGGCTCCCCTCTGTCCCAGGGTAGGCCCAGAAATGCCATCCAAGAGCCAATCAGGACCCCAAGAGCACACTTGGTGCTATATCCCCCTGTGGCCAGGTGGGTACCTAAAGTGCAAGACCCCAAGAGCCTGGTTGGTAGAATCAGGGACCCCAACAGCCCACTTGGTGCTGTATCCCCACTGTGGCCAAGCGGGTACCTAAAGTACAAGACAAAGTCCCCTTTATTTACTTTTTCATCTGCTTTTCTCAAGCAGGAGTTTCTCCCCACAGACACCACACACTACATTTGGGAATGTGCTGAGTCTCACCTGAAGCCAGCAAGTCTCATCCAAGGTCCACAACATACTACCTGGGTATCATTGCTGGTTATTCAGGGCCCAAAGGCTTTTCAGTTAGCAGACGATAAATTCTTCCAGGGTTGAGTTCTCCCTTCAAGGCAGTGAGTTCCCTTCTGGCCCAGGGTGTGTACAGAAATGTCATCTGGGAGCTAGGGCCTTGAAAGGGGGTCTCATGACTCTGATTAGTGCCCTATCTGCTGTGGCTGAGCTGGCATTCAAGATACAAGACAAAGTTCTCCTTACTCTTCCCCCTCCTCTCCTCAAGCTGAAGGAAGTGGTCTCTTTTGAAGCCACAAGTTGTGCAGTCTGGGGTTAGGGGAGGGGTGATGTCAGCTCTCCTTTAGCCACCCTGGCTTGTGTCTCAATAGGTCATGTGCTTCCCAAGTCCCCTGGCTTTGAGCCCAGTTCAGCACCAGGATTCACCTAGGAGTTGCAGTCTTTGTGGCCTAAACTGCCTTTCAAGGTTTTTTAAGAGTCCCAGAGCACTTTAGTCCATGATGACAAGGCTTGCAGGAACTCAAGTTCCAACCACTGTGATGGGCAATTCCCCTCTGACTAGGGCTGGGCTACATGCTTTCTCCATGCTTGGGTATCAGCTGAGTTCATTCCTGTTTTGTTTTCAGCTATAACAGGGCAGCACTGAGTTCAATGCAGTGTCACAATTGCTGTACCCTCGCTCTCCCAAGCACTCGGATTCTCTCTTCATACCATACCACATGCACTGCAGGGAGGGGGCGGGAGGGGCGGCATCTGATTCAAGACTGTTTTTCCTACCTCTTCAGTGCCTCTTTCAGGTATATGAAGTTAAAACCAGGTACTGTGGGTGCTCACCAGATTTTTGGTTCTTACAAAGGTGATTTCTGTGTGTGTAAAATATAGTTGTCAAATGGGTGTCCTTGTAGGATGGGCAATCAGGGAAGCCTTTATTCTGCTATTTTGCTCTGCCTCTCATTTAGGTTTTAAATACGGTAATCAATTGTTTTTCTTTTACTTTTTATTTTCTGACCTCAGGTTGTTCTTCATGACCACTTTGTTTATTTCTGGAGACTTGATAACCTTTTCTCTATATTGTTAAGATCACAAATTTTAAAACAAACATTTGAAATAGATTCTTAACGGTAGCTATAGTTCATAAGAAGGCATTTGCTCTGATTCTTCATCATGACCCCTTCTTTTTAAACAGCAATATCTTTCCACATGTCTAACGGGTTTTGTTGGTTTGCTCATCCTTAAAGAGGAATCTATACTTTTTCAGGTGTGGGATTCTGACAAAGAGTATTTGGATCTTTGTCCAAATCTTTTAAACCAAGCTAAAAAGTGAAGTGAAAGGCTTGGATCTGGTGTAATTTTCCATTCAAAATACACTCAGCCCTCTGTATCTATGCCTTCCACATCCACAGATGCAACCAACTACAGATAGAAAATAACCAGGAAAAAAAATAATAAAGAAAACCAACACAACAATAAAAATAATACAAGTAAAAAAATACAGTATGTGTAACAACTCTTTACATAGGCTTTATATTGTATTAGCTATCATAAGTAATTTAGAGATGACTTAAAGTATACAGGAGGATATGTGTAGGTTATATGCAAATACTATGCCATTATATATCAGGGACTTGAGCATCTATGGATTTTAATATCTGTGGGGGTCCTGGAACCAATCTTTCACAGATACCATGCGATGATTGAACAGCCTAGGTCTCTAAGCCAGAGCTAAAGCCAGAGTGGTGACCACAAAAAGAATGGTCCTCGGGCTGGAGCTGAGCTCTTGTGTTTCTTGAGCAGTAGTCAGAAATTAGCTGCAGCAATGCCCCAATTCTTTGTTCACCATGTGTGTCCTCATAAGGAGCCAGATAAGGCTCTGTCTGCAACAGATGTCTGTGTTTAGTGTAAGCCATGAATAAAATCATCTTTTGCCCCATTAAGTATGGGATGTCCCGGGGCACATGCTCTTTACCTTGTCATCCTTTGCCAGGCCATCACACCACTAAACCCCCAAATGGGGAATGAGGAGGTGGTCCTACCAATAATTATGCTCCACAATTTCTCAGTCTTCAAGTGGAGAGTCTTGATTCATATTAGTCTGTGCAATTCAGTCCCTTCTGCACCATAACTGACAAAGTTTCTGAAAATATGGGTGCCACCTATTTACATTTTCTCTTAGTTTCTGTAATTTCCTTTGTCTATTTTACAGTCATTAAATGAAAATCTAGGGAAGTGGTAGATTTCTTGTATTTCATTAGTTGCTCCAGGAATTTCTTAATTCCTTTTTAACCTGTGCTTAGGGAAATGCTATTTTCCATTACTAATGAGATGGAGAGAAAGCCACTTCAATCTTCTTTCAGAACATAAAAGAAGGCTGGGCACAGTGGCTCACAACTATAATCCCAGCACTTTGGGAGGCTGAGGTGGGTAGACTGCTTGAGTCCAGGAGTTCAAGACCAGCCTGGGCAACATGGTGAGACCTCGTCTCTACAAAAAATACAAAAATTATCCAGACATGGTAGTGAGCACCTGTAGTCCTAACTACCTGGGAGGCTGAGGTAGGAGGATCACTTGAGCCCAGGGAATTTGAGGCTGCAGTCAGCCATGATCGCACCACTGCACTCCAACATGGGCAACAGAGTGAGACCCTGTCTCTATTTAAAAAGAAGAAGAAGAAGGAGAAGGAGAAGAAGAAGGAGAAGAAGGAGGAGGAGGAGGAGGAGGAGGAGGAGGAAAGAAGGAAGAAGAAGAACAACAACAACAACATAAAGGAAAGGAAACCTACCTGCAGAATTTTTCCACTTTTGGCATGGAAATCATAAGCTATTTCTTTTCTTTATTTTTCTTGACTGGGATAAATAAAGCAGAGAGACTCAGATAAAGGCTATAGTGGGAACTGCACAGACCTTTTTAACTTGCTGAGTTGCTGAAGATCCAACTTTAGTCCATTTCTTCAGCCTAAGCAGGTAGAGCATATTTCCTCTGACTTGAGGCAGAAGGTTGCCACCAGGTATTAAAAGTATACACAGCCTTTGATTTTTGACCCATTGATAGAATTCAAAGTGAATTAGGAAGATACAATATGAAATTAGTTCAAGGATAAGATTATTAAGGAAATATGGAGTCTTAAGAGCAATGTAACCAAATGTATTTTAGCTAAAACTTGCAAGAAAACAATTATGTACTTTATTGTTTACTCTTTCTTAGGTTTTATTGTTTAAAAAATTGTTTCTGGTAAGTAAAGAAGGAAAAACTCATGCTTATGATGTTAATCTCTCAAGCAAAGCCTACACCCTGCAATTCATGTCAGGGAACCAGGGAAAGCTTCTTGGTAGAGGACATAGTTACAGAGACACGTTGGGAAGGAAGAATTGTGGGCAGGGGGCTCTGGAGTGGCAGGAAGGGGTTTGGCTTTGAGTCTGACTTCCCTTTAACTCCACTGACACTCAGCCCTGGGACTCTGCCCTCAGCTCCAATTCCTTTCTCAACTCTCAGCATTATATGTCGCCACCCTCAGCTTATGACTTAATAGCTTTGGATTGGTGGATATGGTAAAATGAAGGTTTTACTGTGCTTTGGGGTTTTCTTAGTTTATTATTGGAAGTACTTCCTGTCTTCCAGGAGCAAGTACTTCCTAAAGCAAGCAGCCAACTTTTTTTTTTTGGCTTTGTTTTTGCTTGTTTGTTTGGTCTAGTCCCAGTACTGTTTAACACAGTGACCCTTTCCCTCTAGTCTCACTCTCCTCCAACCCATCCACACATAGTAGCCCAAGTGCTCATTTAAGAGAATAAATCTGTTTGCATTACTCTTCCAAAGTTTGTTTGGTTTTGTTTGTTAAATACCCTTCATAAATGGTCAGGGGAAAAAAGCCATTCCATAAAGAGTTTTGTATACATAGGTGTTATGATTTGGCCTCAATCTTTCTCCAATCTTATCACTCTCCTTCCTATATCTTAAATTCCAAATATACCAAAATACTTGGTCCTTCTTTGTTTCTCTTGAATTTCTATGCCTTTGCAAACATTTATATTTCCTCTCTTAGTCCCTTAAGAGCAGTCCAGTTATTCTTCAAAATTCAGTTCAAATGTCACTTCTGAGCTTTCCTTGATGTCCTGGCCCTTCATAAATGTTCCTCACATATCCTGTGCTTATTGCTGTCATAACTCTCATCCCTCTTCATTGTAACTATCTGTTTCCTCATCTCTCTCTCTCTCAACAGACTATGCACCCCCTTGAATGTAGGCACCGTGTAGTTTATGCCTTCATCATCAGTACTTAGCATGTGCCTGGCACATAGTATGCACTCAGCTAAAGTTTTCTGAATAAATGAATCGCAGATCTCACCCTCAGCCCACAGCTTTTGTTGAGAGAGGTAAAAACAGGACCTTGAAAGGGAAAGATCTCCCAAGATGAGAAGTTGTTAAGATTGAGAAGAGACAACGAGGGGAAAGACAGGAAATCTTCACCATCAACAGGAAGGAAACATTCCAAAGAGCTATGTTCTATGGAAATTCATCTTATGTAAGAAACATACAGGAATCAAATATAACAGATGCATGCTTTACAATCACAAAACTCAGTATACAAAATGTAACTTTATTTCTATTATGCATTTTTATCTGTGACCTAATGGCAGACAATTTAATCAACAATTCTACAGCTTTCCTCAGTCCA
>NW_012099654.1:2730531-2764724 GCF_000951045.1 Mandrillus leucophaeus
AAAAATAGGTAAAAAAGTGATCTTCTCTTTCTTTCCATTCTCACCTTCACTGAATCCCCCATAAGTGGCAGCCAGGGAAGGGTGTGACTCAGAACTCCCTCCAGGAGAGAACTTACTGCAGGGAATGCGTTTTTGATAGTTTCTAGATGCAGGAAACTCCTCCCAATGGCAGGAGTTACAACAGGTTTGGTCAGTGGGAGTCCGACCTGCAGGGCACATGTGTAGGCTCCATTTCTGTCTCCGAGGCCACTCCGTTCATGTGCCCATTGTGCCAGTTCCAGAGTGACAAAGGGTGGCTAACCCACGTTATCTGTCTACTTGGTTAACCAGGGCCTCTTCCATAGAAGATGCTTTCTATGGGGCATTAATGTGGCTACAGAAATCTTCACACTTTGACTGACTCCCATATGTTGGTCCACATGTTTCTCCCCAGACATCCTTGTCTCTGATCTTCCAATCCTTTCTTCCTGGGCTCCTGAACAGATGGCAAGGCTATTGGCCACTGCCTAGAAATCTGAATATATTCTCACATCAGGTCACTTCTCCTTCCAAGCAAAGTAGATAACCAGATGTACTGCTCACAGCTCTCCCACGGAGAAGACTCTTCTTCTACACCATCTTTCAAGGCCACTTCTGGATGTGGCTCTAATGCAACTGATGTCCTTTTCAACTCTATTCCCACATACCAAGGTAGGCCATCTATAAACCAAGCATGAGTTTTTTCCTTCTCCTGCTGGTCACATGGGACCCTTTATATGACCATTGACATGAGTGACACTGACGCACCCATGGAGGACCACATGGGGAGATCTGGACTGATCTGCTAATTAACGTTCTCATAGCTCCGGCCCTACTCAGACATAATCCCAGATGGACTGTTCTACCTTTTGAATGCTGCCAGCCTTTCTGACTGCATTCCTCAGGTGCTCTGATAGATCCAGCTTATAATAGGCAAGTCCAGGATGTGGTCATTCAGTGTCCCATGCTCAATTGTTGCTTTTCTACAGGAGCCCAGTAACATGCCAGGAGCTGTTTCCTAGAAAGTGTATAAGTCTCTGCTGCAGATGGCAGAGCCTTGCTCCAGAACCCCAGGGCCAGTGCTGCGATTCTCCCTCTGGAGTTTTGTGTAAACTTTACAATGAATCTTTTCCCACCACCAATACCTCCAACTCTTCAGTGGTAGGGTTGCTTGCATAGCAGTCTGGACCTGCTGCTCTACTCCCACTCAAAGCCAGTAGCTTTCCATGTCACTCATCACATGTGCTGGAGAATTTTTTCTTGGTGTGAAATCTGTTGCCTCAGAATCCAAAAGGCTATCAGCCAATCTGCCTACTTCTTTGTAGTAGTGATGCAGAATGCAGCAAGGTTACTTTTACTTTGAAGAAATTATTCTGGCACACCTCTGAATACTTGCTCCCATGCTGGGAGGGACCCCCATAGCATCTCCATGCATGGGGAAGTACCAGCTCTCAATAGGGTCATGGATGTAGCCCCTGCAGCTTTCAGGCTTCATGGTACACCACAGAGCCAGATTCTGCAGGAATATCTACCCGGATGTCCTTATCCTTGTTTCAGGGACCCAGGTTGCCCAGTCAGGGAAAAAGGAGTATAACAGATGTAACAAGTCTATCTCAGCAGAAAATTTCTGTCTCTGGGGATCTGTGATTCTATCAAGCTCTGTGTCTACCCCTTGGCTATGTCAGCTTTTCACTGCAGGAGATAGGGGCCTGGTACATATTAGGTACGATTTATTAAGTGGATGGATGGATGAATGGATGGATGGATGGATGGATGGATGGATGGATGGATGGATGGATGGATGCAGTGGCACTGGACAAGCAGTGGTTTGGAAAAGCATAGAACTTATTTTAAAATCTTAGTTTTATATTATTTCTGAATAAGGTAGGAAATATAGATGAAAAGATAAGAGAAAACCAGGCTCAGTTTTTCTATAAGAAACTTCTTTGCCCTTTACTGTGTCTCTTTATCCAATAAATCATAACCATGAGTTATTCAATGAAACATTTATGTTGTTTCTCATATCTTTTATAAAACAAGAAACTATAACCATGATGTATAGAATATTACACTAAAATTATTTTGCATAAAATGAAATAATGGACAGATTCAAAGTTACATGGCTAGCTGCTTCCTTTATATAATAAGCAGAAAGTTGAATATCCCTCACATTTATATTTGTCACTTATTGAAAATTGAAAGCTTCATGTATCTTAAAGATACCTTAGTAAACAAACTTACTCAGCGAATAAATCAACAGAAAAATATAGGTTGGGGCTATGGAAAACAGCAGGAAAGCGTGACATTTAATCTCCTCAAAATGATATTTAGACACAAAATCTTGTTTGGTAAATGTTTCACTATCAGAACGTCAGTCTTTAAAAATATCTCAGGCAATTAATGTCACAAAGCGAGTCAGAACCAAATAGTTGAGCAAAACAACAAAATCTGAAGCCAAGCCACTGCATACAAACCCTTCTGAACCAGAGCAGCTGAACGTAAAAAGACCATGTGGAAAAGCCACAAGGGAGGAAAAACTGCCAAAGAAACCTCTTAATTGTTCCATGTGGATAATCAGATTATTTGCAAGTAACAAGATATTTACCTCTACATTTCCAATATTCAAAGCAAAGGTAATAAATTCTCAAAACTCATCACTTTCTAATTTTACGAAAATTTACTATTATTTCTGCGGTCTTTAGATTGTATTTGTTGTCTTTGTATGGTAGAAATGTTATATGATATTTGGTAAAATGGACCCTCTTTAGTTTTTTTTATTTCAACAGTTTTTGGGGAACAGGTGGTTTTTGTGTTACATGAATAAGTTCTTTAGTGGTAATTTCTGAGATTTTGGTGCACCCATCACCTCAGCAGGGTAAGCATATCTTTTCCCAAGCCCAAGTTCAGGGACATCACCTTGGTAGCTTGAAATCAGCCATACTGGGAGAAGTTGGCAAATGCTATATATCAAGGCTTTTTCTTTGTTCAAAGACCTTGTCATTAAACATTTACCAGTTTCCCCTGGCAACACTCTTTCTGCCTGTAAACATCTGAGAAAGCTGTTGGTCCTCCCTGACCAAGGATCAAAATAGTAAATATTTTGGAATCCACACCAGGTAACAGATGATGCCTGAGTTCACACCAATAGTGTTAGATATGCTCCCCGTTTCGTGATTCCTGAAGCCAAGCACTGCACTGTACCACCATCGCACAGCATGGAAATTGTTCTGATCAACAAGAACCAGTTTTGTGCCACACCCTACTCCTATTATCACATACCTTCTCTTTCTGTGTCTACTGAGATTTGGATACCACTGTGCAACATGAGAAGAAGCAGAGGGATGGATAAAGATGTCTTTCATCTTGGGAAGATTAGTCCTCTAAGAAAGGGCAGAGAAAGGATGAGTACAGGATGCCTCAGCCACAGTTCCATCTTCTCCAGCAGTAAGTAGCTAGTCCTGAAAATACCCAAAGGCAAGAATTTGCCACTGCAAGAGATTTTTTTTTTTTTTCCTCGTGAAGTCCAGCTGGTTCAGACTGCATGAAAAATGCCCTGGTTTGTGGAAGGCTCATTTTATTTTACTATTTGCCGAATAATCTCCCTGCCTTAATAGGCTAAAGGACATTCAGCTCTTTCCTGATCTGTATTTTAGATGTATTTTTTCTCATTCCAAAATTCTCCACATTAAATCGTTATGTTTTTTCTCAAGTTACCTGGGCTTCAATGTAGGTTCTAGGCAAATGGCATCAGGTCCACATAATTTCTATCTAAACCCAAGCTGTCTTCCCAATACAACTGATGACTAGTTCAGTTCTTTCCACCAGCAAGACAGGCCTGTAGCCTCATGTTAAATGAACAATGGTGGTTAAGGGAATGGCTGGGGCAAAGAAAGGAGAGCAGAAGTATATAAAGTGCATGAAGTTCCTTGTCAGAGGAAGGAGTCTGAAATTAGTAATTTTATTCTGGATGCTAATTTTAGATGTAAGTAGGTTCTTTCAGATATCACGAACTGGGAAATGATCATGTTGCTTCAAGTAATGGGAACTTATTTATGATGTAATAGACAAAATGTATACAAGTTCTATGAGAGATGGAAGTAAATAAAAATTACTCAATCCCACTCTGTTTTTAAAATTAATTTCAACTTTCATTTTAGGTTCAGAAAATACATGTACAGGTTTCTTACACAGGTATACTGCATGATGCTGAGGTTTGGTGTGTGGATAGTGAGCATAGTACCCAATAGGTAGTTTTTTTATACTTGCCCTCCTGTCTTTCTACCCCTTCTAGTAGTCCTTAGTGTCTATTGTTCCCGACTTTATGTCCGTGAGTACCCAATGTTTAGCTCTCACTTATAAGTGAGAACACGCAGTATTTGGTTTTCTGTTCCTACATTAATTCACTTACGATAATGGCATCCAGCTGCATCCGTGTTGCTGGAAAGGACATAATTTTATTCTTTTTATGGCTGTGTGGTATTCTATGGTGTGTATGTACCATGTTTTCTTTATCCAGTCCACCACTGATGGGCACCTAGGTTGATTCCATGTATTTGCTATTGTGGATAGTGCTGTGCTGAATATATGAGTGCATGTGTCTTTTTCGTAGAATTATTTATTTTCCTTTGGATATATACCCAGTAATGGGATTGCTGAGTTGAATGGTAGTTCTGTTTTAAGTTCTTTGAGTAATCTCCAAACTGCTTTCCACAGTGGCTGAACTAATTTACATTCCAATCAACAGTGTATCAGCATTTCCTTTTCTCCATAGCCTCACCGGCATGTGTTGTTTTTTGCCTTTTTAATAATAGCTATACTGATTGGTGGGATATACTATATCATAGTGTTTTTATTTGAATGTCTCTGATGATGTTGAGCATTTTTTTATGTTTGTTAGCCACTTATATGTCTTCTTTTGAGAAGTCCCTGTTCACGTTCATGTTTCTTGTCTACTTTTTAATGGGGTTATTTGTTTTTACTTGTTAATTTGTCTATGTTCCTTGCAGATTCTGGACATTATACCTTTGTCAGATGCATAGTTTGTGAATATTTTCTCCCATTCTGTAGGTTGTCTGCTCTCTGCCAAGGCCAACGTCCAGAATGGTGTTTCCTAAGTTTTCTTCTAAGATTCTTATAGTTTGAAGTCTTACATTTAAATCTTTAATCCATCATGAGTTAATTTTTGTGTATAGTGAAAGGTAGGGGTTCAGTTTCAGTCTTCTGCATATGGCTAGCCAGCTATCCCAGCACCATTTATTGAAGAGGGAGTCCTTTCCCCATTGCTTACTTCTGTCAGCTTTGTCAAAGAAAAGATGGCTGTAGGTGTGTGGTTTTATTTCTGCATTCTCTATTCTGTTCCAGTTGTCTATGTGCTTTTGTTTTGGTTACTGTAGCCTTATAATATAGTTTGAAGTCAGGTAATGTGATCCCTCCAGCTTTGTTCTTTTTGCTTAGGATTGCTTTGGTTATTTAGGCTCTTTTATGGTTCCATATAAATTTTAGAATAGCTTTTTTCTAGTTCTGTGAAAAATGTCATTGGTAGTTGACTCGGAATAGCATTGAATCTACAGATTGCTTTGGGGACTATGGCCACTTTAATGATACTGATTCTTCCAATCTGTCACAGCACAAAATGTTTTGCCATTTGTTTGTGTCATTTATGATATTTTTAGCAGTATTCTGTAGTTCTCACTGCAGCAATCTTTCACCTTCTTTGTCATATACATTCCTATTAGTTTGGTGCAAAAGTAATTGCAGCTTTTGCCATTACTTTAAAAATGGCAAAAACCGCAATTACTTTTGCACCAACCTAACAGGTATTGTTTGTGTGTGGCTATTGTAAGTGGGATTGTGTTCTTCATTTGATTCTCAGCTTGAATATTACTGGTGTATAGAACTGCAACTGATTTTTGTATGTTGACTTTGTATCCCAAAACTTTCCTGAACTCATTTGTCAGTTCCAGGAGCCTTTTGACAGAGTCCTTAGGATTTTCTAGGTATAGAATAATATCATCAACCGTTAAGGAAACCAGCCCTACACCACCCGGCGGGTAACCCGAGTCCAGTGGAGACAAAGGAGAAAGAGACACAAAAAGAGTTTAAAAGGTGGGTCCAGGGGACCAGAGAGTTGGAGGCTTGCTTAAGGCCCAGAGCTCTTCGGTTCAGCCTAATTTATTTGTTTACAAGCTCTTTGTTCTTAGGGCAAATGGGAGGGGTAGGAAGGGATGAGGAAAAGGATTAATCAGTGAAGGAGAACTAGTGAGTCATTCAATAAGATGTAGAGCAGTGGCGGTTTCTGTGAATTTTCTTGAGCAAAGGCGTGTTTCTAAACTACTTAAGATCTTTAACTTATCGGGACTGAAATGGGTGGGAGAGGGTTTTGAGGAGCCAAGATGTATGATTATACTCCAGTGCTTCAAGGGAGTGTTATTTCCCTGAGCAACCTGCAGAATGCCGGGGAGTGGTGATGCTTTTGGGGCATAAAGACATGAAGGCAATAAGGAGAGCTTTCTCCTCAGAGGCTGCCCATGGCTCCCCAAGGGTGTCTCACACAGGGGAGACCAACTCATCTGGCGCTCCAGAAACTCTCTTTCCCACATCAATAAAGAGAGATAGTTAAACTTCTTATTTTCCTATTTGGTTTCTATTTACTTCTTTCTCTTACTCGATTGTTCTGGCTAGGACTTCCCAGAGCCCACTTTAAAAGAATTTATGAGCACCTTCAGATTATTCTGAAGAGAATGTTTTGGTTTTTCTTCCACAGACTTTAAACTTTCAGAAAGCAAATGCCCTCACATGTGAAGAGGCAAGAGATAGAAGTTGAGAGATATCAAGATCCTAATTATTTAATCTGGATTCATTCAAATGATAGATAATAACTTCATTGATGCAATGTAAGTGACTCTTATATCCTTAGTTTTATGGGCTCAGTCAATAAATTGCTATTTTCCCTTTAGCAAACATAGAAAAAAATCAGATCAAGAGCAAACCAAAGCCAAACTTAGTAGAAAAAAATTATAAAAATCAGGGAAGAAATAAAATTGAAACAAAATAATGATACAAACGATCAATGAAAAGAAAAATTGGTTCTTGGGAAAGATAAACAAAATTGACAAACCTTTAGCCAGACTAAAAAAAAGAGAGAAAACACAAATAAATAAAATCAGGGATGAAAAAGAAGACGTTATAAGTGTTACCACAGAAATTCAAAGGATCATTAGAGACTACTATGAGCAACTACGTGCCAAAAATTGGGAACAGAAAAAATAAATTCCTAGACACATACGACCTACCAAGAGTGAACTATGAAGAAATCCAAAACCTGATGGCCAGGCGCGGTGGCTCAAGCCTGTAATCCCAGCACTTTGGGAGGCCGAGACGGGTGGATCAGGAGGTCAGGAGATCAAGACCATCCTGGCTAACACAGTGAAACCCCGTCTCTACTAAAAAATACAAAAAACTAGCCGGGCATGGTGGCGGGCGCCTGTAGTCCCAGCTACTCAGGAGGCGGAGGCAGGAGAATGGTGTGAACCCGGGAGGCAGAGCTTGCAGTGAGCTGAGATCCGGCCACTACACTCCAGCCTGGGCAACAGAGTGAGACTCTGTCTCAAAAAAAAAAAAAAAAAGGAAATCCAAAACCTGAAAGACCAATAACAAGTAACAAGATTGAAGCCATAATAAAAGGTCTCCCCACAGAGAAAAGTTGGGACCCAATGGTTTCACTTCTGAATTCCACCAAATATTTAAAGAAGAACTAATACCGATTCTACTCAAACCATCTCAAAAATTAGAGGAAGAGAAAATACTTCCAAACTCATTCTATGAGCTGAGTATTACCTTGATACCAAAACCAAAGACACATAAGAAAAAAAGACAACATAGCCCAATATCCCTGAAGAACTTTGATGCAAAGATCCTCAACAGGAAACTAGCAAACCAAATTCATGAACACATTAAAAAGGTCAGTCATCATGACCAAGTGGGATTTATCCCTGGGATGCAAGGATGGTTCAATATACACAAATCAACCAAAGTGATCATTAATATCAACAGAATGAAGGACAAAAACCATATGATTATTTCAATTGACACTGAACAGTCATTTGATAAATTCAACATGTTTTCTTGATGAAAACCCTCAAAAAACTGGGTATATAAGGAACATTCCTCAACACAAAAAGCCATATACAACAGACCCATAGCTACTATCATGCTGAATGGGAGAAACCAAAAGCTTTTCCAGTAAGACCTGGAATAAGTCAAGGATGCCCACTTCTGCCACTGTTATTCAACGTAGGACTGGGAATCCTAGCTAGAGCAATCAGACAAGAGAAAGAAATAAAGGGTATCCACAATGGAAAGGAAGAAGTCAAATTATCCTTGTTTGCAGATGATTCGATCTTATATTTGGAAAAACCTAAAGAATTCACCAAAGAATTATTAGAACTAATTAAAAATCAGTAAAGTTGCAGGATACAAAATCAACATACAAAAATGAGTAGCATTTCTATATGCCAACAGTGAACAATTAGGAAAAGAAATCAAGAAAACAATCACATTTGTAATAGCTGCAAATCAAATAAGATTCCGAGGAATTAACCAAGGCAAATAAGTGAAAGACTTCTACAATAACAACTATAAAACCCAGATGCAAGAAATTGAAGAGGACACAAAAAAAAATGGAAAGATATTTCATGCTAATGGATTAGAAGAATCAATATTGTTAAAATGTTCATACTACCCAAAGCAATCTACAGTCTCAGTGCAATCCCCACCAAAATATCAATGACATCCTTCACAGAAACAGGAAAAATAATTCTAAACTTTAGGAACCACAAAAGACCCAGAATAACCAAAGCCATCCTGAGCAAAAGGAACAAAACTGGAAGAATCATGTTACCTGACTTCAAATAATAATACAGAGCTACGGTAACAAAAGCAACATGATACTGGCATATAAACAGACACATAGACCAAAGGAACAGAAAAGAGAACCCAGAAATAAAACCAAACATTTACAGTGAACTCATTTTTGACAAAAATGCCAAGAACAAACAATGGGGAGAGGAATATCTCTTCAACAAATGGTGCAGGAAAAACTGGATATCCATATGCAGAAGAAAGAAACTAGGTCCCTCTCACCTTAAAAAAATCAAATCAAAATGGATTAAAGATGGCCGGGCGCAGTGACTCACGCCTATAATCCCAGCACTTTGGGAGGCCGAGGTGGGTGGATCACAAGGTCAGGAAATCGAGGCCATCCTGGCTAACACAGTGAAACCCTGTCTCTACTAAAAATATAAAAAATTAGCCAGGCATGGTGGTGGGCACCTGTAGTCCCAGCTACTCAGGAGGCTGAGGCAGGAGAATCGGCTTGAATCTGGGAGGCAGAGGCTGCAGTTAGCCAATATCACGCCACTGCCCTCCAGCCTGGGTGACAGAGCAAGACTCTGTCTCAAAAATAAATAAATAAATAAATAAATAAGGATTAAAGAGTTAAGTCAAAGACCTCAAACTATGAAACTGCTACAAGAAAACACTGGGAAAACCTCTCCAGGACATTGATCTGGGAAAATACTTTTTGAGTAATGTTCCACAAGCACAGGCAACAAAAGCAAAAATTGATAAATGGGATCATATCCAGTTAAAAAGCTTCTGTACAGCAAAGGAAACAATCAACAAAATAAAGAGACAACACACAGAATGGGAGGAAATGTTTGCAAACTGTCCATTTGACAAGGGATTAATACCTAGAATATGTAAGGCGCTCAAACAACTCTCTAGGGAAAAAAATGTAATAATCTGATGTTAAAATAAACTAAAGATCTGAATAGACACTTTTCAAAAGAAGACATACAAATGGCAAACAGGCATATGAAAAGGTACGCAACATCATGGATCATCAGAGAAATGCAAATCAAAACTACATTGACATGTTATCTCACCCCAGTTAAAATGGCTTATATGCAAAAGACAGCATTATGTAACAAATGCTGGTGAAGATGTGGAGAACAGGAAATCTTTGTACACTGTTGGTGGGAATGTAAATTAGTACAACCACGATGAAGAAGAGTTTGCAGCTTCCTCAAAAAACTAAAAATTGAGTTACCATATGATCCAGCAATCCTACTTTTGGGTATATACTGAAAAGAAAGGAAATCAGTATATGGAAGAGATCTCTGCACTCCTATGTCTGTTGCAGCGCTGTTTACACTAGCTAAGATTTGGAAGCAACCCAAGTTCCATCAACAGATGAAAGGATAAGGAAAATGTGATACATATACACAATAGAGTACTACTATTCAGCCCAAAAAAGAATGAGTTCCTGTTATTTGCAACAACGTGGATGGAACTGGAGGTCATTATGTTAAGTAAAATAAACTAAGCACAGGAAGATAAACTTACACATTCACACTCATTTGTGGGAGCTAAAAATTAAAGCAATTGAACTCATGGAGATAGACAGTACAATGATCTGGGGCTAGGAAGGGTAGTGGGGAGGGGGAGAAATGGGGATGGTTAATGGCACCAAAAACATGCTTAGAATGAATAAGACCTACTATTTAATAGCACAGCAGAGTGACAATAGTGAATAATAATTTAATTGTCCATGTTACAATAACTAAAAGAGTATAATTGGATTTGTAATTCAAAGGATAAATGCTTGAAAGGATGGATATCTCATTTTATATGATGTGATTATTATGCATTGCATGCCTGTATCAAAATATCTCATGTACCCCATAAATATATACACCTACTATGTACCCACAAAAATTAAAGTTAAAACTTTAAAAAGATCACTGATGACAGATCATCATAACAGGTATAATAATAATAAAGTTTGAAATATTGCAAGAATTACCAAGATGTGACACAGAGGCACTAAGAGAGCACAGGCTGTTGGAAAAATGATATCGATGCACTTGTTTAATGCAGGGTTGCCACAAACCTTTAGTTAAAAAAAAATATATATATATATATATATATATATATATATATATCTCTGCAAAGCACAAATGAGGTATACGTGTATGTAGAAAATCCTTCGGAATCTACAACAAAAGTCAGTAGAACTAACTTGTTAACTCAGCAAGATCATAGGATAATAGTCACTGTGTAACAATGAATTGTATTTCTCTCTTCTAGGAATTAAAAATTGGAAATTGAAATTAAAAATCCAATGCCATTATACTAGGAAGAAAATCATTAGGTGTTTAGGGATTAATCTATCAAAATGTGTGTAAGATCAAAAAATGCCCAAATCAAATCTATCTGTAGGTTCAACGCAATTCAAAATTCCAGCAGGATTTTTTCTAGAAATTGAGGTGAGCCCTAAAATTATTTTAAAATGCAAAATATATAGAATAGTCCATTTTTTAAAAGAAAAACAAAGTTAAAGGACTTAGGGCACCTAATTTCAAAACTTTCTATAAATCTACAAGAATAAAGACAGAGTGGAGCTGGTTTAAGCATAGACATATAGATCAGTGGAATGGAATAAAGAAATAGTTCTGGAACAACTTGCAATGCAACTAGGGGCTGGGGAAGAAGAACCTCAATCCTTACTTCTCATCATACTAAAAATTAATTCATAATCAATGACACTGCTAAACACAAAAGCTAAAACTATAAAACATCTAGGAGAGAGCATAGGAAAAACATCCTTGCCACTTTGAGTAACCAAAGCCTTCTTAGGACGCAATAGGCACAAACAACAAAAGAAAGAAATAACACATGGAAGTTCATCAGAAGAAAAAACTTCTCTTCAAAAGATACCATTATGAAAATGTTAAAAAAACACAGCAAAAATTGAAAGAAAATATGAGTAATACATATATATCTGACAAAGGACTTATGTGCAGAATATATAAAAACTGTCACAACTCAAAAGTTAGAAGAGATATAAATCAAGGAAAGATGGGCAAAATATTTAAAGAGGCACATCACAAAAGAAGATACTTGAATGACCAATATGAAAAGATGTCACCAGGGAAATGCAAATTTAAAGAAATATACAATGAAATAGTTTGATAGTTTTTATACAAAAACATACATTTACCATACAACCCAGACATTTCAGTCCTAGGTATTTTACCTTTAAATAGTGAAAACATTTGTCCACAAAATGACTTGTATATGAATGTTCTTTGCAGCTTCATCCACAAGATCCCCAAACAGGAAACAACCCAAATATCCATAAATAGGTGAATTGATATAAATAAGTGGTATGTTCATATCATAGAATACTACTCAACAATAAAAAGAAATGAAGTACATACAAGCGTAAAAATGTCTATGAATCTCAAAACATTGTGCTGAATGAAAGAATTCAGAAAAAAAGAGTAAATACACCATTCTTTGATTTATACCAAATTTTTAAAAGGAGAATCAAACCTATTGAGAAAGGATGTAGATCTACAGTTGCAAGGTTGGGTGGGGACTGACTCCAAAGGAAAAAGAGGAGGTTTTTTTCTTTTTTTTTTTTTTTGGTGGTAGATGCATTCTATATTTTAATTGTGGTAGTATATATATATATCTGTAAAAGCTCATCAAACTGCACATTCAAAACATGCAATTTTAAGAGTTTGTTTTTATTTTATTTACATTTTACCTGAATAGAGTTTTAAAAAAATTTTTTAAAGACTGACAAATGGACTCAAAGACTTAGTCTTTAGAAAATTTAGGAAAAGAACTTAATGTAAATTAATTTGCTGACACACTTCTATAATACTTTTGCCCTACATTTTCAACTACTTGATTATTGATTGCCTCTTCATTTGACAATTAATTTGCAATATTTTAAAAAATAGAAAAATAACTTTTTCTTTAATACATGTATCAATTTTTAAATTCTTGATAGTTTAGGTAGGAATGTTTACTTCATATTCAAATAATTTCTAGTATTCAGTGTTATGCCCTTTTTTGACTTTTTGCCTGTATCTCTTTGGTTTATTTCTAGTTGTTGCTGTGTGCATACTTATCACAGTTTACATGGAATTAATATTACATCTCTTCACATATAGCATTAAGAACTTGTGACAGTATGTATATTTCTATTTATCACTTCCTCTCTTTTTGATATATTTATTATGTATTTATGCTAATTTTGTCTTAGTCAACTGTCTTTTGAAAACTAAGGTAAGTTTTTAAATTGTTGTGTATTTATTACTTGTTTTATTTTTATGGCACTCCTCACTTATTATTGTAGATCCAAGCTTTCTACTGATACCAGTGCTCTTCAACTGAAAACTTGCCTTAGGCAGTTCTTACAGTGAAGATCTATAGGTGAAATATTCTCTCAGCTTTCATTTTTCTGAAAATGTCTTCATTTTGCCTTTATGTTTGAAGAATATTTTTACATATTGAAATTATAGATCGAAAAGTGTTTTTTGTAGTGTTTTAAATATGTCATTCCATTATCTTTTTACCTTGCATTGTTTCCTGTGTTAAGTCAGTCATAATTCTCATCTGTATGTGCTACATCTTTTTTCCCCCTCTGGCAACCTTTAGGACTTTTTATTCATCTTTCTTCTTATCAGTTTATAATTTTTTGTGTATTTATTTAACTTGGGGTAAATTGACTTTTTAAATTATTATACTTTAAGTTCTGGGGTACATGTGCAGAACGTGCAGGTTTGTTACATAGGTATATATATGTGCCATGGTGGTTTGCTGCACCCATCAACTCGTCATCTATATTAGATAGTTCTCCTAATGCTATCCCTCCCCTAGCCCCCCATCTCATGACAGGCCCTGGTGTGTGTGATGGTCCCCTCCCTGTGTCCATGTGTTCTCACTGATCAACTCCCACGTATGAGTGAGAACATGCAGTGGTAAATTGACTTTTACTTGCCATTCCTTCACCAGTGCTTCTGTTGAAATCAGTCAAGTCTCTTGAGTTTTGGCACTTTCTCCTCCTCCTGCCTGTATTAAGATCCAAAGTTTCCACCCAGAAGTTGCCACAGCATACTGCTCACTTATGAAGGACTTTTCTTTCTTGTAATCACTTTGTAAAGGCTTATCTACATCCAACAGTCTTCAAAAATCCCACAGGTACATGTAAGTTGTATGTTGTCTGGATTTTTCATGGTGTTACCATGGCAGAAAAAGCCATCCACAACTTTTCACATCCTAGCCTGAAGTGGAACTGCCTATACCAGCTATTTCCTAAAGTAGCCTTAAGAAAAGAATATGGTCTTTTGGATTCAGACATACATAAACTCAAAAACTGGACTCTGTATTTACTAGCAGAACATAGTTCAGCTATGCACATAGCAGAACTGTACTTACTAGCAGAACAGTTCTGCTAGTGGCTAATATTGAAAATATCATCTAGCTGACGAAAATCTTTTAAGAGATTCCACTAAAAAAGAATGAGCTACTGTTAGATGATAATTTCTGCTGAATTTTGCTGGGTCATCCTGTGTAGCTGAAACTGGAGCCAATGACTCCATCAAAACTGAATACCAATTTGTGTGCCATCCTGGGATTTAACAATTAAATTCTGACCAGTATTAGGTGTGGAGTCGTATTTAGGGAAAAGGAGTTAGGCTGGTGGGAACAGGGCAAAGCAAAAGGAGAAAGCAGATAAGCTATGAGTCTGCCTTTCTTCATGATCCAGGACACATAGCCCTCCAGTGCAAATAACTCACAATCTTCCTGTGCCCGACTTATCACCAGCCCCTCGGCTGACAGAAAAATCCAAGTTAGCTCACTGCAACACTGGCATTATTAGTACAAAGCCCTCTTCAGCACACAGCATAGCACCATTCTACAAAATCCCCAGCAAGCCTTTTTCTCCTTGCAGTCAGCTCCTTTCTTCCTGACCTGTTTGTTGCACCCTTACAATGTATTTTCATATCTTCTCTAATAAGTTTTCCTTTCCTAACCTAAAACTGTCTTGGCAAATTCTTCTTACCACCCATGCCACTGACCTAGATAGTCACAACCTACCTATGACATTAGGTAGTCATAGTAACAAATCGGTCATTTTGTTCTTAAAAATGAAAAGCAATAGTCCACTCACAAATCTAATTTCATGTTGTTTATTAGAAAGAAAAAGAAGCCGTAGTTTCAAAGCTTAAAATCCTAATAAGAACATTTTGTGATTTTTTTTTTGCAAATATGTAACACAAATTGATAGAAAATTAACTTGCCTCAGAAGTGAAAAACATGATCACACCAATCACGGGAATGGTGTGTGTATACATTTTAATTCAGAGCATATGTGATTTAGTAAATCATTCTGCACAGAAATAAGTACCTAATAGTCATTTGCTGGTCTAACATCTAATTTTTCTCTGCTAAATCTGCTTATGAACAGCTTGATGAGAATGTCATAATATTAAGGAAGATAATTTTGTATGTGGGACATTCCTTTTATACCTAAAACTGTGAAATCAAATGAAGAGTTTCAAGGAAAACAGAATTAAACAGCATCATTTACCATGTTGAAGACAGTAAATCTCTTCAAAAATTAGAAATACAAAATTCTTCCTTCAGAAAACCATTAGCCATCATGCTAAGCAGTTATGATAAAAATAATAAAAACTATAAACATGAGATTTTAAAAGTTTCTTATTTTAAAAAAATAGAAAAGAAAAAAAAGAGGAAAGGCATACTATGTCCTAATCCCATTATCTTTAAGAGTTTGCTCTTATTCCAAGGTCAAGTCTGTTACTCATTTTATAAACGAGCCAGGTCTAAGGGTTTATTGTATTCTAAAAACCTACAGTGATCTTGAAATTTCAAATTCAAATCGTTTAACACTTTCTTCATCTTCACAAGCTCTTAGAGAATCATAAAGCATTAATACTGACCTTGTGATGTAGTTAAATTCTATTTACATTTTTAATACAGAAAAAACTCAGTTTGCATAAGATAGATGATAGAAAGGTTGATCAAAGAACTCAGGTAAGATTGAAAAAGCTAGGCCAAGTATTTTACACACATTCAGAAATACACACTAACATACACTTGGGCACTTCCCCACAAATGTATACCACACTGTTGGAAAACACAACCAGTGGTCTATAAAGGTATTCCTTTATAGCGCAGGGTTTTTTGTGTATACAGACCATAGATTTCTGTTCCTTCTCTATTGTAAATAGGTGTATGTGTAATTGTGTTCTGTTTATCTCACCCTGATCAAAACCTGCTTGCCTGAAGCCTAGCATTTGTAACTACCTACTCTTCTGTTCACTCCACTAAGCTTTATCCTTACATCTGGGACTTACCTCACATGTAGAACCTGCTTTAATACTCCCAGCTGTCCTCCTAGAGTTCCACCCCAACTTATTCACTCAACAACTATTTATTGGGAACCTACTACGTGCCAGACACTATGAAAACAGAAGTGAATAAGATACAGTTCTACCCACTCAGAGACTTCTTTCCTGCATACAGGCAGGTAGAAGGAGCTGGTGGGGGGGGAGGAGGGAAGAGCACTGGAGGTCAAGGATATGATACATTGTCATTATATTCTAGGCACTATGTGCCAAATATTTAATGTATATTATCTCAAAACCTCACAACCATATGGAGTTGAATATTATCATATTTCTACAGATGAGGAAAGTCAGATTCAGCAGATTGAAGAATTTGCCCTAAAACACAAAACTGGTAATTGATAGAGCTGGGATTCAAACCACAGCTGCCTGTGTCCAGGTAGCCTATTCTTGATCCTATCACCAGACTGACCCATATAGGATATATACTCCAATACAGTCAGACTTACCAGCTCCTCTGTACCCTCCCATGCACACCCCCAACCCCTCCTGTCTTGAGACACAACCAGGCTGACCCACACAGGTATGAATTAAACAGTGCAAACATGTTCAATCGCTTTATTCGTATAACTGAGAGTTGTTTCTGTGGACTTTCTAATGGCAGATGACTTAAAACAAGTACTTTTGAGATTTCTCAGTCCAGCAGTGATTCTCATCTCAATCAATTCTGAGTTGTAATCAAGTCACTTACCAGCTTAAATTTTAGTGAGCTGAATGTTCTGTCTTCCTTCATCCTTCTTCCCAGGGCAGTTTCTGAGTCCTAGGGAAGCCTTTGGGAGCATTGTGGCCTTGGTAGAATATACGTAGCTACTCTAAGGCTCTAAGGTCCTGTCTCTGCTAGTGTCTACTACTGATATAACTTGCCTGCCCTCTTGGTTCAAGTGGTATATGTGACCTTGAGCAGGGCTCAGAGCCCTTGGCCACAGGCTCTTCTTTGCCTTCTGGTGCTGCCAGTTCTCTGGATTCAGTTCCACACTCTGTCTGGACCATGACTAGAAGTGCATGCAGCATTCTTTCAGTGAAGACCTTCTCAGACCAACGGGCGACCTCCTGGGAGGCTTTCCAGCTACTACTCTTAGACAACTTCTGTGTCCCCATGCTGGATCCCCAGGAAAAATTGGATTCCAGATCCATGGGAAAAGCTGAGGAGAGGGTGTTTTATCTGGTTCACTTTTTTTCATATATACCACCTCCCATTTTGCTAAGCTGGCATGGAGCAGGGCTTTTCTCTCTGTCTTGCTGTTGTTCTAGATCATACCTGGGACTTTCCTCTCTAAGATCCTAAGACTTAAGGAAGATTTCATAGGGTGGAGACAGGTATATAGGTGGAGTTCAGAGAGTGCGATCATTACATTGCTTCTCATTTCCTTTTTTTCTTTCTCTAAAATCTCCTCTCCTCTAGCTTGGAGGTCATTTACTAAGTCTGGGGATTGGGGACAGAAATACAAACGTGCTTTTCAGTTCCTCAAACCTATTTCTGGTCTCTTCTATCTTACACTTACCTCAAACTTAGAATCAAAGAGGAAGTCAACTTTGTTATCTGCTGTGAACTATTCCTATATCAACAGAACTTTCTGCCAAACGAGAAGATGTGGGCAGCTATACAAGTTGGACTTAAAATGGCAAAGCAATAAATGATTTGAAATATCAACAACAGACATTCCACTGAAGTTTGCCTTTTAACCCTTTCCCCCTGCAAGTCAGTGTGCATGGGTAGACACAACCATAAAAAGTGAAGTTATGGGTAAGGTGTCCTCATGCAGTTCACATTTTCTTAAGAGCAATGTAGATGCTTGATTGACAGAAAGAGGTGAAATCAGAGACAGAAGCCAAGAGAACATTCATATGATGCAAATTTTGATATACAGGTTTAAACAAACCCCAGACTGGTGGTATTTGAAAGCATTTAGAATTATTCAGAGAGAAACTGGGGATTTTCATGATTTTTTGCAAGTTTCTATCCTCAACTCTAAAAAAGCAATAAGAACAGAGATACAGAAAAACAGTAGGGAATATGACAATGTACAGATAATCATTTGGAAGTCTCACTTTGTTCAAAGAGAAATAATGATCATAACAAAGGTGGCTTACCTTAACAGAATTTAAAAGGCAAATAATTTGCAATAAAAAGCACAGGGATATTTAATATGTTGAGTTGCTTAGGAAGTGGTTCAATGCAAATTTGTTGAATCAATGTTTCCCTGCCAGAGAGGCAATTACATTTAAGAAAGTTTTAAAAAGTGGTTACTAAGCAACTACACTCAGCCTACACACATTGTTCATAATCTCTGGTAAATTATAGAAAATGACAGCCTGCCATTAGAGAACAGAGACATGCAAAATTAAAGCATTATTATTCTATGTTCCTCCTACGGGAGAAAGATCCATTATATATTTGGTACTGTTATTAGGTTAAATAACTACAATAGGTATTAAATGTTAGTGTGTTATGGTATAAAAGAGTAAAAACCCAAGTGTTTTTCAAAGAATGACCCTTGTAAGTAGGTATAACCTTCCCCTGACTTGACTTCACATTGTATCCTCTCTGTCATAGCAAGAGCAGCTCGAAACACTACTTTATTGGCAGAATTTTAAGTGAGTCTTTGGTAAAAGGAAAAAAAAAAGAAGAGAAAGAAAGGAAAGGAAAGGGTAGGAAAGGAAAGGAAAGGAAAGGAAAGGAAAGGAAAGAGCGAGCAAGCCCTATAAGAAAAATATACATATCAGTATTATTCACAATCCAGAATTCTCCTTTTTTTTTTTTTTTTTTTTGAGACGGAGTCTCGCTCTGTTGCCCAGGCTGGAGTGTAGTGGCCGGATCTCAGCTCACTGCAAGCTCCGCCTCTGGGGTTCATGCCATTCTCCTGCCTCAGCCTCCCGAGTAGCTGGGACTACAGGCGCCCGCCACATCGCCCGGCTAGTTTTTTGTATTTTTTGGTAGAGACAGGGTTTCACCGTGTTAGCCAGGATGGTCTCGATCTCCTGACCTCCTGATCCACCCGTCTCGGCCTCCCAAAGTGCTGGGATTACAGGCTTGAGCCACCGCGCCCAGCCCCAGAATTCTCCATGCTAATAAAATAATATCTTTGGTGTCAACACTTTTTTGATAGTGGTACTTTAATGACTGCCTACTATTTATTTAGAAGAGAAAAATCAGTATATAGCAGTAGATAAAATCAAAATGCCCCTATTTAAGACATCAGGAAAACAGCTAGTTTCTTTCTTTTTTTCTTCCTTCCTTTTTTTTTTTTTTTTTCCTCTTCTTGAGTCAGGTCTCGCTCTGTCATCCAGTCTGGAGTGCAGTGCTGCAATCACAGCTCACTACAGTCTCAACCTTCGTGCTCTAGCAATCCTTCTGCCTGTGCCTCCCAAAGTGCTAGGATTATGACCATAAGCTACCATGCTTGGCCCTAGTTTCTAGGAAAACAAATGTTTCTATTAAAAGAGTATGCCACTATGCATGCCTGTAGTCCCAGCTACTCAAGAGACCAAGGCTGGAGAATCGCTTGAACCCGGGAGGCAGAGGTTGCAGTGAGCCAAGATCGCACCACTGCACTCCACCTGGGTGACAGAGCGAGATTCCGTCTCACAAAAAAAAAAAAAAAAAAAAAGTATACCACTAAATTTAGTAATCATGTGGCAAATGTCCACCAGATAAGGGTTCTCAAATTTCAGGGGAAATCTATTGGCCAAACGTATTTTGAAATTTTGTTCATTCTCTTATTTATGAAAATAATTCCTACGGTTGGATAAAACCATATCTCTACTGTTATCCATTTCCATTTCAATGTGCATTATAAAACAATACATCTTTGGAAATAGTGAAGTTATTTTCTCTTCTTGCTCCCACTTCCTACACCTCTTCCCAGCCTGTAATAATCAAGCTCAGAGGCAGTAATAAGCAAACAGTGGCTCTTTCTTACTACTCAGCAGCAACCGCTTCACACAGTTATTTCTCTTTCTCTCTAATGTGGCTCTCACCATGTCAGTAAAAATTCTGAGGACTGAAGAAACCTGCTGCCTAGCCCCGCTCATTTCAGCATGTCCTATTGCCATATAGGTCATTGGTATTGACTGTGACCTAGAAAAATGGGTAAGAAAAGTAAGATCAGTGTCAAAAACAACAAATGAATGGGAACTGAATAGGAACTGTCAGAAAGAGTTAGGCATTGTCATGATCTCTCTAGAGGCTCCCTGCCTTGTCATGATCTCTCTCCAGGACTACGTGAATTTTCTTTCATTCCATTTCTCCTTTTCTCTTCATTGTATTTCTACTCCATAGCTCTTTTGCTTTCTCATAGTTCCTGAATCTTTATAACCTGGACTTACCATGGCCTTGAAAAAATACTTCATGATATTTTTTCATCTCCACCCACCACTTCTAACTAAATTGTTCCTTTGTATTCATTCGTTCAAATTTTTGAAAAAGAGAAAATTAACCCAGTTCATCTCTCTGAGCCAGGCCATGTTTCAGATCACTGCCTAGCCTATGGGCTGTGTGACAGTTTTTAAAATATACACAAAAATCTTTGACATTTCTCCCATCCAGAGACAGGGTTCATGTCTCCTCCCCTTGAATCTGGACTATGTGAATACAATAGAAGGGGCAGTGGGCAGATTTCCAGGATTAGGCCTTAAGACACCAGCAGCTTGCTCTTGGAATCTGACCACCAGCTGTGAAGAAGCCCAGGTCACACAAAGAGGCCAGGTAGGGGCTGTGGCTGACTGTTCCAGTGGAGGTCCCAGAAAACAGCCAGCATCAACCACCAGAAATGTGTGAGTAAAGCTATCTGCAGAGGACACTAGTCCCCAGTCGATCACTCCCAGCCTTTGAGTCTTTCCAGCTGATGCATCAGATATTGTGGAGCAGCGACAAGCCATGCTGATTGTACCTATCTGAATTCTTGTCATACAGCATATGTGAGCATAATAAAATGCATGCTTTATACCCTAAGTTCTAGGATAGTTGGTTATATAGTAGTAGACAGCTGGAAAATATTTTGGTACTGTAAGTCAATTACCTATAGCTGTGTCACAAAACTACACACTTCAGTGGTTTAAAACAACGATCTTCTTTTTTTGTTTTTTTTGTTTTTGTTTTTGTTTTTCCTGTTTCTGGGAGTCAAGGATTTGAGAGGCATTCAGCTAGGTAGTTTTGGTTCAGAGTCTGCCACATAGCTGTAGTCAAAGCCTGGAGCTGGAAGACTATAACTGCTGAAGCAGCTGGGGGCTGGCTAGGCACCTCCCTTTCCTCTGAGGTTTAAAGGCTCTCTTCAGGGTCTCTCCATGTACACTACTTTGGGCTTCATCTCAGGATGATGGCCTTAGATGACAGAAATTCTTACATGGTGGCTCAAGGTTCCAACGTGACTGTTCCAATGAGCCAAGCGAAAGATGCATTGCCTTTTTTGACCTAGTCTTGTAAGTCACTTGGCATCATTTCCACCATACTCTTACCAGTCAGCTGCTCATAAACTCAGCTTAGAATCAAGGAGTTGGGGGAGATAGATTCACTTTTCCAAGAGAGGAGTGTCAAAGAAATTTGTCAAAGTTCAGTCCTGGGCCAAAGCTCATACCTATTCTAATCAACTACGCTGAAGGCTAGTGGGATCATAGGTGCACTTATGGCCTCTCTTCTGTTAGGGACTGGAAGCAGGGATAGCTCCCTTAGAAGGAACTACATTGGCCAGTTCAGAGCACTACATCCCTTGCCTGCCCAGAACTCAGGGTCCTTCTTCCTCTTCTTTATGTCCTACACACATCTGCAACCTGTTGACCCCATCTATTGAACATCTCTTGAACTCCTCACTGGCAGTTAATAGATGATTTTTATAGAAAATTTGGAGAACACAAAAAACTACAAGGAGAAAAAAATACCCTTCCTCCCACATACACAGTTCCAGAGATGCCCACTCCCAACATGGCCTGGAAAAATGTCAAGGACCACTTCAAAAGCTGCTTGCCTATCTCGGAGTCCAGAGTTTTCTGTGGTGTCTAGCCTGTTTCTTTGTTCTCCTTTTTCCATGCTCCCATTCAGAGTTATTTCTTACCATTTTATGGGCTCAAAATGACCACTGGTAAACATCAAAGCACCCTGAATACAACAAATGAAAAGTAAAGAATATTTATGGTAACTATTTTTATTGGTGTACAAAGGGAAAATAAAATCTGTCTTTTCATCCTGAAACTCAGGATTTACATATTTGTGATCAAGCAGTATTTACAAATTTGTAGTCTGCATTTTTCCTTTGTACTATAATTTTTGTTGTCATTATGATCTTTAAAATCATGAAAAGAAAATGTAAAGTGAAATATCTAATAGCTTAAGCAATATGTTCATTTTTGCTCATCACCTTACTATTAATAAAAAAATTATTTTTAAGTTGAATTACCCAGCAAATAAATTAACCCAGTTATAACTTCACTAATCATTTCTTTTATTTCTATTTTTCTCAATTAAAATAGAATTATTAATTAACATAAATTTATGGGTAAGCTTGGTAGACTGAGTATAATTGTTTTTTCCTTGTAACCTTCTGAAATCCCACTAAAATAAAAGGAAAAGGAATTTAAAACTATAAATCCACAAAAAAGAGAAATAATGACAGCATATGAGAGATCTCAACAAAATCTAGAAACTGAAAAGCAATAAATGAGAAGCAGCCTAATAGACCAAAGACAAATGAAGCTTGAATCTATAATAGGATCTCTAATAAGAAGTAAGCTAATTATATGCCAAAAGGTTAAGAAGTTACAGAATCTTGAAAATTCTCAAGAATTGAAT
Organism: Mandrillus leucophaeus; assembly: GCF_000951045.1. Taxonomy (NCBI): domain Eukaryota; kingdom Metazoa; phylum Chordata; class Mammalia; order Primates; family Cercopithecidae; genus Mandrillus; species Mandrillus leucophaeus. Next base: position 2,753,620 of record NW_012099654.1, read on the forward strand.
AAACCAGATATCACTGAGTCCAATAGTTTAAGTTGGTCTGAAACCAAGAGGATTGTCTGACAATCTTCATAAGGAATAGACAGGACCCCAATGAACTCCACCAGCCCATTCAGTCAGAGTCTGAAGAAGAACAGGTGCCTGACTACAGATGAATCTGGAGGGCACGATGCTAAATCAGGCACAGAATGACAAATACCACATTATTTCACTTACAGGAATCTAAAAAGTTGAGCTCATAGAAGCAGAAAGTAGAGTAGTAGTTACGAGGGGCTGGGAATGTGGAGAGATGAGGGTTTACAGAGGTGTTGGTCAAAGAATATAAAATTCAGTTAGACAGGAAGAATGAGTTCAAGAGCTCTATTGTACAACATTGTGACTATAATAAATAACAATATATTGTATACTTGATTGCTAATTTTAAGTGTTCTCATTGCACACAAAAATGCATGTGATAAATGCATGTTAATTATCTAAATTTAGCCATTCCACAATGTACACATGTTTCAAAACATATTGTATACATAAATATATATAATTTTATTTAATTTAAAATTAATAATAATAATAATATTGTATTGGCAGGCCTAGTCAGTATAAATACAAGAAAAATAAATTTAAGGCATTAGACCGGGGGCAAAAATCAGTGAGATAATAAAGCATTACCTTCATAAAAACAGAAGTCTATTAAAAAAGGGACATGTCAAGAAAAGGAGCTCTTTAAAATTAAAGTATAGATATATACTTTTTAAATTAAATCCCACAATTAGAAGATAAAGTTAAGGAAATCTCCTAGAAACTAAAAGCAAAAAAGACAAAGAAGTGGAAAATAGTGGTAGGAAAAAAAGAAAGTTAGAGGAAGTTTTGCATCCAATTTAATTAGTAAGAGTTCCAGAAAAAGAAAACAGAGAAATGGGCAAGAGAATATTTTCAAAAAATAGCATGCATGTCAAAAAATCCCAGACCTGAAGGACGTGAGTGCCAGTTTGAAAAGGTCCACACAGTACACAGCAAAATGAATAAAAATGACTCTCACCAAGGCATGTTATGGTAATGCTTCAGTAGGCAGGGGAGAAAGAAAAGACCTAAAGTTTTCGGGATCTCAAAATTACATTGTGTGTATACTATAAGAGACATATTGTTGCTATAAGATTAATGATGGGTTCCAGAAAAAGAAAACAGAGAAATGGGCAAGAGAATATTTTCAAAAAATAGCATGCATGTCAAAAAATCCCAGACCTGAAGGACGTGAGTGCCAGTTTGAAAAGGTCCACACAGTACACAGCAAAATGAATAAAAATGACTCTCACCAAGGCATGTTATGGTAATGCTTCAGTAGGCAGGGGAGAAAGAAAAGACCTAAAGTTTTCGGGATCTCAAAATTACATTGTGTGTATACTATAAGAGACATATTGGTGCTATAAGATTAATGATGGCCAAAAGGCCCTCTCAAGTACCTCACAGGGTCTACACTATATGTTCACTTAGCAGTATGGTGCAACCTGGCCTAAGATTTCCAACCATGGCCTGGGAATTACTGGGTCTCTATGACAATGAGACCTAAAAATGCTGGTTGCCCTGGGGACAAGACCACTCAACATAGACGCAACCTTAAAACAATGCTTACCCTCACAGGAATAACTAATACTTCCTTTATAAAAGGAATACCTGGCAACTGACCTGGACTGAATACAGGTATGAAAAAGGAGACAGAATCCCCCAAACTCTGAGAATGGTCCCCAGATGGAGACTCTCCCAGGCATCTGACTTCTGACTCTCTCTGGCCCATGCCACCAGTCTGCTCCCGCTATCTGTCTTGTAAGAGCACTTCCAGAATAAACTGCCCAAACATCGGACAATGTCTAAGACTCCTCTTTGGAAACTAGAAGAGACTGATGTCTTCAAAATATTAAGGGAAAAATATTTTCAACCTGAAATTCTGTGCCCAACCAAACTACCCATCATGGATAATAATAAAGAAAGTTACTATAAATTATGCTCTATCAAAATAAAGAATAAGATAGGGGATAGAGGAAACAGGAGATTCAAATAGGTGACAGGCAAAAAGAATTCCCTGGATGGTGCTAAAGTGAAGTCCCAGTATAACAGCTGAGAGGGCTCAGCCTTCAGAGCAACCAGTTCTGCCTATAGAATAGAGGGCATCAGAGGCAAAGTCATCAGGGGAAAAAATTAATTGATAGATTACCTGATGTGTTTGACTGTTTTGATAAGTAATTCATTGATCTGTTGGAGCATTTCGGGATTAAAAATTGGTGATAGGTACATAGAAAATCAGGCAAACAATTTTAAACTTCAGAGTAAAAAAAAAATTGTCTTTAAAATATTGGAATGTGCATTTAGTGAAATTCAATAACCTTTAAGAATGAAAAAAAATCACTCAACAAAACTACCTCAACACAATAAAGGCCACCTAGGAAAAGTCCACGGCTATCATAGTCAAGGTGAAAGACTGAAAGCTTTCCCACAAGATCAGGAACTAGACAAGAATGCTCACTTTCAACACTTCTATTCAACATAGTGCTAGAAGTCTTAGCCAGAACAATTAGTCAAGAAAAAGAAATTAAAAGCATCCAAAAAGAAGAATTAAAATTATCTCTATTCATAACAGAATCTTGTATGTAGAAAACCTTAAGGATGCCACAAAAAAAACCTGTTAGAAATAATAAACAAGTTCAACAAAGTTACAGGATTCAAAATCAAAACACACAAAAAAGCTATATTTCTACACACTAACAATGAATAATCTGAAAAGGAAATTAAGAAAATTCCATTTATGGTAGAATCAAAAAGAATAAAATATTCAGAATAAGCAAGCCAAAAGACTTGCACACTGAAAATTACAAAATGCCACTGAAAGAAATTAAGGCAGACACAAATAAATGGAAAGATATACTGTGTTTATAGATTAGAAGACTTAATATAATAAGATGTCAATACTCTACAAAGTGATCTACAGATTCGACGCAATTCCTATCAAAATCCCAATGATGTTTTTTTGCAGAAATAGAAAAGCCCAGCAAAGGAATTGAATAGATATTTCTCCAAATAAGATATACAAATGGCCAATAAGCATGTGAAAATATGCTCAATGTTATTAATAATTTTGGAAACGAAAATCAAAGCCACAGTGAGGTATTGCCTCCCAGCCATTAGAATGGCTGCTATTGAAAAAAAAAGAAAGAAGGAAAATAGATATTGGTGAGGATGTGGAGACATCTGCATTCTTATGAACTTTTGGTGGTAAAATGGTACAGCTGCTATGAAAAACAGTATGATGGTTCCTCGAAAAATTAAAAATAGAAATACCATATGAATCAAAAACTCTACTTCTGGATATTTAGTGAAAAGATGTGCAGTTAGGGTCTCAGGGATATTTATACACCCATGTTCATAACAGCATTATTCACGATAACCAAAAGTAAAAGCAATCCAACCATCCATTGATGGATGAATGGATAAATAAAATATGGTATGTAATACAATGAAATATTATCAAGCCTTAGAGAGGAAGGAAATTCTGACACATGCTACAACCTGGATGAATCTTGAGGACATTAATTAAGTGAAACAAGTCAGTCACAAAAAGGCAAAAATCATATGACTCAACTTATATGAGATATCTGTAGGGAAGTCAAATTCAAAAAAATAGAAAGTAGAATGGTTGTTCCCAGGGGCTCGGGTGAGGGGAAAATGGAAAGTCGTTTAACAGGCATGAAAAAATTCTGGAGATTGGTTGGACAACAAACTGAATATACTTACCCTACTGAAGTGTACACTTAAAAATTATTAAGATGGTAAGTTTTATATTATGTGCATTTTACCACATTAAAGCAACTTTTATTTTGAGACAGGGTCTCACTCTGTCACCCACGCTGAAGTACAAGTGGCATGATCACAGCTCACTGCAGCCTTGACCTCCCAGGCTCATGCGATCCTCCCATGTCAGCCTCTCAAGTAGCTGGGACCACAGGCACATGTCACCATGCCTGGCTAATTTATTATCATTATTATTATTTGTAGAAACAAGATCTCACTATGTTGCCCAGGCTGGTCTCAAACTTTCAGGCATAAGCAGGCCTCCTGCCTTGGCCTCCCAAAATAATGGGATTACAGGCATGAGCCACTGCACCTAGCTAAAACAACATTTTAATATACTATATTACATTATTCAGCAGTGGACAACATCTACATTTGTACTTATACTAATGTAGCACTCATTATTTTTAGACAAAAATTTGCAATATAAATAATATTTGCAAGATAGTGGAAGTTTAGGGTTGGGGAAGAGAGGAGTAGTGGAAGAGAACCAAATTTTCTATGTCAGGAAGTCAATAACAGATAATGTCTAAAATTGGAAAATCAATATGGGGAAACATAAACACATCATTCAGAAATAGAGGATAAACACCTGTGATTGGCCTCATCTCTATGTTTTATTCTTTTCCTGCTCTCTTCTAATAAGGGTGTTATCTGTTGTCTGCATGCTATATTCTCCAAGTTTCCATGTCTGTTGGAGATAGCTAGTTTGACTAATGGAAAACACTGTCAGGAAACTGAATGTGAAGAGGAAAAGACAGAATATTTTCCTCCTTCCTTCTATGCCTCAGGTGACATCTTAAGTGATGTCTATGTTTCTTCCATGGCTCCAGCTCCTGACAGACAAGCTTCCACGGTCCTAGGTTCTGCAGGATTAACCTAGCTACTGGGCTTACCAGCACCTCTTCTCTTTTTCTCTCCAGCCTAATCTATCTAATGTTGCTAGTCTCTGAGTTGCTCACCAACCCCTGTTTGGCTTCTCAGCTTTTCCATGACTAATGCCTGCATAAAAGCTTATTGCAAGAGTTTTGTTTTTGCATAGTGTTTAGCTGGGAAGGTATCATTCCTGCCCCAAGTACAAGAAAAATGTATGAACTACAGAATCAGAATATTTCTTAATCTCATTAGAGAGCTGATGTAAAGAGCAACCAAATAGACTGAAAGCCAAGGAAAGATAAGAGCCTCCAAGGTGATACAAGCACTGGCTTAATTGTGGCAGAGATTAAGCCACAAATGGGGGAAGAGATACTGAACATCATAGAAGTGGGTAAGACGAATTCAGTTTAAAATTTTAAGTTGCTAGGCCTCGTTTGGGCTAGTAGGACATCATAGAGCCCCGGGAGTTTCAGACATGAAGGAGGTTTATGCCCACTTGCAGTTCTTCTCCACATACCTCCAATGGGGGTGTGTGGAGAAGAACGACAAGTGGACATGAGAAATATTTGGGGCAGGGCAGGAGAAGAGGGCCTCCATCAGTAAAGTGAAAAAGGCACAAAACCCATCTGGCTCCTCCTCTTCTGTGGAACAAAGGCCTTAAGTCACTCGGGGAAAGGTAGCAAACCCTGTCACCCACAGTAGAAGTTGATAAGCAAAGGATGCGCATTCAAGAATCAAAAATAACCTTTAAAACACAAAAGCAAAAACCTAAGTATAACTAATAAGCAATAGTGGAGATAAACTGAAATATTATAAAATGCTCAACTGACCCCCCCCCCAAAAAAAAAATAAGAGGAAAAAAGGAACAAAGAACAGATGGGGCAAATAAAAAACAGGTATCAAAATAGTAGTTTTAAATTCAACCATATCAATAATCACATTAAATGTAAATGGTCTGAACTTTCTAATTCAAACAGATTATCAGAGTAGACTACAAGAAGTAGATTACAGATAAAAGGACAAAATAAGATATACTCTGCAAAAATTCATTGTAAAAAAAAATTGGAATGGATAACATCAGACAAAGTATAGTTCGGAACAAGGAATATTACCAAGAATAGGAGGTAAATTTCATAATGATAAAGGGGTAAACATATCAAAAAGATATAACAGTCCTAAATGTGTGTGTATCCTGTAACAGAGATTCAAAATATCCAAGGAAAAGGCTGATAGAACTGAAAGGAAAGTAAACAAATCCACAAATACAATTGGGAGCTTCAACAGTTTTTTTCATTAGTTAATAAAACGAGTACACAAAAAAAATCAGTACAGACACAGAAGACTTGAAAAATACAACCAACTGGACCCAATTGATAAATGTATAGAATATACCATTCAAAAAAAGAATAAACATCCTTTTCAAGTACATTCACAATAGTCACCAAAATAGACCATTTTCTGGGCCACAAGGAAATTTAATCAGATTGAAATCATATAGAGTATGTTCTGTTACAAGATAATTAAATTAGAAATCAATAACAGGAAGATACAAGGAAAATTCCCAAACATTTAGAAATTAAACAATATACCTCTTAATAATGCATGGGTCAAAGAACACATCAGAAAGAAAATTATAAAATATTTTAAATGGAATGATAATGGTAACATCAAAATGTGTGGGATAAAACTAAAGCAGAGCTTAGAGCATAATGTATAGCCTTAAGTACTCATATTAGAGAAGATCTAAACAAGCAAAAATTACAAAATTTCCAGGAGAAAACATGGAAGAAAACCTTTACACTCTAGATATAGCAAAAATTCCTAGGTGAGAAAGAAGCATGAACCATTTAAACAATTAACAAATTAGACTTCATCAAAATTTTAAAATTCTGCTTTAATTTAATTTTATTTAATTCTAAGTTCCAGGATACATATACAAGATGTGTAGGTTTGCTATACAGGTAAACGTGTGCCATGGTGGTTTGTTGCACCTATCAACCCATCACCTAAATATTAAGCCCTGTATTCACTAGCTATTTATCCTGATGCTCTCCCTCCCCTCGCTCCCCTGACAGACCCCAGTGTGTGTTGTTCCCCTCGCTGTGTCCATGTGTTGTCATTGCTCAGCTCCCACTTATAGGTGAGAATATGAGGTGTCTGGTTTTCTGTTCCTGTGTTAGTTTGCTGAAGATAATGGCTTCCAGCTCCATTCACATCCATGCAAAGGACATGATCTCATTCCTTTGTATGGCTGCATAGTATTCCATGGTGTATATGTCCCACATTTCCTTCATCCAGTCTGTCATTGATGGGCATTTGGGTTGATTCCATGTCTTTGTTATTGTGAATAATGCTGCAATGAACATACATATGCATGTATCTTTATAATATAATTATTTATTTTCATTTGGGTAGATAACCAGTAATGGGATTGCTGGGTCAAATGGTATTTCTAGTTGCAGGTCTTTGAGGAATCGTCACATTGTCTTCCACAATGGTTGAACTAATTTACATTCCCATCAACAGTGTAAAAGTGTTCCTGTTTCTCCACAGCCTTGCCAGCATCTGTTGTTTCTTGACTTTTTAATAACTGCCATTCTGAATAGTGTGAGATGGTATCTCATTGTAGCTTTGGTTTGAATTTCTCTAATGATCAGTGCTGTTGAGGTTTTTTTTTCGTATGTTTGTTGGCTGCATAAATATCTTCTTTTGAGAAGTGTCTTTCATATTCTTTTCCCATTTCCTGATAGGGCTGTTTGTTTTTTCTCATAAATTTGTTTGAGTTCCTTGTAGGTCCTGGATATTAGACGTTTGTCAAACGGATAGATTGCAAAAATTTTCTCCCATTCTGTGGGTTGTCTGTTCACACTGATGATAGTTTCTTTTGCTATGCAGAAGCTCTTTAGTTTAATTAGATCCCATTTGTCAATTTTCACTTTTGTTGCAATTGCTTTTGATGCTTTTGTCATGAAATCTTTGCCCATGCCTATGTCCTGAATGGTACTGCCTAGCTTTCCTCCTAGGGTTTTTATAGTTTTGGGTTTTACATTTAAGTCTTTCATCCATCTTGAGTTAATTTTTGTATAAGGTGTAAGGAAGGGGTTCAGTTTCAATTTTCTGCATATAGATAACCAGTTTTCCCAGGACCATTTATTGAATAGGGAATCCTTTTCCCATTGCTTGTTTTTGTCAAGTTTGTCAAAGATCAGATGATGTATATGTGTGCTCTTATTTCTAAGATCTCTATTCTGTTCCATTGGTCTATTTGTCTGACCCCACAGAAATACAAATAACCACCAGAGAATACTATAAATACTTCTATACAAATAAACTAGAAAATCTGAAGAAATGGAGAAATTGCTGGACAAATGTACCTTCCCAAGAGTGAACTAGGAAGAAATTGAATCCCCGAATAAACCAATAACAAGTTCTGAAACTGTGGCAGTAGTTAATAGCCTATGAACCAAAACAAGCCCAGGACCAGATGGATTCACAGCCAAATTCTACCTGAGGTACAGAGGAGCTGCTACCATTCCTTCTGAAACTATTCCATATAATTGAAAAGGAGGGACTTCTCCCTAACTCTTTTTAAGGCCAGCATCATCCTGATACCAAAACCTGGTGGAGATACAATAAAAAAAAAGGAAACTTAAGGCCAATATTCCTGAGGAACACTGATGCAAAAATCTTTAATAAAATACTGGGCAAACCAAATCCAGCAGCACATCAAAAAGCTTATGCATCACAATCAAGTTGACTTCATCTCTAGGATGCAAGGCTGGTTCAACATACACCAATCAATAAACATAATTTATCACCTAAACAGAACCAATGATAAAAAGCAACCTTAGATGCTCCAGAAAAGAGGCTGAGAAAATTTAAGTACTGAGGAAAAGATACATCTCTGAGGTGACAGCAGAGGATGGCAGTCAGCCTGGAGGACTGAAAGGCCAAGAAAGATGAACAGACCTTAAAGAGAAGGAATATCACCAGCTTCTTCCCTGACACAGCTTCCAAAAAACCAGCCAAAGGGGTGGCAGTTGGCCTCACTCTGGGTGAAATAATCAAAGGTGTGAATAGCTCAGATTCAGTTCTTTGTTTCCAGGCCACCCAGACAGCCAGGAAAATGCTATCCCAGGAAAAGAACTCCCCTCTGAAATTGATCATTGAAGCACTCCTTGTTCCCAGGATGGTGGAGTTCCTGAAGTCATCACTTTACCCCTGCTTGCAGTTTGAGGCTGCCTAGGCCCTGACCAACATTGCTTCAGGGACTTCTGAGCAGATTTGAGCCATGGTAGAAGGGGGACCCATCCAGCCCTTGATCAAGCTCCTGTATTCCCCCAGTGTGGCTGTGTGTGAACAGGCAAAGTGGGCTCTTGATAGTATACCCTGTGACAGCCCAGAGTTCAGAGATAACATCATCTCAAGCAATGCCATCCCACATCTGCCGGCCCTGATTTCACCCACCCTACCAATCACATTTCTGTGGAACATCACTTGGACCTTGTCGAACCTGTGCCAAAAGAAGACCCCATGCCCTTGCGAAACTGCAGTGAAGCAGATGCTGCTGGCCCTCTCGCTCCCACAGCACCACCACGGCAAGGTTCTCTCAAGCCTGCTGGGTGCTGTCCTACCTCACCAATGGCTACAAAGAGCACATCAGCCAAGTAGTTGACACGGGGTCCTGCCCAGGCTTGTAGCACTCATGACCAGCTCAGACCTCAATGTCTTGACCCCTTCTCTCTGTACTGTGGGGAACATTATCACAGGCACAGATGAGCAGAAACAGATGGCCACTGACGCGGGCATGCTGAACATGCTGCCCCAGCTCCTGCAGCACAACAGGCCCTTCATCCAGAAGGAGGTGACCTAGGCCTTGAGCAATATGGTGGCAGGGCCCTCTCACCACATCCAGCAGCTGCTTGCTACAACATCTTGCCTCCCTTGGTGGCTCTGCTAAAAAAAAAAAAAAAAAAGTGGAGAATTTAAAGTCCAGAAAGAGGCTGTGTAGGCGGTGGCTAACTTTGCAATGTGGGTCACCATGGTTTAGCTGATCCTCCACTCTGGGGTCCCGGAGCCACTGGTGAATCTGCTCATTGCCCCAGATGTTAAAATTGTTCTCATCATCCTCGATGTCATCTCTTGCATCCTCCAGGTGGCAGAGAAATGGTCTGAGATGGAAATCCTATGTTTTCTGATAGAAGAACTCAGTGGGATCAATAGAATTGAGGCTTTACAACTGCACGAGAACTGTTAGATTGGCCAGTCTGCTTTGAACATCATTGAGAAGCACTTTGGTGGGGAAGAAGATGATAGCCTAACTTTACTGAGTCAAGTCCTAAACCAAGATTGCGAATTTATAGATTATGAATGCTTAGCAAAAAACAGCCAAGTTCCATAACTCCTAAACCAACAACCCACTGGGGGAACCCACCCCCAATATTTCAACATAGGTTCTTTCTATTTTCCATAAGTGTCAGCCGGCTGAGAAATAAAGAGAGACAGTTCAAGGAGAGGAACTTTACAGCTGGGCTGCCGGGGGTGACATCACATATCGGTAGGACCATGATGCCCACCTGAGCCTCAAACCAGCAGTTTTTTATTAAGGGTTTCAAAAGGGGAGTGGGTGGAAAACAGGGAGTAGGTACAAAGATCACATGCTTCAAAGGGCAAAAAGCAGAACAAAGATCACATGCTTCTGAGGGAACAGGATAAAGGGCAAAAGCAGAACTACTGATAAGGGTCTATGTTCAGCGGTGCACATATTGTCTTGATAAACATCTTAAACAACAGAAAACAGGTTTGAGAGTAGAGAACCGGTCTGACCACAAATTTACCAGGGTGGAGTTTTTCCCCAGCCTAATAAGCCTGAGGGTACTGCAGGAGACCAGGGCATATCTCAGTCCTTATCTCAATTGCATAAGACAGACACTCCCAGAGAGGCCATTTATAGACCTCTCCCAAGGAATGAATTCCTTTCCCAGGGTATTAATATTACTATTCCTTGCTAGGAAAAGAATTTAGCGATATCTCTCCTACTTGCACATCCATTTATAGGCTCTCAGCAAGAAGAAATATATGGCTCTTTTTGCCCAACCCCATAGGCAGTCAGACCTTATCGTTGTCTTCCCTTGTTCCCTAAAAATCGCTGTTATTCTGTTCTTTTTCAAGGTGCACTGATTTCATATTGTTCAAACACACATGTTTTACAATCAATTTGTACAGTTAACACAATTATCACAGTGGTCATGAGGTGACGTACATCCTCAGTTTATGAAGATAACAGGATTAAGAGATTAAAGTAAGGACAGGCATAAGAAATTATAAAGGTATTATTTGGGAACTGATAAATGTCCATATTAAAATGAAATCTTCAAAATTTATGTTCCTTTGCC
>NW_012099654.1:2764899-2773982 GCF_000951045.1 Mandrillus leucophaeus
TTATCTCAATAGATGCAGAAAAGGCCTTCAATAAAATTCAACATCCTTCATGCTAAAAACTCTCCATAAACTAGGTATTGATGGAACATATTTCAAAATAATAGCCATTTATAACAGACCCACAGCCAAATCATACTGAATAGGCAAAAGCTGGAAGCATTCCCTTTGAAAACTGGCACAAGACAAGGATCCCCTCTCTCACCACTCCTATTCAATATAGTATTGGTGTTTGGGTGAGGGAAAAGGGACAAGATGGAGGAAGGTGAACAAGATGGAGCAGTCCCTGTTGTTTCCGGGTTCTTCATCACAGATTTTCCTGTGCCCGGGAAAAATTCCCACGCCCGGGAAAAGAACCAAATCAACTGAGCCTGCGCAGAATGACGTCAAGCCAGGGACACCGAAATTCAAGAAGACACTCCTACACACACGCCTCGAACTCCTCCCCTTCCAGCTCCCAGGCATAAAAGTCCGCCGCCGGCAGGAGCCAGCGTGACTTCTTTGGCCCCCCACATTTGTGGACCTGAGAACATCACCTGAGAGCGCCGGGGTGACTTCCCTGGCCCCCTACACCTGAGGACCAGAGAACCTCATCCGAGAGTGTGTGCATATTTGCAAATAAAAGGCTGCCACTTTCTTCGCTCATTTTGGCCTTTATTGATATTTAGTCTTTGCATCTATTAATAGTAGTAATAGAGAAACAAAACAATTGAAAGTCCTGGCCAGGGCAATCAGGCAAGAGAAAGAAATAAACTGTATTCAAATAGGAAGAGAGGAGGTCAAATTGTTTCTGTTTGCAGATGACATGATTGTAGATCTAGAAATCTCCATCATCTTAGCCCAAAAGCTCCTTAAGCTGATAAGCAACTTCAGCAAAGTCTCAGGATACAAAATCAATGTGCCAAATTAACAAGCATTCCTATACACCAACAACAGACAAGCAGAGAGCCAAGTCATGTGTGAACTCCCATTCACAATTGCTGCAAAGAGAATAAAATACCTAGAAATACAGCTCACAAGGGATGTGGAGGACCTCTTAAGGAGTATCACAAACCACTGTTCAAGAAAATAAGAGAGGACACAAACAAATGGAAAAACATTCCATGCTCATGGATTGGAAGAATGAAATGGCCATATTGCCCAAAGTAATTTATAGATTCAATGCTATTCCCATCAAACTACCATTTACATTCTTCACAGAAATAGAAAAAAAAAAACTACTTTAAAATCCATATGGAACAAAAAAGAGCCTATATAGCCAAGACCATCCTAAGCAAAAAGAACAAAGCTGGAGGCATCACACTATCTGACTTCAAAATTCTGCTTTTCTAAAGACACCATTAAGAAAACAAAGTGGTAAACCACGGACTGGAAGAAAAAATTCACGATATATACATCTAAAAGAGCATTTGTTTCCAGAATATATAAAGAACTCTTAAACTCAATTACAAGAAGACAACTCAAGTCAAAATTGGGCAAAATGTTTGAAAAGATTCTTCACAACAGAAGATACACAAATGGCCAATAAGCACATGAAAATATGCTTAACATCACTAGTCATCAGATAAATGCAAATTAGAACTACATTGAGATTTACTATACTCCCACAAAACAGTTAAAAGTAAACATATTGACATTATCAAACATTGGAGAATATGTGGAGCAACTAAAATTCCATTCATTGCTGGTGGAAACGCAAAATTGTAAAATCACTTTGGAAAACAGTGTAACAATCTCTTATAAGATTAAACCTACTCTTATCATAGGACCTAGAATTTCACTCCTAGGTATTTACTCAATTCTTTGTCCACACAAAGAATTGTACAAGAATGTTCATAGAAGCTCCATTCATAATAACTGAAAACTGGAAACAATCCAAATGTCTATCAAATGAGAATGAATAAACAAGTTGATCTAGTCCTGCACCAGTGCCATCAGGTCTTAATAACTACACTTTATATTACTGTTAATACCTTGTCTGGCCAGTCTGCAATGCTTTCTACTTTTTCAGAATTTTTTTGGTGAATTCCTGCATTCCAAAGTAACTTTTGAATAATCATTTAAATCTCCTAAAACTCTTATAAGTATTAATTTAAAGAGAATACATCTTATACAAGACTGAATTTATCTATACAGAGATAAGGCATCATCTCCATTTATTAAGGTATACCGCAGGAAACAGAATTGCTTTTACTGGCTATCCGCTAATCTATACCACAACATCACTCCCAATATCCTACCCAAGGCACTTTAATTTTTCTACTAACAGAGTTTTATGCCAGAATTTGGGGCTTTGGTGATTGCAAGATTTGCTGTATTCATACCATCACTCATAGCATGTACTCAGCGCTAGTTCTTCACAGTCACGCTCAGAATTAGAAAGCAGGTGTTTGTTACCTTGAATGAATTCAGTTCACCTCAATTTGAGAATCATATATTGTACACCTACGATGTGTCAGCCAAGGTGCTAATTTCTATGAGGAGTCAAAGATGAAGAAGTCACAGCTCTGTTCTCATGAATTTTTTCATTCTATGGCAATGGCAACCATATAAAGCAAAAGTTTCATGGAAGGCAGAATGTCCTGAGGGGCACAGAGAGTCTGTGTGGGCACAGAGGGAAGAGTTCCTATTTAGGTAAGAAAAAGAGCAACACGAGAAAGACAAAACTTTAACATTCTGTATTGAAATGTTGATTTAACTTCTGTATCTTCTTTCTAACAAACCCCGAGGCCTAGAAATTTGCTGAATTTGGTGCTTTGTGACTGAGGCTAATTTGCTTCACTGCTCTTCAACCTCAAGGTTTAGAGCATCCTGAGCTTGTAATTTTGGTATTTCTCATATTACCTGCTTAGGTGGTAATTCTTATTTAGCTAATAATAGAACTTGACAAAGAAATTTAAAAGACATTAATGCAGGAATGAATGGTGGGGCAACTCTCCATTCAACATTTTATTGTTAATTATAAATTTGCTGCATAATTTCAGTTCCTAAAGAAGCTTAAATTGACCAGGTGTGGTGGGTCATGCCTGTAATCCTAGCACTTTGGGAAGCCAAGGCAGGCAGATCACCTGAGGTCAGGAGTTCAAGACCAGACTGGCCAACATAGCGAAACCCCACCTCTACTAAAAATATGAAAATTAGCCAGGTGTGGTGGTGGGTACCTCTAGTCCCAGCTACTTGGGAGGTTGAGGCAGGAGAATTGCTTGAACCTAGGAGGTGGAGGTTGCCGTGAGCCAAGATAGCGTCACTGCACTCCAGCCTGGGCGACAGAGCAAGATTCCATCTCAAAGACAAAAACAAAAACAAAAACAAAAACAGCTTAATTTTTTTTCTAATTATAAGAGACAAGTGGTGTGATCAGAAGCAGCTGCTCCAGAGAGATTTTTTGCCAACAGTCATTTCCAAATACACACACGCGAAGGCATTCCGCATTGTTCCTTTCCACTTCAACCTTGATATGGGTAGGTTTGTAATTTTTTCACATACAATGTAAAGAAAAATCAGTTAATATCTCAAGATTTATTGTGTCTATTCTCTCAATCTTATGAATAGCTGTGCAGAATAACCAAGCTAAAGTCACTTTTTAAAATATGAAGATGGAGGGAGAGAGGGAAGAGAAAAGATGGGTGAAAGGAAATAAGGAAAGGATAGAAAAGATGAATGGAAAAAGGCACAGACAAAACACGCAGACAGCAGACTACTGGAAGAGTACAAAATGAGGAGAAAAATACAACTCTAGGCTCTGTTTCTTCATTCTAAGGATGCATGCTGGCCTCACAGTGAAGTGTAAGCTAACAAGTTACAGCAAGAGAATTAACAGCATGAATTTTGGAGTTAGATTGTTCCAGGATCATTCCTGACTTCCAGTCTCCTACTAATTATAATTAGTAAGGCCTTGGACAAATTATTTCCCCTGTCTTAGAGTCCCTGTTTGTAAAATGGACTTCACAAAAATACCCTCCATCTAAGGTTGACATCAGAGAGAAGAAAATAATAACTATAATGCGGTGCCATGTCACACCCATCAGAGAAGCACAAATGTTTAAAAATTTAATAACAAGTGTTGCTAGGGAAGTCAAGAAATATAGTTCTCATACAACGTTAATAGCAATATAAAGTGGAAAGTAATTTTAAAACAAGTTAGAAATGCACACACTGATTCAGCTATTCTTCTCCTAGGTAAACATTTCCCTGAGAAAAACGCCTGCATGTGTAAACAGAGAGACACAGAATGTTGACTGCTCTGTTATTTATAATTGTTGACAACAGAAAAATTCAAATGCCCTCCAACAGAAATATGGGTAAATCATAGACTGTTCATATAGTAGCAAAAAGGGATGACTCTGAGTTACATGTGTCAGTATAGATGACTCTCCAATACATTAAGTTGTTTTTTAATCAAGTTTCAGATTTCAGAGTATCAAGGCAGAATCACAATGAAACTAGAAGAAGGCTGCACTTCAACCCAAGAACCTGAACTTGAAGCTAGATACAACAGCTAAAATACTCTTGGTTGTGCATACGATAAATTTCTTTATATTAGAATGAGGCATTTAAAAACCGAAATGCATGAAAATTCATATGTGATGTAGGGGGAGGGTAAGTGAGCCTCAAAGTGGTGGAGTGTGGATCTATTCTTTTTGCCTGCCAAGCATCCCTATCCTTTTACTTGTTAATCAAACCTTTTGTTTCTGTCTATCATAATCCCCTTAAACCTCCATTCCTGATCAGTTGTTGGGCATGGAATTCAATCTCTATTTACTGGGAATTTAAATCTTGGGTACAATCACAAAAATATGAAAAGTGATGCCAGCATCCCCAAAGAGCCCAAGACTGACCTGGTGGCAGATTAATTACATTGGATCCCCTCTGTCATGAAAGGGGTAGCAATTTAAAATCACTATAATTGGTACTTACTCTGGATCTTCTGGATCTAGGTTTGCTGTCCCTGCCTGCTATGCTTCTGCCAGCAAAACTATCCCTGGTCTTATTGAATGGCTCATTCACCATTATGGTTGCCCATAAAATACTGTTTCTGGTCATGGGCTCCATTTACAAGTGGGGAGAGGCAACGGGACTCAATATCTCATATAATGTGTTACTGGTGGTTAACTTCACATTATTGAATATAAATTGTGGAACACAAATGTGAGTTGTGCAGAGCTAGATGGAGCTGGATTTGAAAATGTGGTAACTGGTGAAACTTGACCTGTCTACCTCTGGAAAGAGACAAGTATACTTTCAGATGTATGAAGAGATAATTGCATGATGTAAGGAAGGCAGTTTTTTTTCTTTTCTTTCCTTCCTTTTTCAGGAACTGAGCATGTGAAGTAAGGTGTGCTTTGATGTCAGGTAGCCAAATACTATGGACTATAGTAGGAATGCATTGGGATTTGGAGCTAACTTTCTGTATCTCCTTCCTGATGAGTCTTAGTGGTAGGCACACGACCTAGGGCGTTTGACCCAGGAGAAAGTCATCAGATATAGAAACTAAAATTTTAGATGTATAGCAAGGGATACAAAGAAATAGGGCAGGGATAAAATTTTTATAGTATCAGTCACAATAACATGCTCCAATATCCAGGGCCAGCAAAAGTTGGAAAGAAACACTGATCTAATTCTGTTGTAGATTCTGTTGTGAGGCCTCCAAATAATCTTGCCTAGAATTGATATATGCTACCTCCCAAAAGTAGGTACCTAAGGTTTACCATCAGAGAGAGAAAAATAAGAACTATGATGTGGTGCCATATCACATCCATTAGATAAGCAGAAATGTTAAAATCATCTGGTTAAAAAAAAAAAAAAAAAAAAGCACTTAATTGAAGAATAGTAATTCAGCAACACAGAACCCATTTTCCCTGTAAGTTAAATCACACTTTTTATACTGCAAAGAAAGTACTTGACTAATAATATAAGCTGAGCCCAGAATTTAAGCTCTAAGCCGTAGAAGTCTCTCGCATTCCTCCTGGAATAATTTTTGGCTGCAACCGAGCTCCTCTGAATCCCACTTCCCTCAGTTCTGGCTCTAAATAAGCGGTTAGGCAATCTTTATATAGTTCCATATTTTTTATGTATGGAATCCGCTGCATGGAACATTCTTATGGAAACTGTTCACAACCACGCTTTATGGCTTCTTTAGCACCATAGCTTCTGGAAGAGTCAATAAGGAAAGAGTACTGGTACAAGGATGGAACTAAAGGCCCACCATTTATCTTATTAGGAAAAAAATACTGTTGCTCCATGCCTAGCCTGTCCCCTAGGTTCAAATTTGCCTGTAACTCGGGGTTAGGGTGTAAGGTGTCTACTGTGTTCGATACTATGTAATAAGAGGCAACAATTTAACATTTAGACTCAGCTATTTGGGTCTTTTTTTTGTTCGGCTGGTTGGTTTGTTTGTTTTTTTTAATAATTTCAACTTTTATTTTAGATGTAGGGGTTATATGTGCAGGTGTGTAACATGCATGTATTACGTGATGCTGAGGTTTGGGGTACAAATGATCCCATCACCCAGCTAGTGAGCCTAGTACCCAACAGTTGGTTTTACAACCCATTCCCTCCTCTCTTTCCCCCGACTCTAGTAGTCCCCAGTGTCTGTTGCTCCCATCTTTGTCCATGAGTACCCAGTGTTTAGTTCCCACTTATAAGTGAGAACATGTGGTATTTGGTTTTCTGTTCCTGCATTAATTCACTTAGGATAATGGACTCAAACTGGATTCATGTTACTGCAAAGGGCATGACTTTTTTTTATGGCAATAGTATTCCATGGTGTATATGTATCACATTTTCTTATTCAATACACCACTGATGGGCACCTAGATTGATTCCATGTCTTTTCTTTATGAGTAGTGCTGCGATGAACATACAAGTGCATGTGTCATTTTGGTAGAATAATTTATTTTCCTTTGGGTATATACGCAGTAATAGGATTGCTTGATTGAATGGTAGTTCTGTTTTTAAAGTTCTTTGAGAAATCTCCAAACTACTTTCTACAGAGGCTGAACTAATTTACATTCCCATCAACAGTATATAAGCATTCTCTTCTCTGCAGTCTGGCCAATATGTGTTGTTTTTTTTTGACTTATTAATAGCCCTTCTGACTGGTGTGAGATGTTTTCTCACTGCGGTTTTAATTTGCATTTGTCTGATGATTAGTGATGTTGAGCATTTTTTCATATGTTTGTTGGCTGCCTGTATTAGACTCAGTCATTTTTATTCTGTGCTTCCAAACAGCTACATTGTTATGGCATCATCAAATGTCTCCCATGTCAGAATAGCTTAACCAAACCCACAAGTGAAAATACTTCTCTATCTTTATGGCTACAGTGGCCGCATGAATGCTGAGGGCCACATTTCTGTGAGAAGTAGCTCCTTGGATCTGCTCTCTGCACTGAAGTGGGCCCCCTGACCAGGAATGCCTTGAATTGTCCTCCAGAGAGAGCTGTGTCCATGACACTGGCCTTTCTCTTTCCCTCGCTGGGCTGGCACCTGCAGGTAGAAATAGCCCTTGCTATATAGTCATCCACAATAGGGAAGTCACTGCAGCCACCTGTTGACAGCTAAGGGTGTGATGGAATGAGAATCTGGTGCCTCATGCTTCTGACTCCTTACTCCCACACAGGTGAAAAGACCTTGAAGATGGGCCTGAACTCAGGATGGGGGTGACCGTGTTAGGGGAGTGTCTCATTGGACACTTCCTCTTTCCTAATTCTCCCACTTCCTCCTCCTACTCCCACAGCTCTCTTCCTTTAACTCTTTTCTTCTCTGGTATCCCTGTTCCACAAGCTTCTCCCCTGGGGTTTACCACAACTCCCCATAAGAAATAGTCTTACCTCAACCACCATCATTTCCCTCCAAGTCTTGCAGCTTCCACAACCCCAGTTGATTTTTAATGCCAGAGAGTTTTTATTGCGTCCATTTACCACTGGTCTGCAGAGGGCAAGGGTGAGCTCTGTTAGTTCTCAACTGAGGGGGCTCCACTGAAAGAAGGAAACTTCTCCTCTGGGCTCAAGCTCATTCTCTCTTAAAGGATGGAAACTACTGAACATATTTCATCATCATAGGATTAATTTTCGCCCTCAATTCCACCCAATGAACTGATAGCATAACTTTGATCTTATTTCACAGTAACAAATATCATAGCATTGTTATAATGATAATATTTGATCCTTCTTGTCCTGGATTACATAACAAAGCATTCTATATTAATTGCCAATAAATTGTGCCATGCTCAAATTCTAATCACTTGATTTCCTCCCTGACTATGGGAGGTAGGAGCCAAGTATAATTTGTCCCCCAAATATGTTACAGCAGTCTGACTGGTCATAAATTTTTTTTTTTCTTGAGATGGAGTCTTGCTTTGTCACACAGACTGGAGTGCAACGGCATGATCTCGGCTCACTGCAACCTCCACGTCCTGGGTTCAAGCGATTCCCCTGCCTCAGCCTCTCAAGTAGCTGGGATTACAGGCGGCACCCACCACTATGCCTGGCTAATTTCTGTATTTTTAGTAGAGATGGGTTTTCACCATGTTGGCAAGACTGGTCTTGAACTCCTGATCTCAAGTGATCCGCCCACCTCAGCATCCCAAAGTGCTGGAACAGGCATGAGCCACCGTGTCTGGCCATGAATTTTTGTTGAAACACTATACATGTCAAATTTGGCAAAGTAGTAAAAGATGCTACTGGAAAACGTCCATGTCCATGCTCAACATGCACAAGTTTTATCATGGGTTATCATTTAATAAATTGCTTAAATGGGTTGCCATCTCACCTCCAGTATTTTCACATTTTCCAGAGGGATTTGGTGTTCTCTGCCCTTTAAATATATATACACATACATATATATATGTGTGTGTGTGTGTGTGTGTATATATGTATATAAGTTCTGGGATATATGTGCGGAATGTGCAGGTTACATAGGTATACATGTGTGCTATGGTGGTTTGCTGCACCCATCAATCCATCATCTACATTAGGTAGTTCTCCTAATGCTATCCCTCTCCTAGCCCCCCATCCCCTAAAAGGCCCCAGTTTGTGATATTCCCCTCCCTGGGACCATATGTTCTCATTGTTCAACTCCCATTTATG
>NW_012099654.1:2775832-2777969 GCF_000951045.1 Mandrillus leucophaeus
TATACAATCCTGTCATCTGCAAACAGAGAAAATTTGACTTCCTCTCTTCCTATTTGAATACCCTTTATTTATTTCTCTTGCCTGACTGCTCTGGCCAGAACTTCCAGTACTATGTTGAATAGGAGTGGTGAGAGAGGGCATCCCTGTCTTGTGCCAGTTTTCAAAGGGAATGCTTCTACCTTTGCCCATTCAGTATGATATTAGCTGTGGGGTTTGTCATAAATAGCTCTTATTATTTTGAGATACATTCCACCAATATATAGTTTATTGAGAGTTTTTAGCATGAAGGGGTGTTGAATTTTAATGAAGGCCTTTTCTGCATCTATTGAGATAATCATATGATTTTTGAGATGGGTTCTGTTTATGTGATGGATTAAGCTTATTGATTTGTGTATGTAGAACCAGCCTTGCACCCCAGGGATGAAGCAGACTTGATTGTGGTGTATGAGCTTTTTGATGTGCTGCTGCTGGATGCACTTTGCCAGTATTTTATTGAGGATTTTCACATTGATGTTCATCAGGGATATTGGCCTGACATTTTCTTTTTTTGTTGTGTCTCTGCCAGGTTTTTGTATCAGGATGATGCTGGCCTCATAGAATGAGTTAGGGAGGAGTCCCTTTTTTTCTATTGTTTGGAGTAGTTTCAGAAGGAGTGGTACCAGCTCCTCTTTGTACCTCTGGTAGAATTTGGCTGTGAATCTGTCCGGTCCTGGGCTTTTTCTGGTTGGTAGGCTATTAATTACTGCCTCAATTTCAGAACTTGTTATTGGTCAATTCAGGGAATCGACTTTTTCCTAGTATAGTCTTGGGAGGGTATATGTCCAGGAACTTATTCATTTCTTCTAGGTTTTCTAGTTTATTTGTGTAGAGGTGTTTACAGTATTCTCTGATGGTAGATTGTATTTCTTTGGGGTCAGTGGTGATATCCCCTTTATCATTTTTTATTGTGTCCATTTCTTTTTTTCTTTATTAGTCTGACTAGCGGTCTATTTTGTTAGTCTTTTCAAAAAAATCCAGCTCCTGGATTAATTGATTTTTTGAAGGCTTTTTCGTGTCTCTATTTCCTTCAGTTCTGCTCTGATCTTAGTTATTTCTTGTCTTCTGCTAGCTTTTGAATTTGTTTGCTCTTGCTTCCCTAGTTCTTTTAATTGTGATATTAGGGTGTTGATTTTAGATCTTTCCTGCTTTTTCTTGTGAGCATTTAGTGCTATAAATTTCCCTCTAAATACTGCTTTAGCTGTGTCCCAGAGATTCTGGTATGTTGTGTCTTTGTCTCATTGGTTTCAAATATGATATCCTTCTTAATGTTCTATTTTTCACTCACCAAGTAGATCTATTAATTTGTATCATGAATCCAACAATTCCAGAGTTATAATCTTTCTCCTCACAGAATGATTGGCAGCCCTGAATGATCAGGGAACTATGGCAGCAGCTGCTGACAATGCCATCATTATATTTTTCAAAGAAACCTATTTATGAACAATAGCATTGTCTTGGTCAAGAGATACTGTAGTCAAGATATATCAAGAAGAATAGAGTGGATTCAGTGATTCATTTTGGTGACATAGGCTGTTACTGTAAAGGTTTCCCATACTACTGGCAAGACTCCCCCAAAGCCTGGCTGTCTTATGAGTGTTTAGTGTTTTGCATATAAAAAATTACCAGCTTAATGGTGTTACAGTATTTCAAAATTTTTAAAGTTTCCAAAATGGACGTTTTGAACTGAAACCTCACCACCTTTTATTCTAATAGAGAAATGTAAATCTGATGATGCTAATGAAAAGGAAATCTGTTCAAATCTCAGTCCTAAACAAACAGGTGCAACTGAGATCTTTCTAAGGCTTATGTTTGGGCATCACAGACTAGCAGGAGAAACACATGAGTCTCTTTATAGTCTATTTTGACTGTTTCAAAATAGAATAAACCTATAACTCACACATACAAAAAGGCTGAAACAAAACACTTTTACCTGTCCCCCTACATACCACTTAGGCTGGAGACTGTATTAGATTACTTGCTAGTAGATCATGAGAGTAGACTAACCCTGCTAGTTGTTTCCAGACTTTCCAACTTCAATTAATCTGAAAATGTGTTTTGTTGGATAATAGATCTTTTTCAAAGTAAACTTTATTTTTTA
>NW_012099654.1:2778421-2780834 GCF_000951045.1 Mandrillus leucophaeus
CTAAAACCCAGTGTTTATTCAGATTTCCTTAGTTTTACTTAATGTCCTCTTTCTGTTCCAGGATCCCATCTAAGATACCACATTATATTTAGTGGTCATGTCTCCTTAGACCCTCTTAGCTAAGACAGTTTCTGAGACTTTCCTTGTTTTTGACGTCCTTGACAGTTTGAGGAGTACTGATCAGGTAAGTTGCAGGATTTCCCTTTATTTGTCTGATGTTTTTCTCATGAGTAGTCTTTTGGGAAGAAAGGTCACAGAAGTGAAGTGCCATTCTCCTCTACTCTCAGGAGTTATAGGGCCCCGTCTACCACCTGTTTCTTCTCGTACTGCCACAGCTGATGCTCTCTTGAAAGCACCACCTCATGGCAGAAGGCCAACCAGCACAAAAATAGAGCATTAAACCACCAAAGCTAAGAATCCTCATAGAGTCCATTTCACCCTCCTGCCACCCCCATCACAGCAGGTGCTGGTATCCATGGCTGAGAGACTCACAGATGGTTCACATCCTAGGACTCCATGCCCACAACTCCCAGCACCAGCCCAGAGCCTAGTAGACTTGCTGGGTGGCTAGATCCAGAAGACAGATAACAATCGCTACAGCTCTGCTGTTAAGAAGCCATATCCCTAGGAAAAGGAGGAGGTTACTACATCAAGCAAACACCCCATGGGACAAAAGAATCTAAAGAACAGCCTTGAATCCTAGACCTTCCTTCTGATGGCACCTACCCAAATGAGAAGGAACCAGAAAACCAACTCTGGTAATATGACAAAACAAGCTTCTTAACACCCCCAACAACTACTCTAGGTCACCAGCAATAGATCCAAACAAAGAAGAAATCTCTGATTTACCTGAAAAAGACTGAGAACATTACTTGTTAAGCTAATCTAGGAGGCAATAGAGAAAGGTGAAGCTCAATCTAAGGAAATAAAAAAAAAATGATACAAGTGAAGGGAGAAATAGTCAATGAAATATATAGCATAAATAAAACACAATGGAAACTTCAGGAAACAATGGATGCACTTACAGAAATGCAAAATGCTCTGGAAAGTCTCAGCAATAGAATCAAACAAACAGAAGAAAACACCTCAGAGGTCAAAGACAAGGTCTTTGAATTAACCTCATCCAACAGAGACAAAAAAGAATAACAAAACAAAGAACAAAACCTCCAAGAAGTCTGGGATTGTGTTAGATGACCAAACCTAAGAATAATTGGCATTCCTAAGGAAGAAGAAAAGTCTAAAAGTTTGGAAAATGTATTTGAGTAAATAATCAAGGAAAACTTTCCTTGCCTTGCTAGAGACCTAGACATCCAAATACAAGAAGCTCAAAGAACACCTGGGAAATTCATTGCACAAAAAGATCATTGCCTAGGCACATTTACATCAGGTTATCTAAAGTTAAGATAAAGGAAAGAATCTTAAGAGCTGTGAGGCAAAAGCATGAGATAACCTATAAAGGAAAACCTATCAGATTAACAGCAGAAGTCTCAGCAAAAATCCTACAAGCTAAAAGAGATTAGGGCCCTATATTCAGCCTCCTCAAACAAAACAATTATCAGCCAAGAATTTTGTATACAGCAAAACTAAGCTTCATAAATGAAGGAAATATACAGTCTTTTTAGACAAACAAATGCTGAGAGAATTCATCACTACCAACCACCACTATAAGAACTGCTAAAATGAGTTCTAAACCTTGAAACAAATGTTGAAAACACATCAGAACAGAACCTCTTTAAAGCATAAATCTCATAGGACCCATAAAACAAAAATGCAATTGAAAAAACAAAAAACCAAGGTATACAGGCAACAAATAGCACAATGAATGCAATGGTACCTCACATCTCAATACTAATGTTGAATGTAAATGGCCTAAATGCTCCACTTAAAAGATGTGGAATTGCAGAATAGATAAGAACTCTCCAAACAACTGTCTGCTGTCTTCAAGAGACTCACCTAACACATAAGGACTCACATAAACTTAAGGTAAAGGGGTGGAAAAAGACATTCCATGCAAATGGACACCAAAAGCAAGCAGAAGTAGCTATTCTTATACCAGACAAAATAAACTTTAAAGCAACACCAGTTAAAACAGACAAAGAGGGATATTATATAATGATAAAAGGCCTTGTCCAACAGGAAAATAATCATTATCATATAATGCTAAAAGGCATTGTCTACAGTCCCAAATATATATGCACCTACCACCTACCACTGGAGCTCCCAAATGTATAAAATAATTACTAATAGACCTAAGAAATGAGATAGACAGCAAAACAGTATTAGTGAGAGACTTCAATATTCCACTGACAGCACTAGACAGGTTATCAAGACAGATAGTCAACAAAGAAACAATGGATTTAAACTATACCCTGGGACAAATGGACTTAACAGATATTTACAGAACATTCTCCCC
>NW_012099654.1:2780884-2781802 GCF_000951045.1 Mandrillus leucophaeus
TAAACTATACCCTGGGACAAATGGACTTAACAGATATTTACAGAACATTCTCCCCAACAACCACAGAATATACATTCTCTTCAACAGTGCATGGAACTTTCTCCAAGATAGACTATATGATAGGCCACAAAACAAGCCTCAATAGATTTAAGAAAACTGAAATTATATCAAGCATTCTTTCAGACCAAAGTGGACTAAAACTGGAAATCAACTCCAAAAGGAACCTTCAAAACCATGCAAATACATAGAAATTAAATAACCTGCTCCTGAATGATCATTGGGTCAAAAATGAAATCAAGATAGAGATTAAAAAATTCTCCAAACTGAACAATAGTGACACAACCTATAAAACCTCTGGGATACAGCAAAGGTGTTGCTAAAAGGAAAGTTCATAGCCCTAAATACCTACATCAAAAAGTCTGAAAGAGCACAAACAGACAATCTAAGGTTACACCTCAAGAAACTAGAGAAACAAGAACCAACCAACCCCAAACCCAGCAGAATAAAGGAAATAACCAAGATCAGAGCAGAACTAGATGAAATTGAAACAACAAAAAAATACAAAAGATAAATGAAATTAAAAGCTGGTTCTTCGAAAAGATAAATAAAATTGATAGGCCATTAGCAAGACTAACAAACAAAAGAAGAGGGAAAATCCAAATAAACTCAGTTTGAAGCAAAACAGGAGATATTACAACTGACACCACAGAAATACAAAAGATCCCTTCAAGGCTACTATGAACAACTTTATGCACATAAACTAGAAAACCTAGGGGAGATGGATAAATTCCTGGAAAGATACAACCCTTCTAGCTTAAATCAGGAAGAATTAGATACCCTGAACAGACAAGTAACAAGCAGTGAGACTGAAATGGTAATTCAAAAATTACCAACAAAAAAAAAAAAGTCCAGGACCAG
>NW_012099654.1:2781993-2783318 GCF_000951045.1 Mandrillus leucophaeus
ACCAAATCCAACAACATATCAAAAAGATAATCCAGCATGATCAAGTGCGTTTCATACCAGGGATGCAGGGATGGTTTAACATCTGCAAGTCAATATATGTGGTACACCACATAAACAGAATGAAAAACATAAATCACATGATTATCTCAATAGATGAAGAAAAAGCATTTGACAAAATCCAACATCGCCTCATGATTAAAACCCTCAGCAAAATTGGCATACAAGGGACATGACTCAATGTAATCAAAGTCATCTATGACACACCCACAGCCAACATAATACTGAATGAGGAAAGGTTGAAAGCATTTCCTCTGAGAACTGGAACAAGACAAAGATGCCCACTCTCACCACTCCTCTTCAACATAGTACTGGAAGTCCTAGCCAGAACAATCATACAAGAGAAAGAAATTAAAGGAATCCAAATCAGTAAAGAGGAAATCAAAGTGTCACTATTTGCTGATGATATGATCATTTACCTAGAAAATCCTAAAGACTCTTCCAGAAAGCTCCTAGATCTGATAAAAGAATTCAGCAAAGTTTCTGGACACAAAACTAATGTACACAAATCAGTAGTTCTTCTCTACATCAAAAGCAACCAAGCTGAGAATCAAATCAAGAACACAATCCATTTTACAATAGCTGCAAAAAGAATAAAACACTTAGGAATATACCTAACCAAGGAGAGGAAAGACCTCTACAAGGAAAACTACAAAATACTGCTGAAAGAAATCACAGATGACACAAACAAATGGAAACACATCCCATGCTCATGGATGGGTAGAATGAATATTGTGAAAATGACCATACTGCCAAAAGCAATCTACAAATTCAGTGCAATTCCCATCAAAATACCACCATCATTCTTCACAGAATTAGAAAAAACAATTTTAAAATTAATATGGAACCCAAAAAGAGCCCACATAGCCAAAACAAGACTAAGCAAAAAGACCAAACCTGGAGACATCACATTACCTAATTTCAAACTATACCGTAAGGCCAAGGTCACCAAAATAGCATGAGACTATATAAAAATAGGCACAAAGACCAATGAAACAGAATGGAGAACCCAGAAATAAACCCAAATACTTACAGCCAACTGATCTTCAACAAAGCAAACAAAAACATAAAGTGGGGAAAGGACACCCTATTCAACAAATGGTGCTGGAATAATTGGCTAGCCACATGTAGGAGAATTGAAACTGGATCCTCATCTCTCACCTTATACAAAAATCAACTCAAGATGGATCAAGGGCTTAAATCTAAGACCTAAAACTATAAAAATTCTGGAAGATAACATTGGAAAAACCTTTCTAGACATTGGCTTA
>NW_012099654.1:2785948-2788029 GCF_000951045.1 Mandrillus leucophaeus
TCTGTATTCAAAATCTGCCTTTGCTACTTATTAGTCATTTGCCACCAGGCAAGTTTCTAAATTTCACTTGGACCTGGTTTCCCAACTGTAAAATAGGAATAACAACAGTAATACTCTTCTCACAGGGTAGCTGGAACCAACCAGTAAACAATGACTATCAATGCTCAGCTCCCTTGCTTCAACCAGGACAACTCCTGAGCTCCCAGTGGGAATGGCAGATTCCTCTATTGCAATTGCATCTTATTTCAACTTCTTCTTCCGCCAAATCCTGCTTCCCTCATTCCCTTATAAATATTGTTCCCAAGAGCTCATCCTCATAAACCCCTGCATGCAAATCTCCATCTTGGGAAGTGTGACCTAAGGCAGCTAGCATTCCCATCATAACTACTATTATTATTGTTGCTGTTTGTTCCTAGGTCCCAAATGAATGCAAGATTCATGGCTGTGTATGCACTGCAACAATATACATCCCTCAGTTCTTCAATTGAAGGACCACCCCGCAGACAGACTCACACTCCCCAAATTGATGAGCCACTTGAATTGGTCAACCCAATCTAAAGTGTTTCGATCTTCTTAGCACAGCTAGTGATGATGGAAGATGATGGGCAAGGATGAGCCAAGAGGACAGAAAGCAGACTTTCAAATGATGAAAGTTCCCCAATGCAGCCTAGGCTAAATCAATAGAATAGAATCAAAAGTGAAATTTGGCTGGGCATGGTGGCTTATGCCTGTAATCCCAGCACTTTAGGAGGCTGAAGCAGGCAGATCACTTGAGGTCAGGAGTTCAAGATCAGCCTGGCCAACATGGTGAAACCCCATCTCTACTAAAAATATACATATATTCTCTATAGGCAAATATACACAACATGACACGCTTCCTTTAAAAACACTCAGGGATATTTTTAGTAAATTTACCCATAGCCATCCTGTTTTGTGAATTTCTCCTAAAACTATATGTGTTCAGTCTTCCCATCAAGTTAAAACTTGGGTCTTTAAGAACAATAATAAAAGAGGTCTCAACAGTAGCAGTCAACCTGTCAAGAAATTTTTCTCTTTAAAACTGAGATGTCAGCTTTTCCTTTATGCATACAGATTTAATTATCTGATGACTACAGTTTCCAGAATTACTCTAGTTTTCTAGAATAGTGGCTATTAGGGTGCAAATAGTAGGTACTGAGAAAAGTTGTCCAAAAGAAATGAATGCCATTTTGTGACTTCCAGGAATATACCACTTGCAGTGAACCAATTCCAAATGTGGAAAGCATGCTCCCACTTAAAATTTTTGTCTCATATGTACTTACAAAATACACTCATGTTTAAACTACTTATGTACAAAGGAAATGCATTAAAATGTAGAGACAGAAAAGAAATTCAATTAAGCCAGCTCTGCTAGACTTGAATTCACCAAAATGGAAAGCCTAGCTCATAAATTGTGTCTTCCCTTCAAGTGAATCAAACCTATTTTAGCCAAGTTCAAGTTCCTCTGTAGAGATCAAGAAGGCATGGCTACAGGCATCCAGTGACCCCAGAGAGTTCATTTTCCGGGCTCCTAGGGACCTAGTAGAGGTAACAAATGTCCCATGACCTTGAAGGCCACTGGGGATAGTGACACAACTGGATTAGGAGATGCAGTGCTGAGCTGGAGGCCATCAGAGGCACAGGCAGGACACTGGATACCTTAGGTAAAAAGCAAATCAGAATTTGATGTGACTCAAAGTTGAGAGGGAAGGTACTCAACAGAGTAGACAGAGCGGCACACAATAATATTTGATATCCAACATGGAAAAACCAACCAACAAAGAGAATGAATCTTAAATAACTTGTTTGCAACTTTAACAAAAAAACAGCTAAAAATCTTTATTTCTATAACACCTCTTTATCTGATGAGTGCAGAACAATTAACACTTACAGTTAATTAGTCCTCACAGTTTGAAGTTTCATATAATTAAGATTTTCCAGGGATGCTATTCATGAGTCATAGATGAGACACTGAAGGAATCTTTTTTAAAAGGAAAAAACATTTATAAATATAATCAGGTCATTTCAGTCCACTGCCTGCTGGAGGGAATGTGGTCCGCCTA
>NW_012099654.1:2788079-2790808 GCF_000951045.1 Mandrillus leucophaeus
CCATCCTGTTTTGTGAATTTCTCCTAAAACTATATGTGTTCAGTCTTCCCATCAAGTTAAAACTTGGGTCTTTAAGAACAATAATAAAAGAGGTCTCAACAGTAGCAGTCAACCTGTCAAGAAATTTTTCTCTTTAAAACTGAGATGTCAGCTTTTCCTTTATGCATACAGATTTAATTATCTGATGACTACAGTTTCCAGAATTACTCTGGTTTTCTAGAATAGTGGCTATTAGGGTGCAAATAGTAGGTACTGAGAAAAGTTGTCCAAAAGAAATGAATGCCATTTTGTGACTTCCAGGAATATACCACTTGCAGTGAACCAATTCCAAATGTGGAAAGCATGCTCCCACTTAAAATTTTTGTCTCATATGTACTTACAAAATACACTCATGTTTAAACTACTTATGTACAAAGGAAATGCATTAAAATGTAGAGACAGAAAAGAAATTCAATTAAGCCAGCTCTGCTAGACTTGAATTCACCAAAATGGAAAGCCTAGCTCATAAATTGTGTCTTCCCTTCAAGTGAATCAAACCTATTTTAGCCAAGTTCAAGTTCCTCTGTAGAGATCAAGAAGGCATGGCTACAGGCATCCAGTGACCCCAGAGAGTTCATTTTCCGGGCTCCTAGGGACCTAGTAGAGGTAACAAATGTCCCATGACCTTGAAGGCCACTGGGGATAGTGACACAACTGGATTAGGAGATGCAGTGCTGAGCTGGAGGCCATCAGAGGCACAGGCAGGACACTGGATACCTTAGGTAAAAAGCAAATCAGAATTTGATGTGACTCAAAGTTGAGAGGGAAGGTACTCAACAGAGTAGACAGAGCGGCACACAATAATATTTGATATCCAACATGGAAAAACCAACCAACAAAGAGAATGAATCTTAAATAACTTGTTTGCAACTTTAACAAAAAAACAGCTAAAAATCTTTATTTCTATAACACCTCTTTATCTGATGAGTGCAGAACAATTAACACTTACAGTTAATTAGTCCTCACAGTTTGAAGTTTCATATAATTAAGATTTTCCAGGGATGCTATTCATGAGTCATAGATGAGACACTGAAGGAATCTTTTTTAAAAGGAAAAAACATTTATAAATATAATCAGGTCATTTCAGTCCACTGCCTGCTGGAGGGAATGTGGTCTGCCTAGAACTGTCGTGAGTGCTCTCGGCACTGGCAGGCCCTAGAGCTGGGAAGAAAAACCTCCTGATTCTCCCTCATGTGGCAGTAGCCATTGGGAGCTCTTTACGGAGAGGCATTCAGAGCCCAAGGTCCATCTTAGTGGGGAAAAATACTGTGATCAATTACAACATCTAGCACCGACAGAGAATCAGAACAAATACTTGACAACAAACTTGCCCTAAGAGGTTCTACTAGACAGGCTGTCCAGGAATTGACAATCTCGGCATGCTGCCAGCCTGCCAACTAGAGCAGCTTGGACAGTTCCACATCTCCCTAACCAGGCCGAGAAACAGGGCCAGAACAAGCATTAACGTATAGAAGCGAGGCACTGGGTGAGAAGTGTCCAGCCTATGTTGTGGCCTGGTAGGGTTTTCAGTCCCCTTCAGCGGTCTCATTCCTTCCTACATAGTTAGAAGACTTTTAGTAAAATTGAAAGCCAGGAAAATTGATCCTTACTAGCAATAGAAAGGTTTGCTTGTGTTGTGGGTGTTGCTGTTGCAATGGAGGGCCTGAGGAAGCTGCTGACTCCAAGAACCTGTATTGCCCATTCCAAACTTGATGGCTTAAGCCACCACACATGTGTTCTCTTATAGTTTACACTTCTGGAGGTCAGGAGTCCAAAATCAACTTCATTGGGCTGAAAAAAATCAAGGTGTTAGCGGGGCCACACTCCCTCCAGAGGCTTTAGGAAAGAATCCCTTTCCAGCTGCTAGATTGCATTCCTTGCTTTCCTTAGCTCAAGGCCCCTTTGTCCATCTTCAAAGCCAGCAGAGTAGCATCCTGTTTCAGCCTTCACATTGTCTACTTCTGGTCCAATTTCTCTCTGCCTCCCTCTTCTAAGAATACTTATGATTACATTTAGGGCCCACCTAGAGAATCCAGGATAAACTTCCCCATCTCAATATCCATAATCATAGCTGCAAAATCCATTTTTCCCTATACAGTTATATTTATAGTTTCCAGGAATTAAGATCTGGATGTCTTTGGGGGCCATTATTTAGCATATCTCAGCCAAGAACAATGACTCCCCCAGCCTTTACCCCGCTAGGGAAATAAAAGTGGGCATGTGGAGAAAGGGAGAACATAGGAAAGCAAAGAAGGAAGGCTATGAGGACGGGGAGGGAATCAGCCTGCAATTGGGTCTGTAGGGCTGCGAAGAGCAAACAACGTCAGACATCCTCCTCTGGACTCCAGACTGTCCTCTTTCTGTAATGTTGTGCACTCTCATGCCTTTCTAGACATAACAATGCTCACTGGTGAGGCTTGAATCCATTTTTCTTGTCTAAATTATATGTATTAATTTTTCCTAATTATAATACCAATATTTATTCATGGCAGAAATTTTGGCAACTACAGGAAATAAAAATCACCCGGTACCACAACTGTTAATAATATGGCATATTCCCAAGCTATCTGAGCCCATCTTTCTTGAATTAAGTCCTTGGAACATTTTGGGTTCAGCACTGCCAAGAAATCCTTACTTAGAAGGTCAGAGACAGTCTTCACATTGTGTTTTATTGATGAAAAGACCACGAT
>NW_012099654.1:2790858-2795361 GCF_000951045.1 Mandrillus leucophaeus
TGCATTCCTTGCTTTCCTTAGCTCAAGGCCCCTTTGTCCATCTTCAAAGCCAGCAGAGTAGCATCCTGTTTCAGCCTTCACATTGTCTACTTCTGGTCCAATTTCTCTCTGCCTCCCTCTTCTAAGAATACTTATGATTACATTTAGGGCCCACCTAGAGAATCCAGGATAAACTTCCCCATCTCAATATCCATAATCATAGCTGCAAAATCCATTTTTCCCTATACAGTTATATTTATAGTTTCCAGGAATTAAGATCTGGATGTCTTTGGGGGCCATTATTTAGCATATCTCAGCCAAGAACAATGACTCCCCCAGCCTTTACCCCGCTAGGGAAATAAAAGTGGGCATGTGGAGAAAGGGAGAACATAGGAAAGCAAAGAAGGAAGGCTATGAGGACGGGGAGGGAATCAGCCTGCAATTGGGTCTGTAGGGCTGCGAAGAGCAAACAACGTCAGACATCCTCCTCTGGACTCCAGACTGTCCTCTTTCTGTAATGTTGTGCACTCTCATGCCTTTCTAGACATAACAATGCTCACTGGTGAGGCTTGAATCCATTTTTCTTGTCTAAATTATATGTATTAATTTTTCCTAATTATAATACCAATATTTATTCATGGCAGAAATTTTGGCAACTACAGGAAATAAAAATCACCCGGTACCACAACTGTTAATAATATGGCATATTCCCAAGCTATCTGAGCCCATCTTTCTTGAATTAAGTCCTTGGAACATTTTGGGTTCAGCACTGCCAAGAAATCCTTACTTAGAAGGTCAGAGACAGTCTTCACATTGTGTTTTATTGATGAAAAGACCACGATGTTAAAAAGGTGAAGTGCTTCATCGAGCCTCATTCATTAGAACCAAGAGTGAACGGTGAGACGTGGACCTCTTCCTTCTCCTTGTTGTCTTCTGGTCACTATCGAAGACCTCTTGGTATTCCATATCCAGTTAAATACATCCAGAATTCCTAGTCAGTCTTAATGATTCATTTGTTATTCAACCTGTTTTTGGCACATCAATGTTTTAACATTTTTTAAGTCATAAATCAATATCTACTTTTCCCAAGTCAGAAACTATATTGCTATTATAAATTACATTGGAATATAAACGTGACCAATTACTTAGCCTGTCAAATATCTGGAGAAGAGTGGGAGAGGAATGGAGATAAGCTGAATTCTATTATTTTGTCATTGTTATTGAGTATACTTTGGTGAGAAAACTAGCAGATGTTATTCCTCACTGTTGGTCATTTTGAATCTCACCAACAAATAAGTAAAATCCGCTTTAGTGATCAGACAACAAATCAATACTTATAGTACTGGTGCACTTCAGGATGGGTTTCCTTCTTTATTGAGCTGAAGAAGACTCACAAAGGAATGGGAGAATGCTTAATGAGCTTGAAAATGAAGCTGTTCATTTCATCTGAAGAAATCAACATGTTCTCCCCTCACCCCACATTAACTCATTATTCCTGTTATGGAGAAAATGAGAGCTATCGAAACCATAGAGGCCAAAATCCAAACACTCAAAGTGCAGTATCTTCAAGATCTTCAGTACTGCTGCTGAACACTAAACAAATTCTTACTCAGTAACTGCTCACTCTCTAGCCTCTTCATCTTATACTCTGTTAACACAATTTTTCTTCAGATTTCAGTACAGTTGTCATTAAGCAACTCATGACTGTATTTCAAAATACAGAGCTATGTTTAAAAGTTATAGCCTAAGCTTTATTATACTTTGGGAAATTTGGGAGAAGGGCCTGTCCTACTCATGGAATGAAGTAGACAAGAAGTCGAGCATTCGGTACAACTGGCTAACCCAACTACCATTTTGTAGAGGCATACACACACACACACACACACACACACACAAATTTCTCAGATTCTATGGAAACCAAATATGGCCATTTGACACATTCTGGCCAAAAATATGTGAGTAGAAGATTGCTGGTGCCAATTCTTTCCTTGCTGCCTTCTTCCTGCCTGGACTGTGAACATGACCTAGAAGTATAAGCAGCCACTTTTCAATCATGAGGATAAAAACCATAGGCTAAGAATTGTGGGAAAAAGGAGTCTTTGTGTGTGTGTGTGTGTAATTGTTTTGTAGCAAAAATAAATCTGTATCCATTTAAGCCACAATGGTTTAGCTAAAGCCAAATGCCATCTCTACAAGGAGAAAAGCATCTTTTCTCCTGAGGCAGTGAGGCTCACCAGTGGAGGGACAGCTGTGCCACGCAGACCATGAACTCCATTGGTCAGAGAGGCAGTACTGCAGAGGTGACAGGGACACTGGAGAGTAACAGTGTGACGAAGTGGGGCTTACCACACATGAGGCAGGCAGCACACCAGGTTCTCTCTGACATATCTGGATATTCCTTAAGGAGGATAAATAAAGCCAGTCGATCTTGGGCCACCATAATTTGGGTTATGTTTGAGTAACAGTTTCCTTGCTGGCCCCTAGGATTGCCACTATGGGAAGAACAGAGTGAGATCAAGTAGAAACCATTCACTACACACCAAGCTAAGTCCATCTCAGTAGCTCTTTCCTCCCCTAGATACCTAAGGAAACAAGGTCCTTTCTCATGGGGATTCTGGCATTAAGACCAGGTTGCAGTCTATGCAGGAGTAACAGTCCCTAGTCCTGGCCCACACCCTGCACCCTCTGAACCATTTTTCCTCTTGGCTTGAAGGAAGATAAGCTCCTCTGTTATATCTTGGTCTCTTCTCATATCTTTCATTCAGCTTTTAAAACTTCTATTTTGCGCATCATGATGTATTGAGGGGGGAAGAAAAAGCTTTTATGACATTATTTCAGACTTTATCTCCCTATGTTTTTTTTTTAACCATATCAATGTATAGTTTCTTCCTACTTTTTGTAACATGTTTTTACAAATGTTCCTATATTTCCCAACAATCAAGTTCTGGACTTACAGTGACATCCTGGAGCTCCACTTCCTATATGTCATATCTATCATATAGGACAAGGGTCAACAAACTCCAGTCCTCCTACCCCCTTATTTTGGTAAACAGTTTTATCAGTTCACATCCTCCCCCATTTGTTTACTTTTTGCCTCTGGCTTCTTTTGCATTACAACAGTAGAGATGAGTAGTTGCAAGAGAACAAATGGTCCTACGAAGTCTAAAATACTTATGATTGGCCTTTCACAAAAAAATGTGTCCACCACCAGTAAAGGCTGTCAAGTATTCTGAGTTAATATAAAATATTGGAATATCCAGATTCCAATTTGTATTGTTCATATGGTAGCCATTTGGGGAAAATTCTTAATCTACTTGTTTGGTGATTGTTTTTTGTCATATTTTCTGTCAAAAAAAATTTTGCTCTCACTCAATCCCTTCACTTGCTACATAATATTGTAGACTGAGAACCTGATGTTAAAATAGAGTTAATTATTGGCAATATGCAATATGGTTTTCACACATAAGGCATAAGATAAATGTGAAACATAATCTATTTCAAATTTAGGATTTGTTGTAGTATTTTTATGAATTATTACCATTAATATTGGTTTACTTTTAAATGCACTTTTTGTTTTGACAGGAGACATCCTCCTAAATTATTTATATAAAGTGTATTATCACTCTTTTGTTGGATCAGTGAACTAGATGACAGCTCAATTTAAGGCATGCCAAAAAAAAAAAAAAAGCCTTTAGAAGAATCACTTGTGGTTTTGGCAAAAAAAAAAAAAAAATTATATTATCTTTCAGAATAGAGATCATGTGATATTAAATAAGAAAATGGTAAGAGAATAAATAATTGCACAACAGTAACATTCCTGCTCACTGAAATGAGATGTTTTTCAATCAGCAGGAAATAAAGGAAACAAAACAGAGATGAAAATACATTTTCAACCAATTCAAAGTAATGTTTCAAAATTTAGGAAGCCTAAAAACAATGCCCCCAAAATGTAATTGCTCATTCAGTGAGATGCAGAAAGGCTGCAGTGATTGTATGAGTAGAAATTAGAACATACCAACCAAAAAAAAAAAAGCCCAGGACCAGAAAGATTCACAGCTGAATTCTACCAGGTGTACAAAGAGGTACCATTCATACGGAAACTATTCCAAAAAATTGAGGAGGCCATAACTCATTCTATGAAGCCAGCATCATCCTGATACCAAAACGTGAGAGATACAATGAAAAAAGAAAACTTCAGGCCAATATCCTTGATGAACATCAAGGCAAAAATCCTCAACAAAATACTGGCAAATGGAATCCAGCAACACATCAGAAAACTTATACACCGTGATCGAGTAGGCTTTATCCCTGGGATGCAAGGTTGGTTCAACATACACAAATTAATAAATGTGATTCATCACATAAACAGAACTAAAGACAGAAACCAATGATTATTTCAATAAAGGCAAGAAAAAATTTTGATAAAATTTGTGATGGTTAATACTGAGTGTCAACTTGATTGAAGGATGCAAAGTATTGTTACTGGGTATGCCTGTGAGGGTTTTGCCAAAGGAGATTAACATT
>NW_012099654.1:2795899-2798401 GCF_000951045.1 Mandrillus leucophaeus
CTCTCACCACTTCTATTCAACATATTATTGGAAGTCCTGGCCGGGGTAATCAGGCAAGAGAAAGAAATAAAGGTATCCAAATAGGAAGAGAGGAAGTCAGACTATCCCTATTTGTAGACATGATCCTATATCTATAAAACCCCATAGTCTCAGCCCAAAATCTTTGTGAGCTGATAAACAACTTCAGCAAAGTCTCAGGATACAAACAACAGTTTAGATTCAGCAAATTTCAGGACACCAACAACAGTCAGGCCCAGAGCCAAATCAGGAATGAACTTCCATTCACAACTGCCATAAAAAGAATAAAACATCTAGGAATACAGCTAACTAGGGAGGTAAAAGATCTCTACAAGGAGAACTACAAATCACTGCTCAAAGAAACCAGACATTACACAAACAAATGGAAAAATATTCCATGCCCATAGATAGGAAGAGTCAATATCATTAAAATGGCTATACTGCCCAAAGCAATTTATAGATTCAATGCTATGCCTGTTAAACTACCATTCACATTCTTCACAGAACTAGAAAAATTATTTTAAAATTCATATGGAACCAAAAAGGAGCCCAAATAGCCAATGCAATCCTGAGCAAAAAGAACAAAGCTTGAGGCATCATGTTACCTGATTTCAAACTATACTACAGGGCTACAGTAATAAAAACAGCATGGTACTGATACAAAAACTGACACATGAACCAATGGAACAGAATAGAGAATCCAGAAATAAGACTACACACCTACAACTATCTGATCTTCAATAAACTTGACAAAAACAAGCAATGGGGAAAAGATTTCCTGTTCAATAAATAGTGCTGGGATAACAGGCTATCCATATGCAGAAGATTGAAACTGGACCCCTTCCTTACACCATATACAAAAATTAACTTAAGATGGATTAAAGTCTTAAATGTAAAACCCAAAACTATAAAAACCCCGGAAGACAACCTAGGCAATACCATTCAGGACATAGGCACAGGCAAAGATTTCATGATGAAGAAGCCAAAAGCAATTGCAACAAAAGCAAAAAATGACAAATGGGCTCTAATTAAACTAATGACCTTCTGCACAGCAAAAAAACTATCAACAGAGGAAACAGACAACCTACAGAATGGGAGAACATTTTTGCAAACTATGCATCTAACAAAAATCTAATATCCAGCGTCTATAAGGAACTTAAACAAATTTACAAACAAACAAACAACCCCTTTAAAAAGTGGGCAATGAACACGAATAGACACTTTTCAGAAGAAGACATTCATGCAGCCAAGAATCATATGAAAAAATGCTCAACATAACTGATAATTAGAGAAATGCAAATCAAAACCACAATGAAATGCCATCTTACACCAGTCAAAATTACTTTTATTAAAAAGTCAAAAACTAACAGAGGCTGGCAAGGTTGTGGAGAAAAAGGAATGCTTATACACTGTTAGTGGAAGTGTAAATTAGTCCAACCACTGTGGAAGACACTGTAGTGATTCCTCAAAGACCTAAAGACATAAATACCACTAGACTCAGCAATCCTATTACTAGGTATATACCTGAAGGAATAGAAATCATTCTATTATAAAGACACATGCACACATATGTTCATTGCAGTACTATTCACAATGGCAAAGACATGGAATTAACCTGAATTCCCATCAATCACAGACTGAATAAGGAAAATGTGGTACATATATACCCACCCTGGAGTACTATGCATCCATAAAAAAGAATGAGAGCATGTCCTTTGAAGGGCTGGTGATAATGCTGATGGGAGGAGAAGTAGATTATCTTGTAGAGTGCTCTAGACACAGGAAACTGGAATTTTTGAAATACTAATGCCAAACTACAGACTTAAAGTGCAGGTATTCAATGTCATAGACACTTGTATTTATTTATATTTTATTTTCTTAAAATACAGAGAATTCCCTTTTTTAACTTTAAACTTTTGTGACTACATAGTAGATGTATATATTTATGGGGTATATGAAACATTTTGATACAGGCACACACTGCATAACAATCACATCAGGATAATTGGGGTTTCATTACTTCAAGCATTTTTCCTTTCTTTGTGTTACAAACAATCCAATTACACTTTTAGTTATTTTAAAATGTACAATAAATTTGTGTTGACTGTAGTCAGCCTGTTGTGCTATCAAATACTAGATCTGACTCATTCTATCTGACTATATTTTTGCACTCACTAAACATCACCACTTCCCAAACCCACTGCCATTCCCAGCCTCTAGTAACCATTGTGCTACTATCTCTGTATTAGTTCATTTTCACACAAAGCAGCAAGGCCCTAGGCCCAGCCAACAAAACCATTTTTTTCCTCCTAGGCCTCTGGGCCTATGATGGGAGGTGCTGCCATGAAGACCTCTGACATGCCTTGCAGACATTTTCCCCATGGTCTTGGTGATTAATGTTTGGCTTCTCATTGCTTATGCAAATTTCTGCAGCCAGCTTGACTTTCTACCCAGAAAATGGGTTTTTCTTTTCTATTGCATTGC
>NW_012099654.1:2798451-2801065 GCF_000951045.1 Mandrillus leucophaeus
CAAAGATTTCATGATGAAGAAGCCAAAAGCAATTGCAACAAAAGCAAAAAATGACAAATGGGCTCTAATTAAACTAATGACCTTCTGCACAGCAAAAAAACTATCAACAGAGGAAACAGACAACCTACAGAATGGGAGAACATTTTTGCAAACTAGGCATCTAACAAAAATCTAATATCCAGCATCTATAAGGAACTTAAACAAATTTACAAACAAACAAACAACCCCTTTAAAAAGTGGGCAATGAACATGAATAGACACTTTTCAGAAGAAGACATTCATGCAGCCAAGAATCATATGAAAAAATGCTCAACATAACTGATAATTAGAGAAATGCAAATCAAAACCACAATGAAATGCCATCTTACACCAGTCAAAATTACTTTTATTAAAAAGTCAAAAACTAACAGAGGCTGGCAAGGTTGTGGAGAAAAAGGAATGCTTATACACTGTTAGTGGAAGTGTAAATTAGTCCAACCACTGTGGAAGACACTGTAGTGATTCCTCAAAGACCTAAAGACATAAATACCACTAGACTCAGCAATCCTATTACTAGGTATATACCTGAAGGAATAGAAATCATTCTATTATAAAGACACATGCACACATATGTTCATTGCAGTACTATTCACAATGGCAAAGACATGGAATTAACCTGAATTCCCATCAATCACAGACTGAATAAGGAAAATGTGGTACATATATACCCACCCTGGAGTACTATGCATCCATAAAAAAGAATGAGAGCATGTCCTTTGAAGGGCTGGTGATAATGCTGATGGGAGGAGAAGTAGATTATCTTGTAGAGTGCTCTAGACACAGGAAACTGGAATTTTTGAAATACTAATGCCAAACTACAGAC
This sequence comes from Mandrillus leucophaeus, assembly GCF_000951045.1. Lineage (NCBI taxonomy): Eukaryota > Metazoa > Chordata > Mammalia > Primates > Cercopithecidae > Mandrillus > Mandrillus leucophaeus. The sequence continues at coordinate 2,799,314 of NW_012099654.1, forward strand.
TTAAAGTGCAGGTATTCAATGTCATAGACACTTGTATTTATTTATATTTTATTTTCTTAAAATATAGAGAATTCTCTTTTTTAACTTTAAACTTTTGTGACTACATAGTAGATGTATATATTTATGGGGTATATGAAACATTTTGATACAGGCACACACTGCATAACAATCACATCAGGATAATTGGGGTTTCATTACTTCAAGCATTTTTCCTTTCTTTGTATTACAAACAATCCAATTACACTTTTAGTTATTTTAAAATGTACAATAAATTTGTGTTGACTGTAGTCAGCCTGTTGTGCTATCAAATACTAGATTTGACTCATTCTATCTGACTATATTTTTGCACTCACTAAACATCACCACTTCCCAAACCCACTGCCATTCCCAGCCTCTAGTAACCATTGTGCTACTATCTCTGTATTAGTTCATTTTCACACAAAGCAGCAAGGCCCTAGGCCCAGCCCACAAAACCATTTTTTTCCTCCTAGGCCTCTGGGCCTATGATGGGAGGTGCTGCCATGAAGACCTCTGACATGCCTTGCAGACATTTTCCCCATGGTCTTGGTGATTAATGTTTGGCTTCTCATTGCTTATGCAAATTTCTGCAGCCAGCTTGACTTTCTACCCAGAAAATGGGTTTTTCTTTTCTATTGCATTGCCAGGTCACAAATTTTCCAAACTTGTATGCTCTGCTTCCCTTTTAAACATAAGTTCCAATTTCTAACCATCTCTTTGTGAGAGTTTATAACTTTTAAGAGCACCCAGATCACCTCTTGAATGCTTTGCTCCTTCGAAATTTCTTCTGCCAGATACCCTAAATCATCTCTCTCAAGTTCAAAGCTCCACAGATCCTTAGAGCAGGAGCACAATGCCACCAGTCTCTTTGCTAAAGCACAGCAAGAGTGACCTTCACTCCAGTTCCCAATAGGTTCCTCATTTCCATCTGAGATCTCCTCAGCCTGGAATTCATTGTCCATATTACTATCAGCATTTTGGGTACAACCATTTTAAAAGTCTCTAGGAAGTTCCAAACTTTCCTTCACCTTCCTGTCTTCTTCTGAGCCCTCCAAACTGTTCCAACCTCTGCCCATTACCCAGTTCCAAAGTCACTTCCACATTTTTGAGTATCTGTATAGCAATGCCCACTTCTGGTACCAATTTACTGTATTAGTTCGTTTTCACACTCCTATAAAGAAATAACTAAGACTGGATAATTTATAAAGAAAAAAGGTTTAATTGACTCACAGTTCTGAATGGCTGGGGAGGCCTCAGGAAACTTACAATCATGGAGGAAGGGGAAGCAGGCCCATCTTACATGGTGGCAGGCAAGAGAGATGACGTGAGCAAGAGGAGGGAAAGTGCCTTATAAAACTATCAGATCTCACGAGAACTCACTCACTATCCCAAGAACAGCATGGGGAAAATGGCCCCCATGATCCAATCACCTCCCACCTGGTCCCTCCCCTGACACGTGGGGATTATGGGGATTACAATTGGAGAAGAGATTTGGGTGGGGACACAGAGCCAAACCATGTCAATCTCCATGAGTTCAATTATTTTAATTTTTACCTTCCACAAATAAGTGAGAATATGTGAAGTTTGTCTTTCTGTTCCTGCCTTATTTCACTTAACATAATAACCTCCAGTTCCATCCATGTTGCTGCAAATGACAGCATCTCACTCTTTTTTATGACTGAATACTATCCCATTGTGTATATATATACCATATTTTCTTTATCCATTTGTTTG